>NC_056739.1:1361001446-1361301446 GCF_019279795.1 Protopterus annectens
ATTCAACTGTGTGTATGCCATAGTCAGTCGGTATTGCTCTAAATAAGCTATTGATGTCCATAGTTTCCATGCAAACCAACTTCCGATCTGTGCAGCTCAATTCACACGTTGATGGAGATTGCAGGAATTCTTGAGTGTCCCTCAGAACCGTAGGTGCCGACACAAGCGTATTCTTCAACTCCCGTTCCATGTATATAGAAAGGGGCTCTATTGCCCAACCCTCTCCTGCAACAATGGGATGTAAGGGAGGGTTTCTTTGAACCTTATGAATTTTGGGCAGTCCCTTGATGGCCGGAATGGTAGGATGCTGGATCTTGAAAAATTCATATAGATGTTCATCGTGCATACAGCTGCAGTCATAACAGATGGGTTCTCCTGCCGTCAGGCGGGTCCTCGGTCGGCCGAATTCCAAAGTCTAGGTCCGGCGTCGGTTTTCGTCGCTTCTTCCCTGACGTCAGTGCGACAGGGGTATAAAGGAGCCAGCCGAAGCCATTTTCTTCAGTCTTTCTTGCCGCGCGGTGCCCGAAGCAGAAGCAGTTCGCAAGTGCCGGTCGGCCAGCTCCTGAAATTACGAAAATTTTGAAACCGAAGTCTTCTTGAAAGCTAAGTACCCTGTTGGAGAAACTTTTCTTGCCTCAGACCGATGTTAGACAAAGTTAATAATTGTATTTCTTGTGGGAAGCAAATACCGCATAAGGATTTCCATTCCCTCTGTATACCTTGTTTAGGCCCAGACCACGACGTCTCGGTCTGTCGCTTTTGTGCTACATTCAACAAATGCACTATTAGGCGTCGGGGGGAGTTCGCCCAGCATTATTTTGGAAAAACATTCAACTATATTATGTCATCGGATACTCCGACTCCAGTTTTGTTTAAAAACCGCAAAGATAAGGACCAATACACGAGGTCCGCGGCCTCTACCGACACCACGCCAAAGCCGACTACACGTGGTCCAGTTCTCAGCGAGGCGCCTATGCAGCCCCTGACTACCGACGACACTTCTTTGGCGGTGTCTCCTGTGCCCGAGGTCGCAGGCTCCTCAGCCCACACCCCGACTACAGATACCGAAGCCACTCTTGGCGTTGAACCTCAAAATGTGGACAGGTCTACCTCCACTCAAGGTGTCTTCAGACCTTCCTCTTCTTTCTCCATCAAGGCTTTCACTAAGTCCAAAGCAGCCATGCACTCTAAGAGACAAGCTCCACAGGGCCCATCTCCAGGCCCCATGCCTAAAAAACAGATGCTTAAAATGGCTGAGGATTTAATTACTCTTATCAGGGGTTCTCAACCCCCACCGGACAAAAGGCCCAGAGTGGAGGAAGAATCCCACTCCTCTGATCAGGGCTCCATTATTTCAGAGCACTCTGATGATCAGGAACATTCTTACTCCCCTTTTGAAGACTCTGATGCGGAGGAGTCCATTCCTTCTGTATCCCCCCCAGAGGATTATTCATTTGGGGAAACTTTGCATGCCTTAAGGGAACACTTCCACTGGGAAGGCCAAGATTATTCAGATTCCAAGAAAAGGCTTAGGGAATTTCTCTTGCTACCTCAGCACAGGCCTCTGGCTATACCTCTTGTCTTGGACATCCTAGATGATGTTTACTCGGAGGCCTGCCTTAACCCGGACTCTCTGCCTCCAGCCCCAGTTAAGCCTGACAGGTACTACAGGGTTCCTGACTCACACCAATTTCTATACAAAAGCCATGCTGCTGACCCAGAAACCATCTCACAGGGCCCCAAGGGAGTTAAGGCCTCCACTGCTAAAAATCCATTACCTTCCGAGAGAGATTCCGGTTCCTTAGAAAGGTGGGGGAAAAAGGTATATACCTCGGCTACCTTAACCATGAGGGCCTTAAACTGTCAGTTCCATATGTTAAAATACCAACAGTTTTTATTATCACAATTGAAAAGTAAAATGTCACAACCTGAACAACCAGACTTGAAGGAGTTGCAGGATTTGATGCATAGTGCAGAACAAGTGGGTAAGCATACCTTACAATGTGGTTTTGATGCTCTAGAGGCCTCATGTAGAGCTGCTGTTACAGGATCAGTCATACGTAGACATGCTTGGCTCAAGGAACAAACCTTGCCTGATCATGTCAAAGCTAAATTACTAGACGCCCCTCTTCAAAAGGATGTATTATTTGGTGCTAATGCTGAGGAGGTATTAAGGAAAATGGAGGAAAAGGCCAAATCAATGCAAGCTGTGAAAGATTTTCTACAGGTACAACCCCCACATTTCAGTAGAAATTGGCCTTCCAAAAATTGGTTCTTTCCTGCCACGGACAGATCCCAAAGAGGCAGATACAGGCGCCCGAGGGGGCAGAGGACAATCCCAAGGATCGTTTAGAGGCATTCAGTGGCAAGCTCCTACACAAAGAGGTGGTGAGGATAACTCGCAATCATTCAGAAAGCAAACCCAATGACTTTCCCCTGTGCATGCCAAGCAAGACTCAAATGGCAGCCCCCTTAGGAGGAAAGCTGGCATTATTTTCAAAAAATTGGCATATTGTCACAAAAGACAAATGGATCCTGGACATTATAAACAGAGGCTACATATTCCATTTTCACACCCTTCCAAAAATGAGAGGCATGCCAAACCTGCCACACAATCAAAGGGCAGAGGCACAAAGGCAAATTACAGATCTCATAGACATGAAAGCTATTCACGAGGTACCTACGCACGAACAAGGTCAAGGTTTTTATTCCAGGCTATTTTTGGTACCAAGGAAGGGAAATGATTGGAGACCTATTTTGGACCTATCCATCCTAAACACATTTCTACTCGTACCAAAATTCAAGATGCTCACTCTACAGCAACTTCTTCCAATGCTGGGCAAGGAGTCTTGGCTGGTAACATTGGACCTCAAGGAGGCATACCTGCATATCCCAATCAGACAAAATTGCAGAAGGTACCTCAGATTTATTGCAGGTTCAACCCATTATCAATTCTCTGCATTGCCCTTTGGCTTATCTACTGCGCCCAGAGTATTCACGAAATGCCTGGCATCAGTAATTGCCTTCTGCAAACTTCAAGGGATACAAATATACCCCTATTTGGACGACTGCCTGATCCAAGCAGACAGCAAGCACATTCTTCTGAAACATCTGGCTTATGTAATAATGTTGTTGAACTCTCTGGGATACACAGTCAACAAAAAGAAATCAAGGCTAATACCCTCTCGGAAGATAATTTTCCTGGGTGCCAACTTGGACACAAACACCCAGATGGCCTACCTCACACCGGAGAAGCAGGGGCAACTAACTCAATACTTCAGAGCCCTAGCAAATTTCACCAGGCTGACTGCAAGAAAAATCCTGCAGGCTCTGGGATTCTTGGCATCTTGCATTTTAGTAATCCCATGTGCAAAGCTGCATATGAGGAAACTTTAATGGTACCTGAAAAACATATGGTCTCAACACAGCCACAGTTTGGAAACAATAATACCACTAATTCCATGTCTGCAAAAGGAATTTCTGTGGTGGGCTCAAGTATGCCAAACAAACACAGGTCTTCCATTCAGCAAGCCTCAAGCAAATCAAGTCATCACAACAGACACCTCGGACTACGCCTGGGGGGCGCACATGACAGATTGGTGCATTCAGGGCAAATGGTCCCAAAAAGAAAAGCACCTTCACATCAATCAAGAAGAAATGCTAGCAGTAATAAATGCTATTATAGCTTTCAAGGACCTTCTACAACCAGGTCAACTGTTGATAAGAACAGACAACACCACAGTTATGTTGTACATAAACAGAGAGGAACACATTCATACCCCCTATGCAGACTGGCCATGTCACTTTGGAACATGGCCATGGACTTACAAATTGAACTACAAGCACAGTACTTGCCAGGCAAGGAAAACACGCTGGCAGAAAACCTAAGCAGGAATATGACAGATCCACACGAATGGAAATTGCATCCAAAAGTTTTTACAGAAATAATCCAAGAATGGGGAAGGCCAGACATAGATCTCTTTGCCTCCCACAAAAATCACCAATTGACAAAATTCTGCTCAAGGATTTTCCATCCAAAGGCCTGGAGAGTGGACGCTCTCTCTTTCAGTTGGACATAAATGACAGTTTATGCCTTCCCACCTCTTCCTCTGCTGCCCAAAGTTCTATTGAAAACCAGAGCAGACAGACCAAAGATGATTCTCATTGCTCCGGACTGGCCAAGACAACACTGGTACCCACTCCTGAGGAGCCTGACGCATTCCCCACCATGGACCCTGCCTCTAATGCCTCTTCGTCTGACTCAGCACAGCTTCAAAACTCTTCACAGCCAGCTAAAAACACTCAATCTAGCCGCATGGAAGATTCCTTAGCATCACAACAGACCCTACTCTCCAAGGAGGTGCAGGATGTCATTTTGGAGGCCAAAAGGCCGTCAACTAGAAAAGCTTACTCCTCAAAATGGAAACGGTTTTGTGTCTGGAATGAGAAAAACTGAATTTACCTCAAATACTACAGTATTTAGCTGAGCTGCTAAGCAGTGGACTTTCATTCTCCTCCATCAAAATCCATGCCTCAGCCATTTCTGCAGAATACAACACTGATCCACCCTTATTTTCTCACCCACTCTTAAGGCAGTTCCTCAGAGGGGCTAAGAATCTAAGACCCCCAAGGAAACAACCAATACCTGCCTGGGATCTCAATTTCATTCTGAAAAAACTGACCTTGCCTCCCTTTGAGCCAGCTGCCTGATCAGATTTGCAATTTTTGTCCTGGAAAACAGCTTTCCTTCTGGCTATTACCTCAGCTCGTAGAGTTTCAGAACTACAAGCTCTCATGGCTGTGCAGCCATTTATCATCTTCCATCACGACAGAGTTTCCTTACGAACCAACCCGTCCTTTATGCCTAAAGTGGTATCCAGGGTAGCTTTGAATCAGGCCATACACCATATCCTAATCCTCAAAACAAAGGGGAGAGATTACTACATTCCTTGGACATCCATAGACAACTACGTTATTATCTGGACAGAACAAAACCTTTCAGAAAATCAGAACAGCTCTTTGTGTCCTATGCTGTAGGAGCTCAAGGAAAGCCAATTTCGAAACAGACAATCTCAAAATGGATAGCCCACTGCATACGCTTTTGCTATTCCTTTCATGGCAAAACTGTACCTACAGGCATCAGATCTCACTCCACAAGGGCCACAGCTACCTCTGCAGCTTTCCTCAGAGGAGTTCCTACCAAAGATATTTTGGAAGCAGCCACTTGGAGTTCTGTGCATACCTTCTCCAAGCACTGCCACCTACCACTATACTCCAAAACTAGAGCAGGCTTTGCCACTGCAGTCTTGCAGGGCATCCTGGCTCCTCCTAGTTCCACCTAGTGCCTACCACCCCTTTCTTAGCTTTGGGATTCCACCCATCTGTTATGACTGCAACTGTATGCACGATTAACATAGTACAGTTTTGTACCTACCATAAATGTAGATGTTCGAGTGCTAATACAGCTGCAGTCCAGGTTTCCCTCCCTCCTTCCCCTCTTGGGACAGGCCTATAGGCTAACTCATCCTCATACAACCTGATTGGGGTATTCATTTATGATGTATTTGCTTGCAACTACTGTATTTTGATTATATTGCACTGCTTTATTACACAAATTTATGTATTGCCTTCCTTCTGGGGGCTCCTGACATCTGGGGCAAGAAAAACTGAAGAAAATGGTGTCGGCTGGTTCCTTTATACCCCTGTCGCACTGACATCAGGGAAGAAGCGACGACAACCGACGCCGGACCTAGACTTTGGAATTCGGCCAACCGAGGACCCGCCTGACGGCAGGAGAACCCATCTGTTATGACTGCAGCTGTATTAGCACTCGAACATCTACATTTATGGTAGGTACAAAACTGCACTTTCCCAATTTATTTTACTATGATTAAGAAGCACAAACAAAACATTTATATCTTTGATCATGTGATTCACTGTCTGATCAATAACTACATAGGTTTTATAACCATGGAGCATATCCAGCAGCTTGTTATGATGGAAGGACGTGTCCAGTACAATTATAGCTCCTCCTTTATCACTAGGGCTTGTAACCAATTCATTGTTATCTTGAAAGTCCCTTAGTGCTTTTTTCTCATCCTGGTTAAGATTATGAAAATGATGCTTCATACTATTCAGTTCCTTAATAATCTCATTTTCACATAGTTTTTAAAAAAGTATCAATTCTTTGTGCCTGTCCCAAGCCCAAGTAAATAGGAGAGGGTTGCTTCAGGAAGGGCATCCGGTGTAAAATGTTGCCAGATCATACATGCGGACAACAGTACAGATATACATACCAGATCGGTCGAGGCCCGGGTTAACAACGACTGCCACCATTACTGTTGGCCAACAGGGTGCTGGCGGAAATTCGGATACTGTTGGCCGAAGGAGGAGAAGAGGGGGAAGGCATGCCCGAAGGCAGGTAAAGGCTAGGACTGTGATAGTGAGGGTTAGAACTTTGAATGTTGGCAGTATGACTGGTATAGGGAGAGAGCTAGCTTATTGCACCGAAAGAAGGTTGGTATATTATGTGTGCAAGAGTCCAGATGGAAGGGGAGCAAGGCTAGGTGTATCGGAGGTGGGTTCAAATTGTTTTATCATGTTGTGGATGGGAGAAATAGCGTAGGGGTTATCCTGAAGGAACGGTATGCTAAGAGTGTTTTGGAGGTGAAAAGAGTGTTGGATAGAGTGATGTTTATGAAGCTGGAAATTGATGGTGCAATGATGAATGTTAGTGCATATGCTCCACAAGTTGGGTGTGTGATGGATGAGAGAGAAAAATTTTGGAGTGAGTTGGATGAAGTGGTGATGGCTGTACCCAAGGGTGAGAGACTGGTGATTGGAGCAGATTTCAATGGGCATGTTGGTGAAGGGAACAAAGGGGATGAGGAAGTGATGGGTAGGTATGGTCTTAAGCAAAGGAATGCAGAAGGTCAGATGGTAGTGGATTTTGCGAAAAGGATGGACATGGCTGTGATGAATACGTATTTTAACAAGAGGGAGGAGCATAGGGTGACATACAAGATTGGAGGAAGATGCACACATGGATTATATCTTGTGTAGAAGGGCCAGTCTGAAGGAGATTGGAGACTGTAAAGTGGTGGCAGGGGAAAGTGCAGTTAGGCAGCATAGGATGGTGGTTTGTAGGATGGCATTGGTGATCAAGAAGAGGAGGAGTGTGAGGGCAGCACCAAGGATCAGTTGGTGGAAATTGAAAAAGGGTAATTGTGAGGTGGAGTTCAGGTAAGAGTTAAGACGAGCACTAGGTGGTAGTGAAGAGTTACCGAATAGCTGGGTAACTACAGCAGAGCTAGTAAGAGAGATGGCTAGAAAGGTGCTTGGTGTGACATCTGGAAAGAGGAAGGAGGATAAGAAGACCTGGTGGTGGAATGAAGAAGTACAGGAGAGTATACAGAGAAAGAGGTTGGTGATGAAGTGGGATTGTCAGAGAGATGAAGAAAGTAGACAAGAGTATAAGAAGATGATGTGCATGGCAAAGAGTGAGGTGGTGAAGGCTAAGGATAAGGTGTATGAAGAGTTGTATGAAAGGTTGGACACTAAGGAGGGAGAAAAGGACCTGTACCGATTGGCTAGACAGAGGGACCAAGCTAGTAAAGATGTGCATCAGGTAAGGGTGATAAAGGATAATGAGGGAAATGTACTCACAAGCAAGGAAAGTGTGTTGAGCAGATGGAAAGAGTACTTTGAGGGGTTGATGAATGAAGAGAATGAGAGGGAGAGAAGGTTGGATGAAGTGCAGTGGATTAGCAAGGAGGAAGTAAGGATAGTTATGAAGAGGATGAAGACTGGAAAGGCTGTTGGTCCAGATGACATACCTGTGGAAGCATGGGGGTGTTTAGGTGAAATGGCAGTGGAGTTTTTAACTAGATTGTTTAATGAAATCTTGGAAAGTGAGAGGATGCCTGAGGAATGGAGAAAGTGTTCTGGTACCGATTTTTAAGAATAAGGGTGATGTGCAGAGCTGTAGTAACTACAGAGGGATTAAATTGATCAGTCACAGCATGAAGTTATGGAAAAGAGTAGTGGAAGCTAGGTTAAGAAGGGAGATGATGATTAGTGATCAGCAGTATGGTTTAATGCCAGGAAAGAGCACTACAAATGCAATGTTTGCTTTGAGAGTGTTAATGGACAAGTACAGAGAAGGTCAGAAGGAGTTGCATTGTGTCTTTGTGGACTTAGGAAAGCATATGACTGGGTGCCTAGAGAGTAGTTGTGGTATTGTATGAGGAAGTCGGGAGTGTCAGAGAAGTATGTAGGAGTGGTACAGGATATGTACGAGGGTAGTGTGACAGCGGTGAGGTCTGCGGTGGGAGTAACGGATGCATTTAAGTTAGAGGTGGGATTACATCAAGGATCAGCTCTGAGCCTTTTCTTATTTGCAATGGTGATGGACAGGTTGACAGACAAGATCAGACAGGAGTCCCCGTGGACTATGATGTTTGCAGATGACATTGTGATCTGTACTGAAAGTAGGGAACAGGTGGAGGAGACCCTGGAGAGGTGGAGATATGCTCTAGACAGAAGAGGAATGAAGGTCAGCAGAACTAAGACAGAATATATGTGTGTGAATGAGAGGGAGGATAGAGGAATGGTGAAGATGCAAAGAGTAGAGGTGGCTAAGGTGGATGAGTTTAAATACTTGAGATCAACAGTTCATAGTATTGGTGAGTTTGGAAGAGAGGTGAAGAAGAGAGTACAGGCAGGATGGAGTGGGTGGAGAAGAGTATCAGGAGTGATTTGTGACAGACTAGTACCAGTAAAAGTGAAAGGGAAGGTCTACGAGAGGGTAGTGAGAACTAGCTATGGTATATGGGTTGGAGACGGTGGCACTGACAAAAAGGCAGGAGTCAGAGCTTGACGTGGCAGAGTTGAAGATGTTAAGATTTGCACTGGGTGTGGCGAGGATGGACAGGATTAGTAATAAGTGTATTAGAGGGTCGGCCCAGGTTGGAAGGTTTGGAGACAAAGCCAGAGAGGCAAGATTACGTTGGTTTGGACATGTGCTGAGGAGGGATGCAGAGTATATTGGGAAAAAGATTCTAAGGATGAAGCTGCCAGGTAACAGGAAAAGAGGAAGGCCTAAGATAAGGTTTATGGATGTGGTGAGAGAGGACAATACAGGTGGTTGGTGTGACCGAACGGGAGCAGCCGAAAGGAGAAGAAGATCAACAATGGAATTATTGTGAGGTATGCATGTGCTGCGTTTCTTTAAGCCTTTATACATGTGAAAGTTGTTTCCAAAGTTGCTTTTAAGACTGTCATTCCTACAAAATAGCTTTGAATGAACCAGCACATCACTTCATTTGGAAGGAGTGTCAGGTATAAAGGATAGACCTTTATTCAGTACAAAAATTGGTGCTTCATTTAACTTGACTTGACTAAGATTAATGACCGTGTCATGTACTTCATATAGAGGTGTTGTCATTCCATGGAGACTTTTCTCTTCTTCCTCCCATGACTCAGTGATTGATCTCTCATTACCATAGCTATCCTCAGGGGGAGTGAAAGTGCTGGAAAATCCGATGACAGAATACGGGTGTCTTTCCGTCTTGCAACCAAGTCATTATCCTTCACATAGACACTCTGTCTAGTTGATCTTTCATTCCATTTCGGCATTGAAGTTTTACTCTGGGAAGGGCTTGCCTCAGTGATTGGCTGGTCCTTGTTATTTGTTCCCGGTTCATTATTTGTTTTCTGATTTTCAGTTTTCTCCATGTCATGCACCTTTCTCCCATCATTGACTCCATCTCTTGGCCAAGTAAATATTTTTCCATTCTTGAACTCAAGAAAATCCCTTCTTAATTTCTTCATTAATGTGTTGTAATTTTGTTTCAAATGCAACAATATTAGAATACAAGTCATCCAGCTTACTTATAAAAGACATCATTCATATGTTTACTTTCTATTTCCTTCTATTTTGATTCTACCTCCAGGAGTAAGCCATTTTTTATAGGCTTGAAGTAATCTACAAGAAGTCTGATATAATTAAGACTTGTTTCAAGGTTAATAAGCTGCCATTTCATTAGTAGCCGTGGATGGTTATCCCATATGTGGGCATAACTAAGACCCTCAGGGCTCTTGATGCATCTAGATGAAGATGTTGCCATTGTAATTTCTTCAACTTGTGAATTAATTTTCTAAACCTTTATATGCTGAGTAAAACATTTCCTGGTCATCATTTTCCTCCTTTACCGGTTCAGATGCATCATCCAAGGTTAGACCTAATAAAGGATTTGTTGCTATTCCGGTTACCTTCTTCAGCATGTGATTAGTACAGGAAATCCTGTTCACAGTGGGATAGTAGTCCAATTCAATGTTGTTTTCATTACCTTCTGCCATGTGTGGCCATTCTCCGAAAATATATAACCCCCCCCCAAAACAAACAAATATCCCTGCCACTAAAGATAGGTATTGGAACTTGTGTATAAATACGTAAAAACAAAATACTTGAAACCACCACAGCAATAGGCATAAAAGAAATACTTCAAAGCAAAATAAGTTATGTTTCCACAAATAAAAAGATAAGTGCTTTTGGGTATAAGTGCTTTTTCAAGTCTTAAAACTTCAACAGTTCGTATTCTCTTAAAATATCTCTCTTAATCACATAAAATGTAAATAAGTCATAGCTTTTTCTAAAATTCTACTGGTTGATCAAAAAATACAGCCAGTTATGACAATTACATGCTAAAAAGGCTATTCTTTCTTCATTGGTCACTACAAAATCAAATGGCCAATAAAAAACATAGTTGTACTTGTTTTGGTTATTCCAGATGTGTCTATTTCTGTCTGGTTGCCTATGCCCAGTGGCAGTAATGGAGGGAGAAAGGCCCAGAAAATATGGATATTTTTTAAATATTGCTGTTACAAACCTAGATCATTGAAAGAACAACAGGTTTGCCTTAATGTAAATTTTCTGAAGGGTATGAAGTCTGAAACTCAAATGTCTGTTTTTCTGACTTCAGTCCTCTGTGATTTGACAGAAAACCATAATATTATGAGAATTGTGCAGTTGAGAGGTATGCAACAAAACTGTTCCATCCAGGGTCAAGGCTTACTCTGCAGGTCCTTAACTTCATCCTTGGCCTTTTGGAATGGGTTGGACAGGAAGAATTGTAGAAGCAGCTACTTTGTTCTTTGTGCATACTTTTACAAAGCATTATAAACTACATTTCTTTTCCAGGTGTAGGACCTGCTTTCGTGGTGCCATTCTGCACGGGCTCCTGGTCCCTTTCCCTTCCACCTCCCAGTTGTTTTAGGCTATAGTTATCTATCCATATAGCTTAGAGGCATGTAGCATTGATCAATATGAAGAGCATAGTGCAGTTGTAAGTAAACTCACCAGAAAAGTAGATGTTCAAATAATCACTGCTGCAGTAAGTAGCTGCTCCCTCCCTCCATCTCCCTTGTGTGTTTTTTTTTGTTTGTTTTTTATGCTAGGGTTTAGATGTGAACTTTTCTTTTCCTAGCAGTCTCCTCAAGGTTTAGCCTGTTTGTCTTAGTTAGCATAAAAGCTCTGAAAGGCTTGGCACCCTGGCCTGTCTTTTAGTTATCTCAGCTCGAGCTGTCTGGGCACATGGAAGATGCACCTGGAGCTTTGGAAGCTGGATGGTTGATCAGACATCCAGCAGTCAAACTACAGAAAGCAAAGCAATTTGTATTAATTCTGCCGTTCAGGAGGAAAAGAACAATTCTCAAGTACAGAAGCTATGGACAGTATAATTCAGTCTATTTAATTTTATTGCCTCTGTTATTTGATACTGATTTGATTTGGGTATTGCTGACATCAACCACCAGTGTATGCTGCAACTACATAGTAAACCACCTTCATCAGATCTTTTGTGCAGGCTTATATTCTGAAATGTACAAGAAGATAAGAGATATTGGCGCTACATGTTCAGCATAGCTGTGGATAATTGAGAGACATTTCTTCCAGTTATTTCCAGTATCCTACAGTGCTTTTAATTCTTACAGTATCCTTTGCAGGATGTAACCCATGTAGCTTAGGTTGCTGTAGCAGTGATCATTTAACATTTGCTGTTACTGTAATTTACTTACACAACTGTATTTTCTTCAGTAATGTGTGTGCGTATCTGTGTCTTTATGCCAGAAGCTAGGAAAATGCATTCTTCTCTTCAGAGAGATTGTTTTTGATGTCTTGCCTTCCAAGTCCAAAGCTTGGTGTGCCAAGAAGTTTTAAACTCGTGGAAGTACACACATTAAATATAGTTTCTCTTTAGCTTGTTTGTAGAAGTAGTGTTTGATTTTCCGTACAATTTGAGAAGAAATAAATCTTGCAGCAGCTTACAAGCATCATGACTTTTTTCAGTATACTAAATCAGTCTTGTCCCCTGTTAAGAAAACATATTTTCTGTCGTACCCCCCCCCCCCCCCCCCCGTGGGTGATCATTATAGTTTACTTCCACCCAAAGTAGTGCAAGTTACATTCAACTTGACTTTAGCTTAGCATTTAAGTTAATGATCACCGCACGCTTAACTACAACTCTTTTGTACACTGTTTTGTGTTAATTCCCTTTGTAGGGAGAAAACCCTGATCTGATCTGGACTTGTGTCTGTCCCTCAATGGATGGGTCTCTGATATCCATGTAACTGTTTTATATACTATTAATACTTGCTAAGTTTCTTTTGTGGGATCAGGATGTCTAATAAGCCATCTGGCTTTAAGAAGTGAGTTACTTGTACTCACAAGCTTCCAAATTCTGAACAGCATAAAAAATGTTTCAGGTCTTCCCACTTGGAGGTGGCATGTTCAGTTTGTGAAGCCTTTTGACAGAAAGCCATAGTGGAGAGGAGCAACAGACTTATTTTAATGTCTGCTACAGCCATCCCCAGGAGAAAAGACCTCTTCAGCCTCAGGGAAGTTGGTGGCTGTTGCTTCCTCTCCTTCCTCCCCCAGAAAGACAGACAAAAAGGAAAAACAAAATGCAACAGAAAGACATGTCAAATCTTCTATGGGGAGATATGTGGATCTAAAGCCCTCATCGGCTTTGGCCCGCTCCAGTGAAGATCTCTAAACCTTCTGAGCCAGCACTATTTTAAGATCAGGTAATTATCAGATCTATTACTTCACCTAGATTTTCACTTGAGACTGTTACTCCTAGGCTTCAGTCTCCTATTTTACAGGATAGACCAAGATACCCTGCAGATCTCCTTTCACAGCTTCTTCCTTAATATCAGCTAGGTCCTCTGAGTCCCACCAGCGTCGACATGGACAGGATGATGAGATATTTCCTTTGGACCAGTTGAGGGTACTCCCAACACCGACCATGTCAGATCCAGAAGGAATGCCACTTCCCTTTGGTCTTTTAATAGCGCCTTCTCCAATCCATCTCCTTGGATCGAAGTCCTTGGATCCATCCCTGTCCTAAGGCAGGTTTGCATTGGAGCTGGGATTACATTTCTCTTCAACTTGAAGTTCTTTGAATTCTGCACCATCACACTCAGTCATCTGAGTCTCAGAGACAGACTGCCGTCACCGAATCCAATAGGTTGGGATCAGATCTGAGGTCTTTGGATCCTTTCCTTCCCTTAGGAGCATTGTAGCTTGACAGTTTGGCTCCACTGTCCATCTCTGACCCTAGTCGGATGGCTTCCAGGGTTGAGCCACCTTCGGACTTTCTGTTCCTGTAGCGGGGCTTCTCTAGTCCATCTCAAGCTTGGTGTTGGAAGCATTTGAGAGAGTCCTATCAGGCAGTCAGTTTCTGAAAGTTTTGAGCCTGTTCTGTCTAGAGAGTCCATATCTGTTTCCAGGCCCTCTCCCGATCCTGTAACAGAACCAGAACCAGAAAAATAAGTGTAAGAGGAGACACTTAGACTCCCTCAAGGAATCTCCAACAACTGACACTGACTTTGATGAAGAAGGTTTCCCCTAGAACCCCCTTGAGGATGTCTTGTTCGGAGAGATTCTTAAACTTTTTAGTCAGATTGGTGGGGGGGGGGGGTTGGTCTTCCCAAGACCCTTCACTGGAGGCATTCACTGCTGCAGTATTCATTACCATATAGGATTCCCTGCCTCCTAAGCCTGAACAAGTGCCTCTAAGTGCAACTAACTCTGGGCAAGACCACAATCCACATTGTAACTTGCTACAGATCCCCCACCATGCCCCAGGATTCCCACTCCTCATTTCTTGATACACTGTAAAATATTAGGGTACAAACCAACACCCTAATAATGGGCGATTTCAACTACCCCACCATTAACTGGGAAAACTACTCGTGTACCAACTCTTTTGCTCAATGTTTTCTGGAATTCATAAATTCTAACGCTTTGGATCAACTAATCCACACCCCCATCAGGGGCAGCATTATCCTAGACCTGGTCATTACCAACATGGGTGACTAGTGTTCCACACCAGAGGTCAATTCCTCATTGGTCAGATCCAACCACATGCTAATCACCCTAGACATCCACATCCTGCCCCCATCCCCCATTAGGGAAACCACTGTAAAAAATTTCAGCAAAGCCAACTTCATGCTTCTTAAGACAGAAGTGGCAAACTTCACGACACCCATGCAGACGGGCAATAGAGGTACGACTGCTGAATCTTGCACACATGCACTTTATAAGCACTTACACGAGTGTATGGATTGTGCCTAATAGAACCAAGATGGTATCCTCCAAAAAAAGGAAGCCAATCTGGTGGTCCCCTGCCATAAACAAACTCTACAACAGAAGAAAGAAACTGTTGCAAAAAAGAGTAAAATCCCATGATTGGAGGAACTCCCTGGTCAGCCTCAGTAAAACACTGAAATTCCTCATAAAATCCTCCAAAGCTAGTTACGAAAACAAAATCGCCACTGATTCTAAAGACAGCCACAAATCATTCTATAGCAATGTCAAGATGCTCAATGGCAACACTCAGATCTGCCCTGAGTTACAGCACAATGGCACTAAATATACAGAACCAACTGATATTGCCAACATCCTGGCAGATAGGTTCAGTGCTAACTTTACCCCCTCTCACCCCCTAAAGGGCCCAGCTCTATACCAGAAGAATGCAAAATTCCTGTAATCAGGGCTGCACAGGTAAAAAACACACTCTCCAAAGCCAAGAACACAGCATCCATGGGACCTGACAACATCCTAGGCTGCATTCTACATGAACTGCAGAATGAACTGGCACCCCACCTAAGCACCATGTTCAGTAATAGGCTCACCACAGGGTTTTTGCCCACTGAATGGCACACAGCGATGGTTATCCCACTCCACAAAGGGGGAGCCGCCACGGACCCCGGGAACTACCACCCCATTAGCCTAATGAGCCCATTCTGCAAGGCCATGGAACCTATAAACAAAGACATTGGTAATCTCCAAACTCTGGACCCCACCCAGTTCGGGTTTGTAAAAGGCAGATCATGTCTCCTAAACCTGACAGACTTTTTTGAAGCAGTCATCAAAGCCGTAGACGAGGGTATGGTGGTTCACACAGCCTGTCTAGATCTCGCCAAGGCTTTCGACACCATCCCCCACTCTGGAATTATAGATAAACTCACTAAACTAGGTATAAATCCCTGTGCCACAACATGGGTTGCCATCTGGCTCACTGACAGAACCCACACTGTGAAAGTAGCAGACTTCAAGTCCGACTTCAGACCAGTAACAAGTGGAGTACCACAGGGTTCAGTCCTGGGACCTCTCCTGTTTGGTATCTACTTTTCCGAAGTACAGGCTAACACAGAAGGTCTTTGACTAACGAAGTTTGCAGCTGACTGCAAACTAGGAGCCGTAATTGAAACTCCTACAAAGACAGATGCCTAGTGTCGAAGCCTTGTCCTCAAGCTCAGTGCCGAAAAGTGCATTGTCTTCCCCTATGGTAAAAACTCTGTACCCATGAGCTACCACATAGGTGGTAGTCTACTTAACACAGAAAGTGTGATAAGAGACCTTGGGACACAGGTGGACAGTAGTCTCTCATTTGATAATCACATCGCCACAGTAGTCAGGAAATCCTTCTTCGTGGCACACCTCATCACAAATGATTTCTCATCTAGGAAAAAAGAGGTCATTGCCCCCTCTACTCGTCGCTCATTAGACCCATTATAGAGTACAACGCCCCTTTTGGTATGTACCTCACAAGACATCTACAACTGGAAAGGCCGCAGAAATACCTCATAAAGAGGATTACTGGCTTCAAACAGAAGCCCTACGGAGACCGTATCAAAAAACTCCAGCTTTACTCCGTTGCATATCATTATTCGGAGGCGATCTCTGTCTAACATACAGAGCTATGTCAAATCCAGAGCTGTTGGACATGCTCCACTTAAAGAAATCCCAATCCCTCCGAGCTACACGCTCTAGGGACCTAAACCTTGTCGCCACAATAAACAGAACATGCTGGAGGGATAGATTCCTGTCTCAGAGGATTTACCTTCATATCGTCGATCTGTTTCCGTGAAACCAGAACTGCGAAACTTTTAAAATGTCGAATAAATGTCCAATTTCGACATTTCTGGCTGTGCCACACCTCCACACCAGTGCTACCATGGGTCAAAAAGGGGGTGAGATTTTCCGATTTGGATATGTGGTATTCGACGTTTGGGTATCTTTACTCTGCAGGGTCGACCATATTGAGATCGGCGTTATGAAGGTAAACTGTCCCAGAGACTTCCCATACTCTGGAACAAACTACCTGTTTATATCAAACAAAGCTCCTCATTAGCACTCTTCAAGAAAAATCTTGATAATTGGATGGGAATTAAGAAATTCACCCCGGGATCACCTCTGTGGCTCTGCTCGACGGGGACACAGGAATATAATTTTCTTGGGTGGTGAAAGCCAGGGTACCTTTTTGGCTAGGCTCATAGAGGCCCTAGGGCCAATAGCCTAGTACCTACCTATGAACATCCTGCCAGTCTACCGAAGACTACTTGTTGCTTATTTAAAAGGTACGTCAAATGTCACCCAAATGCTCCTTGCATGGCATAGGGCATAAAGGTGACGTTCAGGCCTACCATAAACAGAACAACCTTGCCACCAGTTCCGAATGTATCTTTTCACATTTGGTCAGTTTTCCTGCAACAGTTTTGGCAGTTGAACAGATTTTTGTTCTCCAGGGACTACCTACATCTACTTGCTGACTTCTCTGCAGTTGCAGATACGTGCCCTGTTGGAGTTTTTGTATTTTTAGTGCTCCTTAAGGTTAATGTCATCCAGGAACAGTAAATCCCACTGTGGGAGACAGATTCCTCATAAAGACCACACCACTGTGATAAGTGTCTTTTTTGCCTAAGAGCCTCTCATGACCATACGTCTTGTTCTATTTGTCAAGCTTTTGTTCTGAAAACCCTTCACAGTAGACTTTTTTTCTCTTTCCCTGTATCTTGAGAACCAGAGTCTTAAGCTTCTCACTAAACATACATTGGAAGGAATCTTCCGGTCTGAGGGTCAGCTGTTAGGGGAAGAAGGTGAAAAAGTACAACCGGAATCTTCCACTATCCAGCCTATGCCGGGTATTTCTCCCAAGGTCATTACAAACCTGGAGGGCTCACCCAGCTGTGTTGTTGGGTTGCTACCTTGACCATGTTGGAGGCCAGAGAGGGTTTGCAGGAGTCTGTGTCGGATGTTCAGGGGGAACTACAGTTGTTTTTTTTCCAAGGGGCTTAGGGGAGTTCTACTGTCTTTAGTTGGGGAAGAAGTTCCTGTTATGGTTCTCGACTGTTGTCCTCGGTCTGAGCCTTCTCACTTTTTTGTAAGGGAGGTTCTTAAACGTATTTCTTCTGCTTCTAGGTATCTACAGAGTGAGTGGCAGGCCTTCACTTAGGGGCTATTTACTGCTTTAATGTCCTTAAAACCTCCTCAAGGGGTTTCGGTTCCTGTTCCTCCTTGGCCCTCTACTCCTCACAAAAGGTCTGGAGAACAGGATTCTTCTGAGAATGAGTTGGATTTTGATAATGAATCCCTGACTCATTCTATTCAGATTCCTTCTCCTTGGACTTTAGGTCAGAGGAGGAGGCATTTATTAGCCCAGATGTTCCTTTTGAAGAAATTTCCTTTGGGAACACACTCTGTTAGGGCAGTGATGGTGAACCTTTTGGGTTTGGCATGCCAAAATTTTGAAAAATGCCTAACTTGACTCTGCTTGTGTCACCCCCCCCCCAAACAAACAAAAAATAATAAAATAAATTAAATAAAACCGTTTTCGCTCCTCACAGATAAGGAGCTTCTTCAGACACAATAAAAGGCGCAAAGCGCTTTTTTAAAAAGTACAACAGCTGATTACTTCTGTGATGTCATTTCCTTTACAGCTGATTCACATTACGAAACACTTTTTTATATAATAAATGAACAAAAATATAATCAAGTACTACATAAGTACTTCAAAATTCTAACTGTATTAACTTTTTTTTAAAAAGCAGTACCATATATTTCCCATAAATGGTTTTAAATACAATTATAGATATAATTCAATACGCCGAGTCTTTTTATGTCGAGCACACAAAAAACCACAGAAGAGGCAACATAATTAAGCTAACCATTTAAAAGTGTATCTACTACATTATACTAATGATGTTATAAAAATTTTCTTCAAATAGTATAAATGTCCTACCCTCTATAAGTTCACAAACAATATTTGTAAGAAGCTAGTACATTAAACAATTTAATTTCTTAAATAACTTTTATATTTCAAAATGACAGAGATGTTACAAGTCTCATTTAACCCGGGAGGGGAAAAAGCGTTTAAAAGTAGCTGCCATTCAAGTTCTTTGATTTCAAGTAGGAGAGACTGAGGACCCCCCCTAATACCAACTTTAACTAAGTCAATGCCCATAAAACAAAAACTATGTCCAGTATGATCTAGAATATGTTTTGAAAGGGCATTATCAGTTTTTTTATTTTTTATTGCGTAATTATGTTGGTAAACTCGGTCACGCATCTTGCGGTCCGTCTTACCAACATAAAACGCAGCACAGCAGTTGCACTGTGCTATGTAAACAATAGACTTAGTATCACACCCAATCTTATGTTTGATGTAAAATTTCTCATCCCTTATAACAAAGGAATTCCCTGTTTTCAATAGCCTGCACCAGTTACAAAAACCACAAGGAAAAGTACCAGTTTGTCTTGATGAAAAAGTACTAGAATCACTTGTTTGCAACAGTTCTTTTAAGTTTTTACCTCTCCTGAATACAAAGGAGGGAAAAGAACCCAAAATTTCCAATAAGTAAGCATTATTCACAATAAAATGCCAATTTTTCTTAATAATTGTACACATACTGTCAATATGTTTGTTATGAGTTATGATAAAACTAATCTTAAAGTCTTGTGTTGGACTAACTTTAACTTGACAGTTATTGCTGTTGTCATGTAGGAAAAAACTGGGTTCATTACTAGATGTTGGTGTTGCCGTGGTTTCTATGTTCAGAGGGTCACTTAGTTCAGAGTTTTGAAGTAGTGGTTTGTAAAACCCTGACGCTCTTTTAAATGACACCTCATTGATTAAACTATCAAGAAGTTCACAGGGGTAACCCCTATTCAGAAACATACACTTAAGATTGGAACACTCAGCTTCAAAGGCCATTTCAGTATTACACATACGAGTAGCTCTCACTAATTGGCCCTTAACTATGGACTTTTTCTGTTTCCATGGGTGGATGCTGGAGTAATGTAGGAAAGCATTACAGTATGTGTGTTTTCTAAAAATACTTGAGAGTATTCGCTTATTGTCAGTGTCTTTAATAAGTTTCACATCTAGGTAATCAATCTCCTTGACGGAGAAATGGTGGGTGAAGGTTAGAAAAGTACAAGAGGTGTTCATTTTCCCAATTAAGTTAGAGGCACAGTCTTCATCTCCTTGTATAAGGATGAATACGTCGTCTAAAAAACGCGTATAAAATTTATTAATCTCCTTAAATAGGGTATCTTTGAACAAGAATGTCTTTTCCCAATAAGCAACCACTAAATTAGCAACGCTCCCTCCACATGGGGAGCCCATAGCGATACCTCTTTTTTGGAGGTAATAGTTGTTATCGAAGATAAAGAAATTGGACGTTAAAATAATGTCCAATAAAAGGGTAACCACATCAATTTCATCTTTAGGGGCCCCTAGGTTTAATAACATCAATTCAACCCATTCAATAGCCTCACAGTGTGGTATACAAGTGTATAACTCAACCACATCGATGGTTAAGAAGTTGTGTGAAGGGTCAAAAGAGATGTCATTGATGGACCGTAGGAAAGACCACGAATCTTTACAGATCTGAGGTAGCAGCTTGAGGTATTTATTTAGGATATGGTCAACGACCTTAGCACAAGGGTAAGTAATACAACATCTCCCATCCACTAGAGCGCGCATTGGTGGGTCCGCCAAGTTTTTGTGTATCTTGGGGATCCCAAACATGACTGGCACTCTAGGGAAGGAGATGTTGATAAAGTTGAAGGTTTCGATATCAATCCTTCCTTCTATGAATAGATCCCTAAGATACCCTTTAATTCGGTTATATTGCCCTGACATCTCATTAAGAGAAGAGATTTCATACGCTGGTGTGTTAAGTACCTTAGACATCTTAAAGTTATAGTCATCTTTGTCAAGAATGACTAAGCCCCCACCTTTATCAGGTTTAATCACCATAATAGGTACATTCCTAAGATTTTTCAAACTAGCCCTTTGTTCAGGTGAAATGTTATTTCTATTTTCAAACCATCTAATATTCTCAAATAGGTGTCTGAAATCTATTTCACAAGCATACTCAAATGTTTGTAAAATAGGGTGTAGTGGAGGATTGAAGGTACTTAACATTTTGAATGGATGTTTGCCTGTAATAGAATCACCACTAAATAAAACCTTAAGATTTAAGCTGCGTACAAAACATTTCAAGTCCATCAAACACCTAGGCAAACTGATCTTCTGATCAGGAACAAAAGATAACCCAAACGCCAACAGTTCAATTAATTCTTGATCAATGTTGACTTCAGAGAAATTATAAATAGTAAAGTCTCCTTTTTGGTTTTTCAAAATTGTTGGTTTACCAGTTGGAAAAACAGGAAGTTCGTTTCCTAGTTGTTCTAATTGTTTTTCCTCTGGTTTTTCCTCCGCCCTAAAAAAGATTTATTCTGGTTTTTGTAGTTAGGGTGGTACCCATTTTTGTTGTAATTAGATTTTATCCTGTTACTTCTCCTCGGTTGTTGAAACGATGGACCTTCGTCACCATCTTCATTTTCAAAATCATTCTCTTCTAATGGATGTAATGAAGAGGAAACATCTCTGTCATTGCTGTTTTTAGTTGGTCCATCTTTATTTAGGGGACCATTTAGCTTCTTAACTAAGTTTGGATACGCCATCTCGGAGGCGTACGCTTGACGATCTCTTATAAGTTTTTTAGTTTTGTTAGTTTTTAGTTTAACTAACAAAGAGTCAATACTGTCAAAGATCCGGTGATAATCGTATTTATACCGGGAAAAGTTTAAATCAACTTTGATTTTATTGTCAAGGGCATTAGTTTCTGACAATAGGGAGTCAATTTGTTTTTCATAGTGCTTAACCATGACTCCTAATAATTCAAGCCCTTGTTTATTTAAAACACAGTTAAGTTCATCAATAAACAAAGAGTCAGAAAATAGCCCAGTAGGGGCAAATGAGCTCCTCAAGCCTTTAGGCACGATACTTTCTCTAATACACTGTTTAAAATAGGAGACTTCAAGTTGAAGTTTCCTAATTTTCAACATGTTATTGTCCAAGAGTTTTAAATTAATGGCAATGTTGTCATCAGTGTTACCTGACATGCTGGTCCCCATAGCCGACGGCCCCGTTGTAGAATTTGAACCAAAAGCAAACGCTTCAATGTTGTTGGCCCATTCACCAAAAGAGGGTACGCCAATAAGCCCAGGGTCAAAATTGTTGCCACTCGAGATGTTGTTGCTGTTATTTACACCAGCCGCAAAATCATTTCCAGCATGACGGGAAAAACCATCCGTTTGTCTTGTTAAGGCAGGCAATATAAAACCAGATGCTGATTCTGCAGCGTTAGAGGTCGACCCAGGACTGGTCGTCCTCTGTGCTTGTCCAGGCTGAATAGAAGCAAGAGATCCACCATACGACCTCATTCCATTATTGTTCAAAAGAGAAACTGAAGTGTTCCGTAAATTGAGTACACCGTTAGACTCGATCCTGTCTAACCGTGAATTGAGAGAATCAAGACGTTGGGTAAGTAAAACAAGCAAGTCCCCAACGCTAGTTTCATCACGAGTAGGAGGAACATCCAATAACGGCGTGTTCTCAGTCCCAAAAAGAACCGGAGTCCTAGGGCTTGACATATCGCAAACGCACAAACAAGCGAAAGCAACAAGTAAAATAACAGGTATACACAAAGCGAAAACCAAGCCACTCAGGAACTCAGGACCAGAAGAAATGCAATGTTAACGTATTTTAATAAAACCGTTTTCGCTCCTCACAGATAAGGAGCTTCTTCAGACACAATAAAAGGCGCAAAGCGCTTTTTTTAAAAAGTACAACAGCTGATTACTTCTGTGATGTCATTTCCTTTACAGCTGATTCACATTACGAAACACTTTTTTATATAATAAATGAACAAAAATATAATCAAGTACTACATAAGTACTTCAAAATTCTAACTGTATTAACTTTTTTTTTTTTTTTTTTTTTTTAAAAAGCAGTACCATATATTTCCCATAAATGGTTTTAAATACAATTATAGATATAATTCAATACGCCGAGTCTTTTTATGTCGAGCACACAAAAAACCACCGAAGAGGCAACATAATTAAGCTAACCATTTAAAAGTGTATCTACTACATTATACTAATGATGTTATAAAAATTTTCTTCAAATAGTATAAATGTCCTACCCTCTATAAGTTCACAAAAACCAATATTTGTAAGAAGCTAGTACATTAAACAATTTAATTTCTTAAATAACTTTTATATTTCAAAATGACAGAGATGTTACAAGTCTCATTTAACCCGGGAGGGGAAAAAGCGTTTAAAAGTAGCTGCCATTCAAGTTCTTTGATTTCAAGTAGGAGAGACTGAGGACCCCCCCTAATACCAACTTTAACTAAGTCAATGCCCATATAAAAGTTATTTAAGAAATTAAATTGTTTAATGTACTAGCTTCTTACAAATATTGGTTTTTGTGAACTTATAGAGGGTAGGACATTTATACTATTTGAAGAAATTTTTATAACATCATTAGTATAATGTAGTAGATACACTTTTAAATGGTTAGCTTAATTATGTTGCCTCTTCGGTGGTTTTTTGTGTGCTCGACATAAAAAGACTCGGCGTATTGAATTATATCTATAATTGTATTTAAAACCATTTATGGGAAATATATGGTACTGCTTTTAAAAAAAAGTTAATACAGTTAGAATTTTGAAGTACTTATGTAGTACTTGATTATATTTTTGTTCATTTATTATATAAAAAAGTGTTTCGTAATGTGAATCAGCTGTAAAGGAAATGACATCACAGAAGTAATCAGCTGTTGTACTTTTTAAAAAAGCACTTTGCGCCTTTTATTGTGTCTGAAGAAGCTCCTTATCTGTGAGGAGCGAAAACGGTTTTATTAAAATACGTTAACATTATATTTCTTCTGGTCCTGAGTTCCTGAGTGGCTTGGTTTTCGCTTTGTGTATACCTGTTATTTTACTTGTTGCTTTCGCTTGTTTGTACGTTTGCGATATGTCAAGCCCTAGGACTCCGGTTCTTTTTGGGACTGAGAACACGCCGTTATTGGATGTTCCTCCTACTCGTGATGAAACTAGCGTTGGGGACTTGCTTGTTTTACTTACCCAACGTCTTGATTCTCTCAATTCACGGTTAGACAGGATCGAGTCTAACGGTGTACTCAATTTACGGAACACTTCAGTTTCTCTTTTGAACAATAATGGAATGAGTTCGGATGGTGGATCTCTTGCTTCTATTCAGCCTGGACAAGCACAGAGGACGACCAGTCCTGGGTCGACCTCTAACGCTGCAGAATCAGCATCTGGTTTTATATTGCCTGCCTTAACAAGACAAACGGATGGTTTTTCCCGTCATGCTGGAAATGATTTTGCGGCTGGTGTAAATAACAGCAACAACATCTCGAGTGGCAACAATTTTGACCCTGGGCTTATTGGCGTACCCTCTTTTGGTGAATGGGCCAACAACATTGAAGCGTTTGCTTTTGGTTCAAATTCTACAACGGGGCCGTCGGCTATGGGGACCAGCATGTCAGGTAACACTGATGACAACATTGCCATTAATTTAAAACTCTTGGACAATAACATGTTGAAAATTAGGAAACTTCAACTTGAAGTCTCCTATTTTAAACAGTGTATTAGAGAAAGTATCGTGCCTAAAGGCTTGAGGAGCTCATTTGCCCCTACTGGGCTATTTTCTGACTCTTTGTTTATTGATGAACTTAACTGTGTTTTAAATAAACAAGGGCTTGAATTATTAGGAGTCATGGTTAAGCACTATGAAAAACAAATTGACTCCCTATTGTCAGAAACTAATGCCCTTGACAATAAAATCAAAGTTGATTTAAACTTTTCCCGGTATAAATACGATTATCACCGGATCTTTGACAGTATTGACTCTTTGTTAGTTAAACTAAAAACTAACAAAACTAAAAAACTTATAAGAGATCGTCAAGCGTACGCCTCCGAGATGGCGTATCCAAACTTAGTTAAGAAGCTAAATGGTCCCCTAAATAAAGATGGACCAACTAAAAACAGCAATGACAGAGATGTTTCCTCTTCATTACATCCATTAGAAGAGAATGATTTTGAAAATGAAGATGGTGACGAAGGTCCATCGTTTCAACAACCGAGGAGAAGTAACAGGATAAAATCTAATTACAACAAAAATGGGTACCACCCTAACTACAAAAACCAGAATAAATCTTTTTTAGGGCGGAGGAAAAACCAGAGGAAAAACAATTAGAACAACTAGGAAACGAACTTCCTGTTTTTCCAACTGGTAAACCAACAATTTTGAAAAACCAAAAAGGAGACTTTACTATTTATAATTTCTCTGAAGTCAACATTGATCAAGAATTAATTGAACTGTTGGCGTTTGGGTTATCTTTTGTTCCTGATCAGAAGATCAGTTTGCCTAGGTGTTTGATGGACTTGAAATGTTTTGTACGCAGCTTAAATCTTAAGGTTTTATTTAGTGGTGATTCTATTACAGGCAAACATCCATTCAAAATGTTAAGTACCTTCAATCCTCCACTACACCCTATTTTACAAACATTTGAGTATGCTTGTGAAATAGATTTCAGACACCTATTTGAGAATATTAGATGGTTTGAAAATAGAAATAACATTTCACCTGAACAAAGGGCTAGTTTGAAAAATCTTAGGAATGTACCTATTAGGGTGATTAAACCTGATAAAGGTGGGGGCTTAGTCATTCTTGACAAAGATGACTATAACTTTAAGATGTCTAAGGTACTTAACACACCAGCGTATGAAATCTCTTCTCTTAATGAGATGTCAGGGCAATATAACCGAATTAAAGGGTATCTTAGGGATCTATTCATAGAAGGAAGGATTGATATCGAAACCTTCAACTTTATCAACATCTCCTTCCCTAGAGTGCCAGTCATGTTTGGGATCCCCAAGATACACAAAAACTTGGCGGACCCACCAATGCGCGCTCTAGTGGATGGGAGATGTTGTATTACCCTTGTGCTAAGGTCGTTGACCATATCCTAAATAAATACCTCAAGCTGCTACCTCAGATCTGTAAAGATTCGTGGTCTTTCCTACGGTCCATCAATGACATCTCTTTTGACCCTTCACACAACTTCTTAACCATCGATGTGGTTGAGTTATACACTTGTATACCACACTGTGAGGCTATTGAATGGGTTGAATTGATGTTATTAAACCTAGGGGCCCCTAAAGATGAAATTGATGTGGTTACCCTTTTATTGGACATTATTTTAACGTCCAATTTCTTTATCTTCGATAACAACTATTACCTCCAAAAAAGAGGTATCGCTATGGGCTCCCCATGTGGAGGGAGCGTTGCTAATTTAGTGGTTGCTTATTGGGAAAAGACATTCTTGTTCAAAGATACCCTATTTAAGGAGATTAATAAATTTTATACGCGTTTTTTAGACGACGTATTCATCCTTATACAAGGAGATGAAGACTGTGCCTCTAACTTAATTGGGAAAATGAACACCTCTTGTACTTTTCTAACCTTCACCCACCATTTCTCCGTCAAGGAGATTGATTACCTAGATATGAAACTTATTAAAGACACTGACAATAAGCGAATACTCTCAAGTATTTTTAGAAAACACACATACTGTAATGCTTTCCTACATTACTCCAGCAACCACCCATGGAAACAGAAAAAGTCCATAGTTAAGGGCCAATTAGTGAGAGCTACTCGTATGTGTAATACTGAAATGGCCTTTGAAGCTGAGTGTTCCAATCTTAAGTGTATGTTTCTGAATAGGGGTTACCCCTGTGAACTTCTTGATAGTTTAATCAATGAGGTGTCATTTAAAAGAGCGTCAGGGTTTTACAAACCACTACTTCAAAACTCTGAACTAAGTGACCCTCTGAACATAGAAACCACGGCAACACCAACATCTAGTAATGAACCCAGTTTTTTCCTACATGACAACAGCAATAACTGTCAAGTTAAAGTTAGTCCAACACAAGACTTTAAGATTAGTTTTATCATAACTCATAACAAACATATTGACAGTATGTGTACAATTATTAAGAAAAATTGGCATTTTATTGTGAATAATGCTTACTTATTGGAAATTTTGGGTTCTTTTCCCTCCTTTGTATTCAGGAGAGGTAAAAACTTAAAAGAACTGTTGCAAACAAGTGATTCTAGTACTTTTTCATCAAGACAAACTGGTACTTTTCCTTGTGGTTTTTGTAACTGGTGCAGGCTATTGAAAACAGGGAATTCCTTTGTTATAAGGGATGAGAAATTTTACATCAAACATAAGATTGGGTGTGATACTAAGTCTATTGTTTACATAGCACAGTGCAACTGCTGTGCTGCGTTTTATGTTGGTAAGACGGACCGCAAGATGCGTGACCGAGTTTACCAACATAATTACGCAATAAAAAATAAAAAAACTGATAATGCCCTTTCAAAACATATTCTAGATCATACTGGACATAGTTTTTGTTTTACGGGCATTGACTTAGTTAAAGTTGGTATTAGGGGGGGGTCCCCAGTCTCTCCTACTTGAAATCAAAGAACTTGAATGGCAGCTACTTTTAAACGCTTTTTCCCCTCCCGGGTTAAATGAGACTTGTAACATCTCTGTCATTTTGAAATATAAAAGTTATTTAAGAAATTAAATTGTTTAATGTACTAGCTTCTTACAAATATTGGTTTTTGTGAACTTATAGAGGGTAGGACATTTATACTATTTGAAGAAAATTTTTATAACATCATTAGTATAATGTAGTTAGATACACTTTTAAATGGTTAGCTTAATTATGTTGCCTCTTCGGTGGTTTTTTGTGTGCTCGACATAAAAAGACTCGGCGTATTGAATTATATCTATAATTGTATTTAAAACCATTTATGGGAAATATATGGTACTGCTTTTTAAAAAAAAGTTAATACAGTTAGAATTTTGAAGTACTTGTGTAGTACTTGATTATATTTTTGTTCATTTATTATATAAAAAAGTGTTTCGTAATGTGAATCAGCTGTAAAGGAAATGACATCACAGAAGTAATCAGCTGTTGTACTTTTTAAAAAAGCGCCTTTTATTGTGTCTGAAGAAGCTCCTTATCTGTGAGGAGCGAAAACGGTTTTATTAAAATACGTTAACATTACATTTCTTCTGGTCCTGAGTTCCTGAGTGGCTTGGTTTTCGCTTTGTGTATACCTGTTAAAATAAATTAAATAAATGAAACGGCATGGGCCCTCAATAAATCAGGGATAAGTCTCAACAGAATCAGGGACAAATCTAGAAATAAGAGACATGGAGAGTTTAACACTACTGGTACTATTAATTTAAGACAGTGGCAGAAAAAATGAATATGAATTAATATACGTTTTCTGAAGTAAAATTAGTTTATAAATCTAATTATTGTCATTAAGTTTTAAAAAGTTACCAGTTTTAGGAGGGATTAAGAGGGACAGTTGAGAGGAATGTAAAACAGCAAACTCCTTGAAATGCAGACTACTTGCTCTTTGCATAAGTGTAACCATGAAGAGATAATGTCAGCACTGCTCGTTGCAGACTCCGTTGTAAAAGTATATACTGTAATAGTCTTTGAGGTTAATAACTTCCTTATGTCTGCAGCAGTGCTGTTGAAGTGGCCCCCAGCACAAAATAATTCAGTGCACTTCACACAAGCAACAAATGCAAAAGCTGTTTCTTTGGTAACTCGAGTGTTGGTGAACACTGGTGTGTCACCCAAAATGTTGTGGCGTGTCATCTTTGACACACATGTCATAGGTTTGCTATCACTGCTCTTGAGTGATGGATTTTTTTTTTTTTTAAGGGGATTGTGTTCAGGTCTCTGATATCCATAAGAGATACTATGAGTTGCTGCAGTTGGAATCTCCTAAACCTGCAGTTATTCCTCCTGTTTTGGCTGCTTCACTGAGTACTTTTTCCAATGCTTCTTGCATGCCTGATTCTCTGCCCCGTGCTCCCAAGAAGCCTGACAGGTTTTATATGATGTCTGAGGATTGTTCTTTCCTATATAGATGTCCTGCTGCTGACCCCTGTGTAGTGTCTGTGGCCTCTGATTGCTTCCTTTGCTAAAGTTATTGCCTTCTGACTAGAAGAACAGAACTATGGAAAGGCTGGGTAAGAAGGTTTGCAGTTCTGCTACCATAGCTTTTAAGGCTATTAATTATCAGACCCATATGTCTAGGTTTGTGTTGACTCTTCTTTCTCAGACATGTCAACTTATTTCTGATTTTCCAGACTCTGAGGGTAAAACCTCTGATCTGATCAGTTTTTTATCTTGTCCTGTCGTATGGGTCCAGATCTCATGGCAACCAAAAAGCTCTTGGACCCCCCCCCCCCTCACCCGCAGTGCGTCTCTCCCTGTTACCTCAGATCTTGTTTGCCTTTTCGCATAGACATGGTACAATCAACTAGCTCTTGGATTTTCAGGTCATATTATTATAATATTTTCTCTCTGTATTTTTATTTCTTTATCGTTTTAGCATATAGCATCTAGCCTTTTTGTATTTCCCCCGTATCTAAAAACCTTTTTTA
Organism: Protopterus annectens; assembly: GCF_019279795.1. Classification (NCBI taxonomy): domain Eukaryota; kingdom Metazoa; phylum Chordata; order Ceratodontiformes; family Protopteridae; genus Protopterus; species Protopterus annectens. The sequence continues at coordinate 1,361,030,660 of NC_056739.1, forward strand.
TTGAGTTACTTTCACTTTGTCTCTGTCTCCCTTTTTCTTGCTAGTAACCATTTTTTATAGGTTACTCCCCCTCCCCTATACCTTTTAAAGGTATTCCTACCATCATTGGTAGTTTCTTTTTCTCTTTTTCTGTGTTTCTCTATGTGTATATCTGTATATCTATATAAACTTTTATTTTTTCCCCTGTCTTTTGGCATTAAGTATGCATGTGTGCGTGAGTGTTTTTTCTGTCCATATATACATTTTTTTTTCCACATGGCAGAGAAGCAAGATAAACCAGCAGGATTAAAGAAATGCACAAAGTGAGGTCATAAAATTCCTTTCAGTGACTTGTACTCCCTGTGCATTTGTTGTCTAGGGCCCCTTCATCTACAAGAAGATTGTGCGATTTGCCATTCTTTCAACCTCCGAGCTTTGGCTGAGAGACAAAATAAGCTCATTTTGAGGGGCATGCTGCCATCTACTTTTAAGGATGCTATTTCTCGTGGCCACCCCAAATTGGTGAAATCCTCAAAATTGGCTCATTTGAGCCCTGTGTCTTCCCTTTCTCCAATAGTGGTGACAGAGGAAAGAAGAATCCTTCCCCAGTTCCGACAGACCCTTTGGTGCTGACAACTAAATCTCCAAAACCTTTGGAATCTGACTCGACAGGAACCTTTGGCTCCGAGCATTTCTAAAGTAGATACAACTTCTTCAACTCAGACTCTGTTGGATAAAGATAGATTGGGTCCATTGATTTTCTGATCCAGCAATGAGTCCATTTAAACAGATCATGTCACTTCCAAGGACGGGGTACTTCCCGACCATTGATCCTGTTCCTTCGAGGGTACCGTCCCCATTTTTAAGTAGACCTAAATCCCCGTCAGCATCTTCTTCCTGTTCAACCAGGAGCCTTACTGAAGAAGACATTTAACCAATGGTACAGAAGATCTTGTGGGAGCAGGTATTACAGATCTTCCTCGGCCTTGACCTATATGGTTCTAGGTCTATCCAAGCCATCTACTCCCCCCGCTTACTCCTCCTCCAACTTCAGAGAAAGCTTTGGAGTCATTGGATCCAGTACGCTTGGTACCTTCCAGTTCGTGTCTGAAGATGTCTCTTTCTTCGGATCAGACTTCTACTTGGAGCCCTTCAGCCTTTTCAGAGCCAGAGAGTTCCTGGAGCCAAAGTGAACTTTGCAGACCACAAGTGCTCTCGACTCCTAGGCCTTCAGAGCAGTTGATGCCTGTTGGGACTTCTGTGCAGGTGAGCTCTGCTCTGGCTTCTACCCTCGGCAAGCTGTCTTCTGGGCTGGAGGGAACTCCTTCCCACAAGCATGGCTTGTCGGAGCAAGGGTCCTTCTTCACTCAGGAGTGGTCAGTCTTTGGGCTTTGGAGAGGGCTATAGCTGCCTCTGCATATAGGAAATCACCTGCCCCCTTGGATTCCCAATCCCATCATTGTTCCCTGCGTACCTCTTCTGACCAGGATATTCCACAGGGACTGCAGGACCTCGGATGCCAGGATACCTGTCAAGGTACCCCTGATACCTCCCCAGAGCACCCCACTGAGGAGGTCCCTTGTTAGAGACTTTGCAAGAAGAAGCATTTGGACTCCACAGAAGAGTCGCCATAGAGGACACCGACTTCAGTGAGGTAGAAGGATCCCTATGGTCACCTCCTGAGGATGTTTCCTTCAGGGAGATTCTGGAGATTCTAAATCAGAGAGGTGGCTAATAGTCGAGTAATCCTTCACCTGAGGAGTCAGTGTACCTGGTGGCCTTTGGTTCCAGACCCTCTACCTCCTGAGTAAATCCTTCCATCTATGAGCTCATAGGTTTGATCTCTTGGAGAAGAGTGGGAGACCCCAGATTCTATTAAACCTATCCCTCAGACATCGAACAAAATAATTACTGCTCCAACTGACAAGTCCTTCTGAACAAAAGGATTACAGTAGATGTCATGGTCATGCCAGCTGCGACCAAGAAGCAACTTTCAGAGGAGAGTTCAACTATTCATCCTCCTAATAAGGATTCCAGGACGATGGATAAATGTGGAAAGTGGATGCTTTCTTCGCGACCTTTGCCTTGCGATCGCTGAATTACCTTTCTCATTTTAACAGGTTGCAAAGGGATCTGATGAAGGAACTGTCAGATACCCTTGAATGAGCAGTAGCTGAGGGAGCAAGAGAAAACTGTTCCTCATCAGACCCATTATTGAGTGCAATGCACCAATTGGAATGTACCTGGCTAGACATCTCCAGCTGCTGGAGAGACCACAAAGGTACCTAACCAAGAGGATTACTGGCCTCAAACAGTTGCCCAATGCAGCACGATTGAAAAAGCTAAGACTGTTCTCTGTTGCATACCGCTTTCTCAGAAGTGATCTCTGTCTAACGTACAGAGCCATGTCCAAACCAGAATTGTTGAACATGCTCCATCTTAGCAAAACCAAATCTACTCGAGCTACACTCTCTAGGGATACAAACCAAAACACAACAATGAATAGAACATGCTGGAGGGATAGATTCCCTTCGCAGAGACTTCCCTTACTATGGAACAGGGTCCCGATCTACATAAGACAGAGCCCCTTACTATCACTCTTCAAGAGGAACCTTGATGAGTGGATGGGTAACAGAAAGTTCACACCGGGATCACACCAACAGCACTACTAGATAGGGGCCAAGGGTACTAGCTGCTAGTACAAGGGTCTAGGGAACTACTAAAGGGGTGGTGAATACCACACAACATGGCTGTGCTAATATATGCCTTCGGGCAGATAGCCCAGTACCAACCTATGAACCTATAAAAGGTAGCTTCCCATTTAGTGACCCTACATTCTGTAGCTAACTCTTCCATGAGGCTCATCGTGCATGCAGCCGAAGGAACGAGTAGGGTGGTGGGTTTCCGACATTTCTATGAGTAGGCATGCCTGGATGTGCCTATGCAATTTTGTAGAGCTTTTTAAGTGTTTGCTCGTCAACTGACCATTTGATGGCACTTCACGTTTTTGTCCCAAGAGCAAAGATATGCTATCCAGGTGTGAAAATAAGGGAATACATTTTCCTTCCCCTTGGAGACCTTATCCTAAAGTTCAGAGAGGCAGTGGAAAAATGCGGTTCAAAAAGTCTCCGGGATCTTACCAGGACACATGTGTAGAGTTTTCACCCAAAGGTAGGGGGGGAACAGTAGTGGAAAATGCCATCCTTGCGGTAGAGGATTCCCGCAGAATCAAGGTCCCAGAAGTCTTTCTTCGGGAAACCCTTTCAGCGCTCCTGAAAGGAGGCCCAGTTGTCCAGCTCTGGAGGCAATCAGGGGTCTACTATCCCTGCACTGGAGAGCATGGCAAAAGATAACTTCCGATGTGAGGGTACAGAGGATAATATCCAGGGGTTACCAAATTCCCTTCTCTCAACCCCCCCCCCCAAACAGGAAAACCCCAGATGTTCTACCCAGTCAGAGGGATCAAGTAGTTATTCAGATTCAAAACCTGCTGGGAAAAAAGTTATCTAAGAGGTCCCCTGAGACCAGAGAGGGTTTGGAACTTACTCAAGGTTCTTTTTGGTTCCAAAGAAAATAGGGGACTGGAGACTAATTCTGGATCTCAGCAGACTGAACAAGTCAGTTTGACATTGCAAGTTCTGAATGATCTCGGTGCAGTCCATACTTCCTTTCCTGGAACAGAAGGATTGTTTGTGCTGTATAGATTTCTAAGATGCATACTACCTTATAAAAATGGACAGACATTCCATTAGATACCTAAGCTTCCAGCTGGCAGCCAGTCATTACCAGTTCAGAGCACTGCCCTTTGATCTCACTACTGCCTCCAGAGTGTTCACCACATGCATTGCAGTGGTTGTGGCTCACCTGGGATGACAAAGATTCTGGGTGTTTCCTTATTTAGATGACTGGCTGTTATGCGTCCCAAGCAGGCATCTACTTATCCATACAAGAAATTCTGTTCTTCAAATCTGTACAAAACCATGCATAACCGTAAATTACGAAAAATCACAGATGGACCCTTCTCAAACACTAGAGTTCATAGGAGCACTAGTAGACACCACTCAGATGATTGCGAAACTTCCCCACCTCTACAGTGTTGGCAATCAAGCGACAAATGCAAAGATTAATCAAAAACAAGAAGGTAGCTGCTCATCATATTCTACAGGCTTTAGGATCAATGACTGCGGCAGTAGTGTTAGATCCATTAGCCAGACATGCGAATACTTCAATGGTTTCTAGATGCACAGTGGTCAGTTATCTACCAACCGATGTCTCACCAAATTCTCATCGCAGCCACATGCAAAAGGACCCTCTCATGGTGGATACATTCAGAGCAGCTAATGCAAGGTCGACTCTGTTTCCCCTCACCCACAGGCCACTGCAACCATAGATGCTTCCTAGAAAGGGTGTGGGGTGGGCATTATCTGAGGAAGACAGTCCATAGAACCCTGGTCTGCAGACAAGGCCAGTTTGTACGCAAACATTCTTGAGATGAGGGCTGCACTTCTAGCGTTGCCAGCATTTCAAACTGCACTTCCTCAGGGGAACAGTGGCAATCCAATCAGACATGTTTATGTACCAGACTACAGACAAGGAGGAACCAAATCATAGTCTCTGTGTCGAGAAGCACTCTAGTGTGTGGTAGTGGGTGATCTCATCCAACCACTTTCTTATAGCAGTGCACATTCCAATAAAGTCCATCGTGATAGCGGACAAGTTGAGCTGGTCCATTCTTATGCGAGTTGTCCCTCAACCAGATGGTAGTGGAGGACATTTTCTGCAGATGGGCCAGCCTTGCTGCGATCTCTTAGCTTCTCCCCTAAACAGCAAATGCAGCAGTTACTTTGCACTAATCCCCCCATTGGCAGAGTCCCCGAGGGCTGCTCTTATACATGATTGGCCTCCTGGTCTATTGTATGCCTTTCCCCCCACCCTCTTGATTCCCAAATTCCTTCAGAAGGCCAGCAGGTTGAAGAGAAAAGTAATCCATATTGCCCTGTATTGGCATCGACAAATCATTTACAGAAGGAACCCTGGTTTCTGGAACCCAGTCTGGATCTACTTTCACATCCAACAGGATTGCTTAATCCCAACCTCAAACTGATAGCTTGGTTCCACCAATTCCATTGATTGCCAGACAACCAATGCTCTCCTGACCGGTCTGTCAGATTTTGATGTCCTCTCATAAGTCATCCACTCAAAAACTTTATATTAGAGTAAATGGAAGAGGTTGTAATTTGGGCTCAACAGCACACTATAAATCCTCTCACAGCTCCTATTTAGTATGAACCAGAATTTTTAGCTCACCTTTTCAATAATGGAGCAGCTGCCTCTACAGTTAAGGTACAGTTAGCAGCCATTTCAGATTTTGACATCGGGAAGGATAACTTATTTCTCATTTCCTACAAACTTTGCAAAGCCTTCTTGAAAGGGATCCTGTTGTTAAGGCCTCCCCATAAGGATCCCTGTCCCCCATGGGACCTTAACTTGGTACTACGTCTTATTGTTCAGCCCCCGTTTGAACCTGCAGCAACTTGTGTTATTAAGTTCCTGTCTTGGAAAACTGTTTTTTTGGTGGCTATTACATCTGCAAGATGAATGTCAGAAATTCAGGCACTATCTTCCCAGTTCTCCATATCTGAATTTTCATGAAGTCAGAGTCTCTTTGCGTACCAACCCCTCATTTCTGCCCAAAGTTGTTTCGCAAAGAAATATTAATCAGACCATACATTTGCCTGTTTTCCTTCCTAACTTCAGCAGTAAAGGCAAATATGCCCTACATTTGTTCGATGTCCATAAATTGATGTTTCTGCTTGCATAAAACTAAAGAGTTTCGGAAAGTATGTCAGTTGTTTATTGCCTTTGCAGGCCCTAGAAAAAGCCTACCAGTATCCAAAGCTATCCTGTCAAAGTGGCTCTTTGATTGCATTTCTTTTATTTACATCACAAAAGGTATAAATCCTTCCAAACCTATTCAAGCTCACTCAGCCAGGGCCATGGCCACATCTGCAGTCTCCCAGACCATTGACTCCATGGGCTAGATTTGGCACATGAGAATGCACCATTTTTCAAACATTTTCTTTTTGCACTGAAGAAGGCTATTGTGAGGCCGAAACCAGTTTGCAATGCTTTATTTTATTTTGCCACAATAAAAGATATTTTTCTGCTTGCCATCCACTTTGTGTTGGCTCGTTTTGTGTGATTTTATACATTTGGTTTGAGCCTTGCACTGGATCCACCGTGCGTGAATTTGGTTTGCTCTAGATTTGTGCCGTGGCCACATGGGCAAACCATCATACCTTTATCACTAATTAAAAGTTGGATTTGGTCTCCAAGGAAAGGACTTTCTTTGGTTTGATGATTGAGGAACATCCTCCCATGAAGTCCACCTGGGGTAAAGGTAGCTGGGGACTTGGTCCCATATGTGAGGTCGAGATGAAAAATTGACAATATCAGCTAAAGAAGTTATGTGCTCACCATAATGTTTCATCTGTGTTGGTGACTTTTTTCATCGCTCCTCACATTCCCTTCCTCCAGCCTCCTTCCTTTGTTTTTCTTATTGAATAGGAAGCGAAATTCTGGCCATTTTTTATTATCTCCAGTACTCCAGAAGTGCTCTCCTTAAAAGCTTCTCAGCCTTAAAGTGCAGATGTTCATCGTGTTACATTGCTGCAGTCATCACACTTGGGTTATCCTGCCGTCAGGTGGTCCCGCAGTCGGCCAGAGTTCCAAAGTCTTGATCCGGCATCGATTGCTGTCGCTTCTTCCCTGACGTCAGTGCACCAGGGGTATATAATATGCATCCAACACCATTTTCTTCAGTCTTTCTTGCCGCGCGGTGCCTGAAGCAGAAGCAGTTCGCAAGTGCCGGTCGGCCGACTCCTGAGATTTTCGAAGTCGAATTTCAGATACGAAGTCTTCAATAAAGCTAAGTACCCTGTTGGGGAAACCTTTTTCTTGCCTCAGACCGATGTCAGAAAAAGTTAATAATTGAATTTCTTGTGGGAAGCAAATACCTCATAAGGACTTCTACTCTTACTGTATTCCATGCCTAGGCCCTGATCACGACGTCACTAGTTGTCAGTTTTGTGCTAGATTCAACAAATGCACTATAAAAAGACGTTTTGATTTTGCTTTACACTACTTTGGCCGAAGGTTCAATTATACCATGCCGTCGAGCTGACTACCTCAGTACCGAAAAAACGCAAAGACTGGGATAAAGACAGGCATCCAAGGTCCAAAACCGACGAAGAAACCTCTTCTAGGCCAGTCGCCGGTTCTCAGTGAGGCACTTTCGCAGCCTGTAACACCCACTACCTCAGAGCCACAGGCCACTTCCGACTCCCACGTGAAGACATCTAGGCCTCTGGAAACTCAAGGTATTGGGCTTACGGAAACTAATCCCTCAGATGGGTCCAGAGCCGCTGAGCAGGCACTGACTTCTGAGGGTGTTTTCAGACCTTCACAACTTACCATTAAAACAACAGCCAAGACAAAGAAACAAGTACAACATTATCCTGGACAGTCCTCCATGCCTAAGAAACAGATGCTTAAAATGGCCAAAGACCTCATTACTCTAATCAGGGGTTCCCATCCCCCTCCTGAGAAAAGGCCTAGGCAGGATGCAGACTATGACTCCTCTGATCAGGTTTCCATTTCCTCTGATTCCTCTTCAGACCGGGGATACTCTTTACCCCCCCCCCCCCCTATGAGGACTCTGATGCTGAGGAATCTATCCCTTCAGCCTCTCCTCCTGAGGATTATTCTTTTGGGGAAAGTTTACATACCATGAGGGAACATTTCCATTGGGAAAGTCAGGATTACTCAGAATCCAAGAAAAGGCTCAGGGATTTCCTCTTATTGCCTCAGCACAGGCCCCTGGCTATTCCGCCTGTGCTAGACATTGTGGATGATGTGTTCTCTGAATCCAGCCTATCTCCTGACTCTTTGCCCCCTGCTCCAGCCAAGCCAGATAGGTATTAGAGTCCCTGACTCTCACAAGTTTCTTTACAAAAACGCTTCTGCTGATCCAGAAACTATTTCCCAGGGTCCAAAAGGGATTAAGGCTTCCATTGCAAAAAATCCGGTACCCTCTGACAGAGATTCCAGAGCTTTGGATAGATGCGGGAAGAAAGTATACACGTCTGCAACTTTAGCAGTAAGAGCTTTAAATTGCCAGTTTCACATGCTTAAGTACCAACAATATTTAATGGCTCAGTTAAAACAGAAAATGCTTGCAAGCTCAGAAGCTCCTGACTGTAAAGAAATGCAGGATTTATTGCATGCAGTTGAACAGGTGGGAAAACATACTCTGCAATGTGGTTTTGATTCTTTAGAGGCCTCTTGTAGAGCCGCAGTTATAGGTTCTGTGATTCGAAGACATGCTTGGTTAAAAGAACAGAGTTTACCTGATCATGTTAAGGCAAAATTATTGGATTTTCCTTTACAACGTGATACCTTGTTTGGTGTTAAGGCAGAAGAGGTGTTAAAGAAAATGGAGGATAAAGCTAAATCTATGCAAACAGTCAAGGATTTCTTACAGGTACAGCCACCTCGATTTAGCAGAAAATGGCCAACAAAGAATTGGTCCTTTCCAGTGTCAGACAGGCCACAGAGAGGCAGATACAGACACCCAAGAGGCAGATCTCAACCGCAAGGCTCTAACAGACAACGACAGTGGGGTACCTCAACCCCAAAAGGAGGTGAGGACAAGTCTCAACCTTACAGGAAACAGTCCCAATGACTTCCCCCTTCATACGCCAAGCACTTCCCTTTTGGCAGCCCCCTTAGGGGGAAAACTAGCACCTTTTTTTCTCAAAATTGGCAAACAATCACCCAAGACAAATGGGTTCTGAATATTGTGTCTCAAGGTTACAGGTTCCACTTTCACACTTTACCAAGGCTAAAAGGAATGCCAGACCTGCCACAAAATCAATGGGCAGAGGCATAAAAACAAATTTCAGCCCTCATGGACATGAGAGCTATTCAAAAAGTACCACAACAGGAGCAAGGACAAGGATTTTACTCCAGACTCTTCCTGGTCCCCAGAAAGGACAAGGCCTGGAGACCCATACTAGACCTTTCAACTCTAAATACTTACCTGGATATTCCGAAATTCAAAATGTTGACACTACAGTAGCTTCTACCCATGCTGGGCAAGAAGGCTTGGCTTGTTACTCTGGACCTCAAAGAGGCATACCTGCATGTCCCTATCAGACAAAATTGAAAATACCTCAGATTCAATGCTGGTACAATGCACTAACAATTCTCTGCACTGCCCTTTGGCTTATCTACTGTGCCCAGGGTCTTTACATAGTGTCTGGCACCAGTAATTGCATTTTGCAGACAAAAAGGAATTCAAATATATCCATACCTGGACGACTGCCTCATTCAAGCAGAGACAAAGGACATTCTTCTAAAGCATCTGGCATTTGTAAAAAGGTTGCTAATTTCTCTAGGGTACACAGTAAACAAAAATAAGTCAAAACTAGTGCCCTCACAACTGATTATATTCCTGGATGCCAGCTTAAATACAACGGCCCAGATGGCTTATCTCACGCCAGACAAACAAGTTCAACTAACGCAATATTTTCAGTTACTGGCAAAAAAGTCCCATCTGCCTGCAAGACAAATTCTGCAGGCCCTGGGATTCATGGCATCCTGCATACTACTAATACTATATGCCAGACTGCATATGAGGAAATTACAATGGTACCTAAAAAGTGTTTGGACTCAACACTCTCACAGTTTAGAAGCAGTAATACCAATGATTCCCTGCCTACAACAGGAGTTTCGATGGTGGGCACAGGCATGTCACCTAAACAAGGGTCAGCCTTTTACTCTACCCACAGCCAGGCAGACTCTAACAACAGATGCTTCGGATTACACCTGGGGGAGCACACATGGCAGGAAAATGCATTCAGGGCAAGTGGACCACAGACCAAATGCATCTTCACATCAATCAAAAAGAGATGTTGGCTGTTCAAAATGCCCTAACAGCTTTCAAGGACCTTCTGCATCCAGGACAATTGTTATTACATACAGACAACACCACAGTAATGTGGTACATAAACAAGCAAGGGGGCACTCATTCTTATCCCCTATGCAGGAAAGCCATGACCTTGTGGAACACAGCTCTAACGTATCAAGTTCATCTGCAAGCACAATTCCTGCCAGGAAAGAAAAATACTCTGGCAGACGATCTAAGCATAAATATCATGGACCCTCACAAATGGAAATTGAATCCACAAATCTTCAGCTTGGTAACACAAAAATTGGGATGCCCAGACATAGATCTTTTTGCCTCCCCACTGAATTGCCAACTACAAAAATTCTGCACAAGGACTTATCACACACAAGCATGGAAAGTCGATGCTCTCTTGTTCAGCTGGAAAAACCTAAAAGTTTATGCCTTCCTACCACTGCCTCTCCCTTTAAAGGTACTCCTAAAAGCCAGACAAGAAAAACCACAGATGATCCTGATTGCTCCAGACTGGCCACGCCAGCACTGGTACCCAATCTTAAAGAACTTAACTCCAGGCCCACCATGGATTTTGTCTCAAATTCCACACCTTCTGACTCAACAAAACAATCAGATCCTGCATGGTCAGCTCAAAACCCTAAACCTGGATGCATGGCAGATTCATTAGTCAAACAGGCAACACCTCTCTCTAAAGCTGTTATGGATGTCATTTTGGAGGCCAGGAGGCCTAGCACCAGGAAAGCTTGCTCAGAAAACTTGAAGAGATTCTGCGCCTGGAACCAGGCTCAAAGCCTTGACCCTCTTGTCCCAAACATTCCTCAGATTTTACAATACTTAACTGAGATGCTGGACAAAGGCCTATCCTTCTCATCAATTTAGATCCACGTCTCTTCCATTTCAGCACATTACAACACGGATCCTCCTTTATTTTCTCATCCCTTGCTAAAGCAGTACCTCAGAGGGGCTAAAAACATAAGACCTCCCGGGAGAGCACCAACACCAACTTGGGACCTCAATTTCGTTTTGGAAAAACTGACCCTGCCACCTTTTGAGCCAGCCAATACAGCCAATCTAAAATTTTTATCATGGAAAACAACTCTGCTCCTGGCAGTAACTTCAGCAAGAAGAGTCTCAGAGCTACAGGCATTAATGGCAGTGGAACCTTTTATAATTTTTCATCAGGACAGGGTTTCTTTAAGGACAAACCCTACCTTTATGCCAAAGGTGGTATCTAGTGTGGCTCTTAACCAAACCATCCATTTGCCAACTTTTTATCCAAACCCCCAGAATAAAGGGGAGAAACTTCTGAACTCTTTGGACATACACAGGCAGCTACGCTTTTACTTGGACAAAACAAAAGCTTTCAGGTAAACTGAGCAACTGTTTGTAGCATATGCTGCAGGATCACAGGGCAAGGCTATCTCAAAGCAGACCATCTCCAAATGGACAGGACACTGTATTCGTTACTGCTACACACAGCATGGAAAATCAGTCCCTAATAACATTAGGCCACATTCCACCAGGGCAACAGCCACTTCAACAGCCTTTCTCAGAGGAGTACCTATCAAGGAAATTTTGGAGGCTGCAACTTGGAGTTCAGTGCACACCTTTACCAAGCATTACCACTTGCCTCTTTACTCTAAATCCAGAGCAGGATTTGCCACTACAGTTCTGCAGGGCCTCATAGCCATTCCTAACTCTTTGTAGACCAGCCACCCAAACTTAGCTTTGGGATTCTACTCAAGTGTAATGACTGCAGCAGTGTAACAAGATGAACATAGTACAGTTTTGTACCTACCATAAATGTAGATGTTTGAGTGTTCACACTGCTGCAGTCCAGGTTACCCTCCCTCCATCCCCTCTGTCCCAGCTGGACTTATCTATACCTTTCTATCCTATACAACCTTTGTGGTGTATTTGCTTGTAACTGAAGGTATTGTTTTTATTTTATATATATATTTTTTATTAGCAATATGTATTGCCTACCTACTTGGGGGCACCTGACATCTGGGGCAAGAAAAACTGAAGAAAATGGCGTTGGATGCATCTTGTATACCCCTGGCTCACTGACATCAGGGAAGAAGCAACAGCAACCGACGCCGGACCAAGACTTTGGAACTCTGGCCGACTGCGGGACCGCCTGACGGCAGGATAACCCATGTGTAATGACTGCAACAGTGTGAACAGTTGAACATCTACATTTATGGTAGGTACAAAACTGTACTTTCTCTGCACTGCCCTTTGGCTTATCTACTGTGCCCAGGGTATTCACAAAGTGCCTGGCTCCAGTCATTGCATTTTGCAGGCAAAGAAATATTCAAATATACCCATACCTGGACGATTGTCTAATTCAGGCAGAAAGCCAGGACATACTTCTGAATCATCTGGCATTTGTACAAAAGGTGTTAACGTGTCTGGGGTACACCATAAACGAAAATAAATCACATCTGGTACCCTGTCAACAAATTATATTCCTGGGAGCAAGCTTGAACATAACTTCCCTGATGGCTTTCCTCACGCCAGAGAAACAAATTAATTTGACAACTTACTTCAAACTAGTGGCCACAAAAACCCTGCTTACCTGCAAGGCAAATACTGCAAGCCTTGCGGTTCATGGGCTCGTGCATTCTGCTAATTCCATATGCAAGACTGCATATGAGGAAATTGCGATGGTATCTAAAAAGCCTATGGTGTCAACATTCTCAGAATCTAGAAGCAGTGATTCCTAACATACCTTGCCTACGGTTAGAATTCCTTTGGTGGGCAGAGGCCTGCCACCAAAACAAGGGACTACCATTCACTCTACCTCCTGCCGCCCAAACCTGAAATACAGAAGCATCAGACTATGCATAGGGCTCACCTGACAGGGAAGTGCATTCAGGGCAAATGGAACCCAAGTCAAATGCACCTGCATATCAATCAAAAAGAAATGTTAGCTGTACAGAATGGTCTGACAGCCTTCAAGGACCACTTTCTTCCAGGACAATTAATGGTAAAGACAGACAATACCACTGTTATGTGGTACATAAATACGCAGAGGAATACCCATTCTTACCCCCCTCTGCAGACTAGCCATGGCTCAGTGGAACACAGCCTTGAGCTACCAAGTGCATCTACAGGCTCAGTTCCAGCCAGGAAAACTAAACACACTGGCAGACGAACTAAGCAGAAATCTCATGGACCCACATGAGTGGAAAATGGAACCAAATATTTTCAACATGTTGATCAACAAATGGGAGAACCCAGATATAGACCTGTTTGCTTCCCCCCCAGAACTACCAATTGGACAAATTCTGCACAAGGATTCCCCACAAACAAGCTCGAAAAGTTGATGCTCTGTCCTTCAGCTGGAAAAATCTATCAATTTATACCTTTCCTCCTCTGCGTCTTCTCTCCAAAGTACTATAAAGATCAAACAGGACAAACCAAGGGATGATATTGATTGCACCAGACTGGCCACACCAACACTGGTGTACCCCCTCTTGCGTAGCGTGTCACAGCTGGCCCCATGGCACCTACCTCAGATCCCTACCCTGCTGTCTCAGTAGGAGAGCCAGATTCTGCACCCCCATCTTCAAGCCCTGAACCTGGCAGCCTGGCTAATTACCTAATCTCTCCGTTACCATCCCTTAGTAAACAATTGTTGGATGTCATTTTGGAGGCAAGGAGGCCTAGTACTAGAAAATCTAATGCTGAAAAATGGAAAAGATTCTGTGCCTGGAACCAAACTCAAGGATGGCCACAGCAGCACCCAATTTACCTCACATTCTTCAATACTTAACTGAGATGCTTCACAAGGGCCTTTCCTTTTCCTCCATCAAAATTCATGCCTCAGCCATTTCAGCTCATTACAACACAGAACCACCCCTCTTTTCTCACCCACTGCTGAAGCAGATGTTCTTCATGTTTCACTCTTGCAGTCATTATATTTGGGTTTTCTGCTTGCAGTAGCCCTCAGTTGGCCTGATTAACAAAGTTTTGGGTCCTGCGTTGGTTGCTGTCCCATCTTCCATGACGTCAGGTTGTCAGGGGTATAAAACATGCAGCCGACGCCATTGCATTAGTCTTTCTTGCCGTGCGGTGCCCGAAGCAGAAGCCGTTCACAAGTGCCGGTCAGCCGACTCCTGAAATTTTCGTTTTCGAGTTTCAGAACTGAAGTTCATAGGTTCATAGGTTCATACTAGGCTATCTGCCCAAGGGCATTTATAAGCCTAGCCCATAGTTATGTGGCTTTCGCCACCCCTTTAGTTTGAATAAAAACTATGCCTATCATTTTGCTGTGCCTCTGTCAAGCAGTGACACTGAAGTAATCCCTGGGGTATATCTGCGATCTCCCATCCATTGGTCAAGATTCCTCTTGAACAAGGCCAGCGAGGTGCTCTGCCTCACATGTACCGGGATTTTGTTCCACAGCACAGGGAGTCTCTGGGTGATGAATCTGTCCCTCCAGCACGTTCTATTTATAAGCGTGTCAAGGTTTAAGTCTCCCGCCCTTGTGGTTCTGAGGGATCTAGATTTTTTGAGGTGAAGCATATTCATCAAATCTGGGTTTGACATGGCCTTATATGTCAGGCACAGGTCACCTCTGAGCAAGCGGTATGAGACTGAATAGAGCTGGAGTTCTTTCAGTCGGGCAGCATAAGACATATTTTTGAGACCCTTTATCCTTTTGGTGAGGAACATTTGGGGCCTTTCAAGCTGCAGCAGGTGTCTGGTCAGATACATTCGAGCGGGCATTGTACTCAATCATAGGTCTAAAGAGTGATGAGTACAGGGCGATGACCTCCCTTGATCTAGATGTGAATCCCTTCATGATCAGGTGGGCGATATAGAAGGTTTTCCTAACTACTTTAGCAACATGAGTGTCAAGCGAAGGCTACTGTCAACCTGGGTCCCCAGATCCCTGATGACTTTTTCTGTGCTCAGTGGATTGCCACCTATATGGTAGCTAAGGGGTAACCTTGTTTTTCCCGAAGGGTATGACTATGCATTTTTTGGCGTTTAACTTCAGGCCATGGCTCTGGCACCAGTTATCCGTTTCTGTGAGGCCCTTCTGGAGGATATCTGTGTCAGATGTGTTTTCGACTATGGCGCCCAGTTTGCAGTCATCTGCAAACTTTGTCAGCCATAACCCTCCTGTGTTTACTTGTACTTCAGAAAAGTAGATGCCGAACAAGAGTGGACCCAGGACAGAGCCCTGTGGGACACCACTTGTGACAGGCTTTGAGTCTGACATGGCTCCAGCAACTCTGACCCTGTGGGTTCTGTCACTTAGCCAGTTTGCAACCCATCTTGTGATGTATGGGTTTACATTCAAGCTGATGAGTTTTTCTTCAACTAAAGCTAAGTATCCCGTTGGGGAAACTTTTTCTTGCTCCTTACCGATGTAAGTAAAAGTTAATAATTGCATTACTTGTGGAAAGCAAATACCTCATAAACATTTCCATTCGTACTGCATTCCTTGCCTAGGCCCTGACCATGACGTACCTTGCTGTCGGTTTTGTGCTTTATTTAATCAGCACACTATCCGTTGTCGGTATATTTTTGCCTCTAAATATTTCGGTTCTCAGTTTAATTACCCAGAAATGAAGTCGGTTAGCCATACGACTACCGGGATTCCGAAAAAATGCAAAGATTAAGACAAAAACAGGCCACCAAGGTCCAAAATTGCCGACGACGCTTCTCCTAAGCCAGTTGCCAGTTTGCCGGTACTCAGTGAGGCGCTTATGCAGCCCCTGATACCCGCTACTTCTTTTTTGCACGCCTCTAGTGTGACCCATTCAGAGTCCGGTATGCCACGAGATGCTTCAACTATGGAACCCGCGGATGTCTCTACCTTGGATGGGTCCGGAGCCACTGTTCAGGCATTGGCTTCTGAGGGTGTATTCAGGCCTATGGACTTGGATATTAAACCAATGCCTTCTTCTTCATTTAGGCCTAAATCTCGATCCATGCCTAAAAAAACGATGCCCAGGCCGCATGCTCAGGCCTCTATGCCTAAAAAACAAATGATAAGAATGGCTGAAAATCTTATAACTCTAATCAGGGGAAGCCAACCTCCCCCTTCTAAGAGGCCTAGGACTGAAGTTGTTTATGAATCTTCTGACCAGGATTCTGATTTTTCTGATTCTTCTGATGATCTGGACTTACACTTATCTACTTATGAGGATTGTGATGCAGAGGATCTATTCCCTCTGCTTCCCCTCCAGAGGATTTCTCATTTGGTGAAACTTTACATACTCTAAGGGAGCATTTCCACTGGGAAAGCCAGGATTTTTCTGATTCAAAAAAGAGGCTTAGGGATTTCTTACTCCTGCCTCAGCATAGGCCTTTAGATATTCTTCCTGTACTAGACTTTGTTGATGATGTTTTTTCGGAATCGAGTTTGGCCCCTGATTCTTTGCCTCCTGCTCCCAGAAAACCTGACAGATATTACAGGGTTCCTGATTCGCACAAGTTCCTTTGTAAAAATCCTATTGCGGATCCAGAGACTATTTCACAGGGACCCAAGGGCATTAAGGCTTCTCTTGCTAAAAATCCTACCCCTTCTGATAGAGACTCCAGGGCGCTGGATAGATGGGGTAAGAAGGTTTACACTTCTGCAACCTTGGCCATTAGGGCTTTAAACTGCCAGTTTCATATGTTAAAGTATCAGCAACATGTTATTGGATTGCTTGATTCACTAGAGGCCTCTTGCAGGGCTGCTGTTACTGGGTCTGTGCTCAGAAGGCATGCTTGGCTTAAGGAGCAATCTTTGCCTGGTCATGTTAAAGCTAAATTGTTGGATGCTCCCTTAAATCAGGACTGCCTGTTTGCCAACAAGGCTGAGGAAGTTCTTAAAAAAAAATGGAAGATAAAGCTAAATCTATGCAAACTGTTAAAGATTTCTTACAAGTTCAGCCTCCTAGATTTAGTAGGCACAGGCCCTCTAAGAATTGGTCCTTTCCAGCCCCTTCCAGGTCTTCTCAAGCCAAACCCAGACACAGCTGAATCCCCAGGTTTCAGGCCCAGGGGACGCAGAAGACTAAGTAGTGGGTGGGGGGTTTCCACACCCAAACCAGGGAGTAGTAAGACTCCCCCCTATGGAAAACTGTCTCATTGACTTGTTTTTAAAACTTCCAAGCACTTCCCAACTGAATGCTCCTTTAGGCGGAAAGATTGGTCTGCAGGCAAAAAACTGGGAACTCATTACCCACAACAAATGGGTTTTAAATATAGTGTCCCAAGGATACAGGTTTCACTTCCACGCCTTACCAACACCAAGCGGGTGGCCAGATCTACCCCCAAATCAGTGGGCAGAGGCCCAAAATCAAGTACCCTCTCTCTTAAGCATGGGGGCTATTCAGTTGGTACCAGAAGAGGAAAAGGGACACTGTTTCTATTCGAGACCTTTTCTGGTACCTAGAAAAGACAGTACATGGCATCCTATTTTGGCGCTTTCTACTCTAAATACCTTTCTGGTGATTCCAAAATTCAAGATGCTGACTCTTCACCAGCTGCTTCCTATGCTAGACAAAGATGCATGGTTGGCAACATTGGACTTAAAAGAAGCATACCTGCACATCCCTATCAGGGAGTGTTGCAGAAGATACCTATGCTTCAAAGCAGGCTACATGCACTATCAGTTCACTGCACTGCCCTTGGCTTATCTACTGTGCCCAGGGTATTCACAAAGTGTCTAGCTCCAGTCATTGCTTTTTGCAGGCAAAGAAATATTCAGATATACCCATACCTGGACGATTGTCTAATATAGGCAGAAAGCCAGGACATACTTTTGAATCATCTGGCCTATGTTCAAAGGGTACTGACTTGTCTGGGTACACCATAAATGAAAAGAAATTACAACTGGTACCCTGTCAACAAATTATATTCCTGGGAGCAAGCTTGAATACAGCTTCCCAGATGGCTTTCCTCACGCCAGAGAAACGGATTCTTTTCACAACCTACTTCAAACAAGTGGCCACAAAACCCCAGTTATCTGCAGGGCAAATACTGCAAGCCTTGGGGTTCATGGCCTCCTGCATTCCTCTAATTCCATATCCAAGGCTGCATATGAGGAAACTGCAATGGTATCAACATTCACAGGATCTAGAAGCAGTGATTCCTATCATACCTTGCCTACGCCTAGAGTTCCTTTGGTGGGCAGAGGCTTGCCACCAAAACAAGGGACTACCATTCACACTACCCCCTGCCGTCCAAACCTTGACAACAGGCGCATCAAACTATGCATGGGGGGACTCACCTGGCAGGGAAGTGCATTCAGGGCAGATGGAACCCAAGTCAAATGCACGTACACATAAATCAAAAGGAGATGTTAGCTGTACAGAATCCTCTGACAGCCTTCAAGGACCACATTCTTCCAGGACAACTAATGGTAAATACGGACAACACCATGGTCATGTGGTACATAAACAAGCAGGGGGTACACACTCTTACCCCCTCTGCAGACTAGCCATGGCACTGTGGAACACAGCATTGAGCTACCAAGTGCATCTACAAGCTCAATTCCTGCCAGGAAAACTAAATACACTGGCAGATGGACTAAGCAGAAAACTCATGGACCCACACGAGTGGAAACTGGAACCAAGGATTTTCAACATGTTGACAAGCAAATGGGGGAGCCCAGATATAGACCTGTTTGCCTCCCCCAGAACCATCAATTGGACAAATTTTGCACAAGGATTCCCCACAAACTAGCTTGGAAAATGGATGCTCTATCCTTCAGCTGGAAAAACCTATCAGTTTATGCCTTTCCTCCTCTGCCTCTGCTCTCCAAAGTACTACTAAAAATCAAATAGGACAAGCCAAGGATGATCTTATTTGCACCAGACTGGCCACACCAACACTGGTACCCCCTCCTGCGCAGTGTGTCACGCTTGGCCCCATGGCACCTGCCTCAGACTCCTTCCCTGTTGTCTCAGCAGGAGAACCAGATTCTGCACCCTCAGCTGCAAATCCTGAACCTAGTAGCCTGGCTAATTACCTAATTTCTCCTTTACCACCCCTCAGTAAATCAGTGATGGATATCATTTTAGAGGCTAGGGAGGCCTAGTACCAGAAAATCTTATGCTGCAAAATGGAAAAGATTTTGTACCTGGAACCAATCTCAATGGATGAGCGCAGCAGTGCCTAATTTACCTCAGATTCTACAATATTTGACTGAGATGCTTCATAAGGGCTTGTCTTTTTCCTCCATCAAAATTCATGCCTCAGCCATGTCAGCTCATTACAGCACAGAGCCTCCTGTCTTTTCTCACCCATTGCTCCAGCAGTTCCTCAGAGGGGCCAGAAATTTAAGGCCACCCAGGAGAGCTCCTACTCCAGCATGGGACCTTAACTTTGTCTTGGAGAAGCTCACTCTTCCTCCTTTCTAGCCAGCTGCTACTGCGGATTTAAAATTCCTTTCCTGGGAAACAGCTTTCCTTTTAGCAATCACTTCTGCAAGAAGGGTATCTGAATTACAGGCCCTTATGGCAGTGGAACCTTTCATCATCTTTCATGCGGACAGGGTGTCCCTCAGAACCATTCCCTCCTTCATGCCCAAGGTGGTATCCAGTGTGGCTCTTAATCAGTCCATTCATTTGCCTGCTTTCTTTCCTAACCCACAGAACAAAGGGGAACGGATACTGTACTCCTTAGATGTGCACAGACAACTTAGATTCTACTTGGACAGGACTAAACCTCAAAGGAAATCTGAACAACTGCTGGTGGCATTTGCTGCAGGGACAGAGGAGAAAGCTATTTCAAAACAAACCATTTCAAAATGGATAGGCCACTGCATTCATTTCTACTATAAGCACCATGGAAAATCTATCCCGCAGGGCATCAGACTTCATTCAACCAGGGCTGCATCTATCTCTGCAGCATTTCTCAGAGGCGTCCCTACCAGGGACATTTTAGAGGCTGTTACCTGGAGTTCTGTATGTACTTTCACCAAGCATTATCGTTTGCCAATTTTCTCTAAATCCAGAGCTGGTTTTGCCTCTGCAGTCTTGCAGGGCCTTATAGCTGGTCCTAATTCTATTTAAATTCCTCTTCCCAACCTTAGCTTTGGGAATCTACCCAAATGTAATGACTGCAACAGTGAAACACTAAGAACATAGTACAGTTGTGTACACTTACCATAAACGTAATTGTTCGAGTGTATTCACTGTTGCAGTCCTGGTTACCCACACTCCAGCCCCCTCTCTTCTTTTAGCTTTACCTCTACTCTCACTTACTATGCTCAAAAAGCTTTTTGGTGTATTTGCTTTTTTGTTGGAGGTATTTCCTTGTATTATGGATTTAATTGCTTCCCATTAGGTGGCACCTGACATCTTGGGCAAAAAACACTGATGTAATGGCGTCATCTGCATGATGTCCTTCAAGAATGCAACTGCAGTCATAACATATGGGTTGTCCTGCCTCAGGCAGCCCACGGTCGGCCGGATTCCAAAGTCTGGGTCCAACGTCGGCTGATGTCGCATTTCTCTCCGACGTCAGAGCGGCTGGAGTACATAAGCATCAGCCGACGCCATTTTCTTCAGTCTTTCTTGCCGCGCTGTGCCCGAAGCAGAAGCAGTTCTCAAGTGCCGGTCGGTCAGCTCCTGTATTCTTCGATTCCGAAGTCATCAAAAAAGCTAAGTACCCCGTTGGGGACCTTTTCTTGCCTCAGCCGATGTCAGAAATTATTGAAAAAGTTAACAATTGTCTTTCTTGTGGTAAACAAATACCTCATAAGGATTTCCACTCTTACTGTCTTCCTTGCCTTGGCCCAGACCACGACGTCTCGGCCTGTGTCGCCTGTGCTCGCTTCAAAAAGCGCAGTCTTAGGCGCCGGGCGGAGTTCGCTGAAGACTTTTTCGGCGATAAATTTGCTTATACAATGCCGTGGGAACTTCCAACATCGCAAACTCCCAAGAAACTAAAAGACCGGGACCGACATCCTCGGCCCGCGTCTACCTTCGGCTCCACGCCAAAACCTACCGCAAGTGATCCGGTTCCTCCTAAGACGGTTATCCCACCGCTCCGAACCGAAGACACCGCATTACCGACGACTTCGATTCCGGATACCACTTCGACTCCAGTTATAGATTTTCCTCCGGATACTGAAACCGAGGAAATGCCCGAGACCATTACTGTAGATAAGGTCACTTCTGCACGTGGAGCTGCCAGGCCTCCTATGGCCATGTCTATTAAGGCCTACACTCGGGCTAAGGCAGCCAGCAAGACCAAGCACCTTACTGCTCAAGCCTTACCTCAGCCTACTCCAGAGACACAAATCATGACTATGGCCGCAGACTTAATTTCTATGATTAGAGGTTCACAGGCCCATCCTGAGAGGATCCCAGCCTCCTTCTGATAAGAGGCCCCGGGTTGAACCCTCTGACCCTATCCCTTCAGATGAAGATTCTGAGGACTCTGTCCACTCTGATGGCCAGGAAGAGCTCTTCCAGACCTATGAGGACTCGGATGCAGAGGATTCCATCCCCTCGGCCTCCCCTCCTGAGGATATTTCTTTTGGGGAAGTTCTGCATACCATGAGGGAACATTTCAAGTGGCAAGGCCAGGAATATTCTGATTCCAGAAAGTGCCTTCGAACTTTCCTTAAAAAGCCCCAGCACAGGCCCTTAGCTATCCCTCCTGTGCTTGATGTTTTGGATGATTTATATTCTGACTCCAGTGTTACCCCTGATTCTCTTCCTTCTGCTCCAGCCAAGCCAGACAGGTATTACAGGGTCCCAGAAACACATTTCCATTTATTCAGGGCCCATACTGTTGATTTGGAAACTATTTCTCAGGGACCTAAAGGTGTTTCAGCTTCCAACTCTAAAAACCCCTTGCCTTCCAACAGGGAAGCTAGGTCATTAGAGAGATGGGGGAAAAATGTCTACACCTCCACTACTTTATCTATGAGAGCTTTGAATTGCCTTTTTCATATGTTACAATATCAGGATTTCCTGTTAGAAGATTTACAGAAAACATTGGCGCCTCCTGATCCTTTAGACAGGAAGTCTTTGCAGGAAGCTGTACATAATTCTCAGCAAGTCAGCAATCACTTCCTGCAATGTGGATATGATGCACTGGAAGCTGGCGTCATCTGCATGTTTTATACCCCTAATGACCTGACATCATTGAAGAAGAGACAGCAACTGACGCAGCACCCAAGACTTTGTTAATCAGGCCGACTGAGGCCTACTGCAAGCAGGTAACCCAAATGTAATGACTGCAACAGTGAATACACTCGAATATCTACATTTGTGGTAAGTGTACACAACTGTACTTTCCTCAGAGGGGCCAAAAACTTAAGACCACCCAAGAGAGCCCCAACTCCAGCCTTGGACTTTAATTTTGTATTGGAAAAACTCACTCTTTCTCCTTTTGAGCCAGCTGCAACTGCAGAGTTAAAATTTCTTTCTTGGAAAACAGCTTTCCTTTTAGCAATCACTTCAGCAAGAAGGGTATCTGAATTACAGGCCCTTATGGCAGTGGAGCCTTTCATCATCTTTCATGCGGACAGGGTGTGTCTCAGGACAAATCCCTCTTTCATGCCCAAGGTGGTATCCAGTGTGGCTCTTAATCAGTCCATTCATTTGCCAACCTTCTTTTTGTATCCACAGAACAAAGAGTAATGGTTATTGCACTCCTTAGATGTGCACAGATAAGTTTGATTTTACTTGGACAGGACTAAACCTCAAAGGAAATCTGAACAACTGCTGGTGGCATTTGCTGCAGGTGCAGAGGGGAAGGCTATTTCAAAGAAAACCATTTCTAAATGGATAGGCCATTGCATTCATTTCTGCTATAAGCACCATGGAAAACCTATACCACAGGGGATGCATCTACTTCTACAGCCTTTCTCAGAGGTGTCCCTACCATAGACATCCTAGAAGCTGCTACCTGGAGTTGAGAGTATACTTTCAACAAGCATTACCATTTGCCAATTTTCTCTAAACCCAGAGCTGGCTTTGCCACTGCAGTCTTGCAGGGCCTTATAGCTGGTCCTAATGTTATCTAAATTCCTCCTCCTATCCTTAGCTTTGGGAATCTACCCAAATGTGATTACTGCAACAGTGAAACATGAAGAACATAGTGCAGTTGTGTACACTTACCATAAATGTAGATGTTCGAATGTATTCACTGTAGCAGTCCTGGTTACCCTCCCTCCAGCCCCCTGACTTCTTTTGGCTATATCTCTATTCTCCTTTACTATACTTAAAAGCTTTTTGGTGTATTTGCTTTTTTGTTGGAGGTATAACCTTGTATATATATATATCTATATATATATATATATATATATATATATATATATATATATATATATATATATATAATGTTTAATTGCTTCCCATTAAGGGGGGCACCTGACATCTGGGGCAAGAAAAACTGATGTAATGGCGTCAGCTGCATGCTTTATACCCCTGACTACTTGACGTCACGGAAGTTGAGACAGCAGCCGATGCAGGACCCAAGACTTTGATAATAAGGCCGACTGTGGGCAAGCAGATAACCCAAAATGTGATGACTGCAACAGTGAATACACTCTAACATCTACATTGATGGTAAGTGTACACAACTGTACTATCCTTCTCCAGAAATCAGGGAGGGAAGGATGAGGATTTGGTTTTGGAAGTCCCAAGGGTTTTCTTTGGATGCTTCTAGAGAAAGAACAGCCTGAGGCAGTGGGGGAAAACTGTCATAATGAGTGTTCCCCAAGAGGCAGAGATGGTTTGTGTTGATCAGTGTGTGTGTGTGTGTATACCTTTAAGAAGCTATCCAAGGGCTTGCACAGGTATATAAATACTGAGCACATGCACGCTAGATTGCCATTTTGTAGTTAGCTGTCAAGATGCAAGCATGTATGTATGTATGCAAGGTCTGTCTATTAAGTAGTTCATTCATACATTAAGGTGCTGCTATCCATCTTGATGTGTTTTCTATGTATTAAAGCATCTAAATGAAAACCCAAGCCTTCTTGTCATGTGTTAGAGACAAATGAGCGACATGGTGCCAGAAGTGGCATGTATAAAGGACATGGAGTCAGAAACGCCTGCATATCTGAAGGGCATGAAGTTGGAGGTGGCATGGCTAAAAACGACTTAAGGCACTTGCTTGGAACTTGTGGAATTTACAGCAGTGAATCATCCCTAAAATGTGCATACTTTGCAAAACAGGTCAAAAAAATTTTAGATAATAAAACTTGCTCAGCACTATTTCTTATTTGCATAATATGAAATGGGACATGTAGAATGTTCTAAATGATATTCGCATAAACCGTTATGTACAATATTTATAATAATAAAATAATTACTATGGAAAATGTTTGAAATAAAGTCCAAATTGCATAAAATAAAATAAAGGGAAATGACTGCATTTCGCAGAACATGTACTTTTCGTATTAAGCAAATATATTCGAGTTAGCAGAAGTGTATAAAGTGTTCGCATGTTTGTGCAGTGTTACAGTAAAGCTATTTCATAAAAGTACAGCCATTCCACAGCATATTTCCTAAGTACAGTATTTCAAAGAGTTTATTGTGCATTTGAATGTTGTTACAAGCTCACAGAACAGTTTATTCTTACATAATTACAAAGACCATATTTTCAGTGTGTTTGTGTATACTTTGTGGTCTTGGCAGACTGATTTTAGAAACCTAGTGCTCTTGTGTTTGACAGTAATATTGCTGAAAACTGAAGAGTGTTTGAGCACGAGTACGACATTTTCATATGAGCTGCATTTTCTGATAAAGATGACCGTACAAAGGCATTTAGTCTAATTAATTTAGCAGGGTCAGAAGCCATAGAAAGGGAACGTTCACTTGTATATGCACCTGCTATGTATACAGGAGAAGGGAAACCCGTTCTATTGTTGTACCGGCTGAGTCAAGGACCCAGAGTGCTTGAAACATAAATTTAGAGAAATGTGTAACCCCTCGACAGATGTTACAGTGGAAAGGCACTTATTTTACACAAGGGATCAAAAGCCTGGTGAAACTTTTGCAGCATTTATAACTGACTTGAGAAATAAGGCTAAAATGTGCAGATTTGGTGATTTAAGGGATGAGTTGATAAAGGATGGACTTTCGTGTGGTATTAAAGATGATGCTGTGAAAGATTTTGCTCTGACCGTAACTTAACTTTGAACAAGGCCATTAAGATTTGTCAGATTTATGATCTCACAGAAAAGTACACAGATATGCTTACAAATAGTTGTAGGGGTTGGGAGGGTGGCCTAATGGTTAAGGTGTTTGTCTTACAAACACAAGGTGCAGGGTTTGAGTCTCACAAGAGATAATTGGCTAGGCTTAAAATGGCTCGCAAGGGCAGTTGCAAGCGACGACAACTGATGCCGGACCTAGACTTTGGAATTCGGCCGACCGAGGACCCGCCTGACGGCAGGAGAACCCATCTGTTATGACTGCAGCTGTATTAGCACTCGAACATCTACATTTATTGTAGGTACAAAACTGTACTTTACTGATGTCCTTCAAGGATGCATCTGCAGTCCTTACAAATGGGTTGTCCTGTCGTCAGGCAGCCCTTCGGTCGGCCGGATTCCAAAGTCTGGGTCTGGCCTCGGCTGGTGTCGCACTTCACCCGACGTCATAGCTGCAGTTATTCGGGTATAAAGGCATCAGCCGACGCCATTTTCCCCAGTCTTTCTTGCCGCGTGGCGCCGAAGCAGAAGCTGTTCGCAAGTGCCGGTCGGTCAGAACCAGAGATTACTACTACAAGTACCGAAGACTTCTAAAAAGCTAAGTACCCCATTGGGGACTCTTTCTTGCCTCAGCCGATGTCAAAAAAAGTGAATAACTGTTTAAATTGTGGGAAACAAATACCTCATAAAGATTTCCACTCTTACTGCTTACCTTGCTTAGGCCCAGACCACGACGTAGCAGCTTGTCTAGCCTGTGCTTCTTTCAACCGACGAACGCTTAAGACGTCGGTCTGAATTTGCTGAAGAGTTTTTCGGCTCCGCTTTTGCTTACATTATGCCATCGGATACTCCGACTACGCAAATTTCTAAAAAACGCAAGGAAAAGGACCGACACTCGCGGTCCGAAACCGCGGTTAAGACAACCGCGAGTGTCTCGGTTTCGGCTGAAACCGAGTCCACGGTTCTTCCTTCAGCCGAAAGCTTGCCACTTACCGAGGCCTTTTCCAGCTTGGCTGAATCTGCTACCGAAATCCCACCTGCTCCTGCAGGTTCACAGGATTTATCAGATACTATCCCTTTGGATATTTCTACCCCTGCACGTGGAGCTGCTAGGCCTCCTGCATCCATGTCGATTAAGGCCTTTGCCAGGGCTAAAGCAGCAAAAACTACCAAAACTGTGCCTGCTAAGACCCCCTCTCACAGGCCCAGTTCTAGTTCACAAATGCTTAGTCTAGCAGAGGATCTCATTTCTTTGATCCGGGGATCCCAACCACATCCAGACAGGGCCTCTCACCCACCTCCAGAGAAGAGGACTAGAGTAGAGCCCCTGAGCCAGTTTCTTCAGATGGCTCCTCTGATGAATCAGATAATTCAGACCCTCCAGAGGCCCCTTTTTCTCCTTATGAGGACTCTGATGCAGAAGAGTCCATTCCTTCTGCCTCTCCGCCTGAGGAATTTTCTTTTGGGGAAACCTTGCATGCTATGAGGGAACAATTTCAATGGCAGGGCCAGGATTTTTCAGACTCTAGGAAAAGGCTTAGAACCTTTTTTCATTTGCCACAGCACAGGCCTTTAGCCATTCCTCCAGTACTTACTGTTGTGGATGATGCTTTTAATGATGCTTGTACTGCTCCTGATTCTCTTCCTCCGGCCCCTGCTAAGCCCGACAGGTACTACAGGGTTCCGGACACACATTATCATTTGTATAAGGCCCCTTTTGCAGATCCAGAAACTATCTCCCAGGGACCCAAGGCTGTAGCAGCTACCTCTACCAAAAACCCCCTCCCCTCTGAAAGGGAATCTAGGGCCTTAGAGAGATGGGGTAAAAAAGTTTACACTTTTTCAGCTAGGGCCTTGAACTGTCAATTCCACATGATTCAGTATCAGGAATTTATGTTAGACCAGTTAACTAAAAAACTGTCCTTGGATGAACCATTAGACAAAAAATCTGTACAGGAAATGGTACATAACATTCAGCAGGTCAGTAATCATTCCTTAAAATGCGGCTATGATGCACTGGAGGCTTCCTTTAGATCAGCCATGACTGGCACAGTGATCAGAAGACATGCATGGTTAAAAGAACAGTCCTTACCAGACCATGTTAAATCAAAGCTCCTAGATGCTCCCATGGATAAGCTCAATTTGTTTGGCTCCCTGCACAGCAGGTGCTGAAGAAGGTGGAAGAGAAAGCAAAATCTGTCCAGACAGTCAAGGATTTCTTGCAGGTCCAGCCTCCAAGGTTTAGCAGGAACTGGCCTTCCAAGAATTGGTCCTTTCCAGACACCTCCAGAGCTCCGAGAGGCAGAAATAGATGCTCAAGAGGCAGGGGTCAATCCAGAGGTGCCTACAGGGGACGTCAGTGGCAGGCTAACAACCAGCGAGGTACAGCCACAGATCCAGCCACCACCACCACTTCCACAGGACAATCACAGTGACTTGGCTCTGGCACCGCCTACCAGGGAACAACGCGAGGCACCCTTAGGCGGGAAGCTAGCCTTTTTTTCAGTAAACTGGCATTACATCACAGGAGACAAATGGATTTTACAGACAATAGACCAAGGTTACAGGTTTTACTTCCATACTCTACCAAGGAAGAGAGGAATGCCAAACCTACCTCCAAATCAGAAGACAGAAGCTCTAGAACAAATAACTCACTAAGGTTGAGAGCTGTAGAAAGGGTACCATCTATGGAACAAGGGCAAGGATTTTACTCCAGACTTTTCCTGGTACCAAGAAAAGAAAACCAATGGAGGCCTATTCTCGACCTGTCCGCTTTAAACACATACCTCATTGTTCCAAAATTCAAAATGCTGACCCTACAGCAGCTTCTTCCCATGCTGGGCAAGGAGTCTTGGCTGGTAACTCTAGATCTCAAGGAGGCATACCTGCACGTCCCCATACGACCAAATTGCAGAAGATACCTCAGATTTCTTGCAGGATCAGAACATTATCAATTCTCAGCATTGCCCTTTGGCTTATCTACTGCCCACAGTATTCACGAAATGCCTGGCATCAGTAATTGCTCATTGCAGGCTTCAGGGAATTCAAATTTACCCTTACCTGGACGACTGCCTGTTACAAGCGGACAACAAAATCAAATTAACAAAAGATTTGCAAAGGGTCATTCATCTACTACAAGCCCTGGGATACACAGTCAATATAAAAAAGTCAAGGCTGATACCATCCCAAAGGATAACCTTCTTGGGTGCAGATCTGGACACATCAAAACAAATGGCATTCCTGACAGTAGAAAAACAGGAGCAACTCCCTTTCTACTTCATGGCATTAACAAACCAGAACCAGCTAACAGCAAGAAAAGTCCTGCAAGCTCTCGGTTACATGGCATCCTGCATAATATTGATTCCACATGCCAGACTACATATGAGAAAGTTACAGTGGTACCTAAGGAATTTATGGTCTCAGCACAAGCACAGCCTAGAAACCCAAATTCCAATAATTCCATGCTTGAAGCAAGAATTCCAATGGTGGGCTTAGGCCTGTCAAGCAAACAAAGGACTGCCCTTCCACAGCACTCAACCAAGCCAGACCATCACAACAGACGCTTCAGACCTCAGTTGGGGGGCACACATGCTGGACAAGTGCATACAAGGCTTATGGACGCAAGACCAGCTGCACCTACACATAAATCAAAAGGAAATGCTGGCAGTAAAACTGGAAATTCAGGCATTCAGACCATTTCTTCGACAGGGTCAACTGCTGATAAGGACAGACAACACCACAGTTATGTGGTACATCAACAAACAGGGAGGCACACATTCATACCCTCTATGCCGGATGGCAATGGACCTCTGGAATGTGGCACTGAGCTTCAACATTCAGTTACAAGCAATTTTGTGCCAGGAAAAGAAAATATACTAGCAGACATCCTAAGCAGAACTGCCACGGATGCCCACGAATGGATGCTGCATCCGGACATCTTCAAAACCATTACAAGGAAATGGGGACTACCAGAAATAGACTTATTTGCATCCCCACACAATCACCAACTGAAAAATTCTGCACAAGGACGTACCACCCACTTGCTTGGAAAGTGGACTCCCTATCTTTCAGTTGGAAAAACCTGACAGCATATGCATTCCCACCTCTTCCTTTGATGCACAAGGTGCTATTGAAGATCAAAGAAGACCGTCCAACGATCATCCTGATAGCTCCAGACTGGCCAAGGCAACATTGGTACCCATTACTGAGGAGTATGTCTCGGGAACAAATATGGCCTCTGCCCCTAGTTCCCTTGCTGTTAACACAGAACAACTTCAAAACCCTGCATCCAAACCTGAAAACACTGCAGCTGGCTGCCTGGAACATTGCAGAAGACCAAATAACCCAGACTTATCTCAAAGGGTTAAAGACATTATCTTGGAGGCTCGCAGACCCTCAACAAGAAAAAATTATTCAGCAAAATGGAAAAGATATCTCATTTGGAGTACAGCAAAAGGAGAGAATGTGTCACTGGTAAACATAGCTAACATCCTGGAATACTTGGCAGAGCTCTTCCACAACAGCCTGTCCTATTCTTCCATTAAGATTCATGCATCAGCCATTTCAGCAGAATACAACTTGGATCCTCCAGTCTTCTCACATCCTCTGCTCAGGCAGTTTCTGAGAGGAATTAAAAATGTAAAACCACCTAGGAAGCCACCATTGCCAGCATGGGACTTGAACTTTGTGCTAGAAAAGTTGACACTGCCTCCTTTCGAACCAGCAGCAACAGCAGAATTACAATACTTATCATGGAAAACTGCTTTCCTGCTTGCAATCACTTCAGCAAGAAGGGTATCTGAGCTACAGGCATTAATGGCAGTACAGCCCTTCCTGATCTTCCATCAAGATAGAGTGTCCATGAGAACCAATCCTACTTTTATGCCAAAGGTGGTCTCCAGGGTATCTTTAAATCAAGCTATCCACCTACCTACATTCTTCCCCAACCCACAGAACGGGAGAAAGACTGTTGCATACATTGGATGTACATAGACAATTACGTTACTACCTGGACAGGACCAAGAGCAACAGAAAAACTGACCAGCTACTGGTAGCATATGCAACAGGAATGGAAGGAAAAGCAATTTCAAAACAGACAATCTCTAAGTGGATAGGAAATTGCATTGGATTTTGTTACTCCTACCATGGGAAGAAAACTCCAGAAAACATC
Source organism: Protopterus annectens (assembly GCF_019279795.1). Classification (NCBI taxonomy): domain Eukaryota; kingdom Metazoa; phylum Chordata; order Ceratodontiformes; family Protopteridae; genus Protopterus; species Protopterus annectens. The sequence goes on from NC_056739.1 coordinate 1,361,060,924, forward strand.
AGGCCTCACTCTGCAAGGGCTACAGCCACTACCACAGCCTTTTTACGAGGAGTGGCTACCAAAGACATTTTAGAGGCTGCTACTTGGAGCTCCGTGCATACATTTGCCAAGCATTATAATTTACCTTTATACTCCAGATCCCGTGCAGGTTTTGCCACTGCTGTTTTGCAAGGGATCTTAACTACACCATAATCTTATTTCTCCTCCTCCCCCAGTTTGGCTATGGTAATCTACCCATTTGTAAGGACTGCAGATGCATCCTTGAAGGACATAGTACAGTTTTGTACCTACCATAAATGTAGATGTCCGATAGGCATGCATCTGCAGTCAGGATTACCCACCCTCCTTCCCTCTGTGGTACTCCTAGGGTATTTGCCCATCTTGTAGCTAGCTGGGGAATCTATTATGGTGTATTTGTTTGTATATATGTACATACATGCTTATTTTTTGTTTGCTCTCTACTATTTGGAACCATTTGCATTTACCCAAATTTAGCCTTCCTAGAGGGCACCTGGCATCTGGGGCAAGAAACACTGAGGAAAATGGCATCGGCTGATGCCTTTATACCCGAATAACTGCAGCTATGACGTCGGGTGAAGTGCGACACCAGCCGAGGCCAGACCCAGACTTTGGAATCCGGCCGACCGAAGGGCTGCCTGACGACAGGACAACCCATTTGTAAGGACTGCAGATGCATGCCTATCGGACATCTACATTTATGGTAGGTACAAAACTGTACTTTCTCTGGCCTATGTCTCAAGAGTTCATTTCCTGGCCAGTTGTCTAGCCTTGGATCTATCTTTCTTTCTTTGCCCAACTTAAGCAGTTTTTGAAAAAGGATTTTACTTATCCATCCACTTATAAAACTGGTGGCTCCTCCTTGGGATCTTTGTGCTTGAAAAATTTACTTTTTTTTAATTGAACCAGCTCCACAGGCTAATTTGAGGTTCTTGACATGGAAGACTGTTTATTCATTGCTTTGACTTCTGCTAGGAGAGTGTCTGATTTACAAGCTGTTATGATGAGTCATGTATACCCCATTTTCTACAAGGACAGTGTTTCTTTGAGAGCAAGTCCCTCTTTTGTGCCCCATGTATCAGGTTTTACCTTCAACCAGTCTATTAATCACCCTGTCCTATTTCTTGACCCCCGAAACAAGGGAGAGAAAAATTCTTCATACTCTTGATATGTGGGTAGCTCAGATACTACCTAGATAAAATCCAGTCCTTCAAGAAAGCTGATCAGATGTTTGTGTCCTGCAATGATAAGATTATAGAACAGCCAGTGTCAAAACAGACAATTTTACATGGTTCTCTTGTGCAATTTCTTTTTGCTGTTTTGACTACAGTAAACTACTTCCATTTGGGGTAAGGGAACCTCCACCAGGGCTTTAGCTTCTTCCGCGGCATTCTGCAAGGGGTAGACTGTAGAAGTAAATGTTCTAAAGGCAGCAACTAGGTTCTCAGTACATACTTTTCTATTAGAAAGCACTACAAACTGGATTTCTTTTCCAGGTCCAGAATAGACTTTTCTAGAACCATTCTCCAAGGATTTCTGGACTCTTAATTTATTTCCTCCCCAACTCTTGGTTTCTAATCTACGATAATTTCTCCAAATATCTTAGGCTTCTGCAGTAGTCAGCTATGATCTTGGATCAAAATACAGTTGTGTAAGTATGTCATAACTGTAGATGTCCTTCTATTCCAGTGTTGCAGTATTCATTTGGTGTGGGATTTTCTGCCTCAGGCGATCTGATGTCAGCTCCTATGCAAAAGCTTTTATTGGCTGCTGTAGGTGTGTGGGATGTCACATGTAGGGCCGTAAACCAGGGACCATAAATGTGATGTCGGCACGCATAGACACCAGATGTTTTCAGCCGCAGACGTAGTCACTTCAGTTGTTCAGCTTCTTCTAATGATTACTTCGGAAAGATAGTTTTCTTTTGTCATTATGCTTGGTTTGCTTTAGTTTTTGCTGATGTCAGCTAAAAAAGGCAAATGTAATTGCAGTCAGCAGATACCACACAAAGATTCCCATGATAAGTGTGTATTTTGTCTTGGTAGGGAACACAACCATACATCGTGTTCCATGTGTAAGTCCTTCGTGCCCAAGACACTTCACAGTTATTTGGCCACATTAAATTTATATCTCACGAACCAGTGTCTGAAACGCCTAGCCCTTAGGATGGAACCTGAATCGGTCGACCAACCTGAACCACCCATCAAGAAGGCTAAAGTTTCCAGGCCTATTCCTACTGCCACTCTGCTATAGGACGTCCCACTGGCTTCCGATATAGGGGCCGAGGATGCCTGATTTCTCCATCAGTTTTGATGGCTCCCGCTTAGGAAGTGGTTTCTGCAGCCACAGAATGCACATCCGTGGAGACTATTCAGCCGTTGGCACCAAACAATGTCGAGGGAGAACCTCTTGTTGGATGACCAACAGATTCTTCTCCTACTGCAGGCCGGGCTTCAATCCCTAGGCCATCCCCGAAGCCTACTCCTTCCAAGAAAAGACAGAAAACAAAACATATCACTCCTCCTCCTAAAACACAGCCAGATTGGCAGTCTTTCACAAATTCTCTAATGCAGGCCTTCATGGCCCTTAGGCCCACAGGCCCTGCTCCTTCTACCATTCCTGTGCTTAGTCCTCACCCAGCCTCTGCCTCTTCTCCCCAACATCAAACTACTCAAGAAGGAGAACAGCAATATACCAACGTAATTCTTCCTCAGAAGAATCAGTCTCTTGTGTGTCTCAAATTGCTTCCCCTGTTGACTACTATTCCCAGACGAAGACTCCATTGAAGGGGACTCCCCCACCTGAAGATTTAACTTTTGGGGAGACTGTAATTAAAATGGAGTACTTCAAGTGGGACACTACCCTGATGTCTGACATCCAGAAGAGATATTTTGAATTACTGCAACTGGAGTCTCCCTCTCCTTTAGCAATACCTTCTGTGCTCCCAGCCTTCCTGGACACATTTATCTCTGTCTGTAAGAACTGTGACTCTCAGCCTCCAACCCCTAAGAGACCAGACAGGTTTTATAAGGTGCCAGATGACCAAAAATTCCTGGTAAAACCTCCACTGGCAGAGCCCACTGGCATTGCTGTGGCTCCTGACAGACAATCTAGAAAGGCTCCTTCTGCCTCTCTCCTACCCACAGATAGGGGCAGTAAAACCATGGATAGACTGGGCAGAAAAGTGTTTACTTCCTCCACCTTGGCTTTCAGAGCTATTAATTACTAAACACACTTGGTAAAATACGCTCTGGACCTAGAGTCCCAGGCCTCTACACCTGACTCCTGACTGTCCTAAGTCTGACATTGCATCAAAACTGTCCCTAGCCACTCAAGTAGCCAGATACTCCATCAGGTGTAGTTATGATGCAGCAGAAGCCTAGGCCAGGTCTGCAGCTTCTGCATCTTCCCTATGCAGATATTCCTGGCTATGCCTGGAACCTCTTCCAGAGGATTTCAAATCCAAAATTATGGATGCTCCACTAGACCACAGTCTACTTTTTTGGCACAAATTCAGTTGAGCTCTTCAAAAACTTGCAAGAGAAAACCAAAGAGCTGCAAGACATCAAACATTTGCTGCTGTCTCCCTTCCCCAATTACTACAGGAATTATCCTGCAAAAAACTTCCTTTGTCAGGAGGATGCCTTCCACTTCTAATACAGCCTCCCCCAGACCGAGAAGAGGATCTGTGAGACAGCCTTACTCCAGACCAGCTAAAAAAACATACCCCCTCCAAACAGCCCTTTCCCTCATCAGCATGACTGCCTTGCCCATCTTCCCTTGTCTGCCTGCCTGCCTACCCCACTGCCTCCCCTTTTGGCAAACAATCACCTCAGACCAATGGGTACTTTCCATCACTCAAAGAGGATACTTCCTATCTTGGAAGGAAAAACCAAGGCCAAAAAACATTCCCTTCCCACAAAAAAAAAAAAACAGCTCCACCTATTCCCACATATTTTGCAGGACCTCCTCTCCCTAGGAACTATAGAACCAGTTCCTGTGGGCCAGGAAGGGGAAAGGATTCTATTCTTGTCTATTTCTAATCCCAAAAAAGGATGGTTCTTGGAGACCCGTACTAGACCTATCCTACCTATATCATTTCCTAAAAATTCCATCCTTCAGGAATGGTCTCTCTGCAGACCCTCCTGCCCCTGATACCACCCCAAACCTTTATGGTCACTCTGGACTTAAAGGAAGATTATCCCCACATTCCTATCATGCCTTCCCACAGAAAATTCCTGAGATTTACTGGAATTTCCTCACATTTTCAATTTACAGCTTTGCCCTTTGGTTTATCTACTGCTCCAAGAGTGTTCACAAAATGCCTGGCTGCTGCCATTGCATTTTGCTTAACCAAGGTCATCCAAATATACCCTTAATTGGAAGATATTCTCCTAATAGTGGAATCAGAAACCATGCTCCAAAGTCACCTAAAATTCACCATGACCATCCTGCACAACTACAGGTTCACCCTAAACCTTCCAAAATCCTCTCTGCACTCACAGCAGGACAACATTTTCCTGGGAATAGAAGATGAGATCAGATTTGATGAGATCTTGCCTCCCACAGGGCAAAGTGCAGTCTCTCTCAACTCACTTCCATGACCTTTTGGGGGTATCCCACCTTTCCGTAAGGCAGTTCCTACAAGTTCTGGGACTCATGGCAGCCACGATCCCCATGCTCCCTCTAGCCAGGTAGCACACGAGACAATTTCAGTGGTACTTAAAGAATGTATGGTCTCAGCACAAACACTCCCTAGACAGACAAATCCCCCTTCTGGCCTGTCTAAAGTCAGAATTGAGGTGGTGGATCCAACATATCCTCCACAACCAGGGCATCCCCCTACAGCTTCCTCCCCCTACACAATCCATGCACACAGATGCATCAGATCTAGGGTGGGGGGTGCCTCTAGAGGGTTACAGGATTCAAGAATCTTGGACTCCTGCCCTTCAAAAACAACACATCCAATGTCGGGGCAATGACTGCAGTCTTGCTGGACCTTCACGCCTTCCTTCCTATTCTTCAACCAGGCCTTCTTCACATTCTTACAGACAACACCATAGTCATGTGACCTGTATATACAGGGAGGGACAAAAGCCTACCTCTTATGCAAGATAACCCTTCAGATTTGGGAGCTAGCCACCCAACACAATCTCTCCCTGTGGGCCTCTTACATCCCCTCTCAGGAAAACAAACAAGCAGACTTGCTCAGCAGAACATCTTCTCACCTTCACAAATAGATGATAAACAAGGAAACCTTTCTACACGTAATCCACCAGTGGGGCACACCTCCAGTGGATCTGTTTGCCTCCCCCCACAACAGACAGCTAAGCAAATTCTGCAACAGGAATCTCACTCCATCAGCCTGGACAGTGAATGCCTTCAGCTTTCCTTAGAATGGGGATGTTCCTTTATGAGTTCCCCCCATTCCCACTGAAAATCAAGAAGGACCAACCGAAAATCTTGCTGGTGACTCCCTACTGACCAAGGCAACACTGGTTCCCCCTACTCCACTCTTTAGCCAAGGGCAGTCACCACAGGTTACCCCACAAGGTGGACCTATTACCTCAGCAAAAGGAATCTCTTATTCACCCTCATCTACAAATGCTCAACCTAACACTCTGGATGATCCGCTTCTAATCCCTTACAGACAGCTCTACTCTGAGGACGTGCTCTCAATCCTGAGGGAGGCTAGGAAAGCAACTACTAGAAAGACATACCTATTGATATGGGAAAGATTCTCAAAATGGTGCCTTCTTAAGGACAGGGACCCAATGCAGACAGACCCCTTCCTAGTCCTTCATTATGTTTGTGATCTCATTAAGGCTGGACTAACTTACGCCTCTATGAAAGTCCACCTTTTAGCCATTTCAGCCTGCCTACCCTTACAGCCACCCCTGCTTTCCAGGCTGGATGTTAAACTTTTCTTGAGAGGGGTCCTTCATATTAGACCATCTAGAAAACCCATCCCTTCTCCATGGGACCTCAACTTCGTGTTAGGAAAAACTCACCTTACCCCCATTTGAGCTGGTTAGTTCAGCCTCCTTACAAATGTGCACTTGGAAAACCATTCATGTTATGTTGTCCAATCTCACCTTCATTCTTACTGCTTGGGTTCGGAGCCAATCCTCTGCTCTGACTCGGCCGAATACTAAAGCTCGAAGCCTTTCACTTGGCTCGCGGCTGAACATGTATCCCGTCATGCAGTGGTGTAATCCCCCAGATATCATTTGCCGTGTAAACAGATTGGAGGTTCTTCATCTTGGCCGTGGCTAAGTTTATTTATTTATTTATTTATTTTACATTTGTTGACCGGGCTAGTCCAACTGGATACATATCCTTTTTCAGTAGAGGCCCGGGGAGAAAAGCTCCCAATTTCGGAACATAATAACAATGCAAATAAGAATAACAATAAAAATAACAATACAATACGAAAAAAAAGACATAGTGAAACCACAGAAACAAGGAGACATCAATATGTATCAGCTAGATTGTTTGAACGTACATTTTGTTTGTTTGGCCACTTAAGTGTTGGATTTTTCATTAAAATCTATATTTATTCTTATAGTTACGTGTAATTAGTGTTAAGATTTATTAATTAGTCATATTTCTGATAATATAGTGTGTTTTTCACTCTTGGCATTTGTGCTTATGTATATATGTTCTCCATGTTTGGCTTTTGTGGTTGGCCGTCACTTCCCTCATCTGGCCATTGTTTCTCCTATTCTGTTTAACTTGCCAAACCCGTTGCTTTTAGGGTTTTTGTTATACTTTCTTATTGGAGCACTGTTTAAGTTAGAAGTGCTGCCAATCTCTGTGCTGTAACGTTTGGTTGTTTTTTCCTTCAGGCAATTAGCTAAGCTTTTGCCTATTTAAGTTAGAGGGCCTAGTGCCTCTTTTAAGTTAGGAGAGTATAGCTAACTTCCTCCCTTTTCTAGACTAGTTAAGTTTCCTTTTCTGACTTTATAATAACTTAGATCTATCAGAGTGGTGTGCAGTTTTAGTTTAGTTATGTACATATTAATATAATCCTTTTCAGAGTGTGGTTTGAATTTATACAAAAATAGTTGTAGCTTGTTGTGCCATAATGTCTAAAGACCAAAAAGAAACAAAGCAATCCGGGGTTTAAGAAATGTCAGAAGTGCTCCCAGAAAATGTCCTTGAACAATTGTCATAGTATCTGTGTGTATTGTCTCGGAGCTGTCCATTTTCAAGAAACAAGTACTTTCTGCCATTCCTTTAGCTCTAGGGTTTTACTAGAGAGGAAAAACAAACTCATTGTAAGAGACCTTCTGCAGTCTCTTTTCTCTGAAAGTTTAGAAAGTCATACCACCTCCAGTAAGACTGAGTCTCCATCTAAAACTGACAAACCTACCAACAGATCTTCTTCATCTTCTTCTGGCCATTCGGAACTACCAGAGAAGACAGCAAAATCAACCCAGTCTGATCCAAGACCTTCTGGATCAGACAAACCAAGCTCCTCGGCGCCAAACATTTCGGAGCCGAGAGAGTGTCCGGTTCGGAGCCGGTCTCTAGAATTGTTACCAGTCTCCCTACTCTGAGGTCTCCCATTTTACAGAGATCTTGCTCACCTACCCTTTCCTCTAGGTCCTCCAGGAGCCTGTATGATGACTTTGTGGATAGGGTGGTGCGCAGACTCCTGAAGTCGCCGGCACTGGCAAAACTTTTCTCAGCTCCAACCCAGTCAGTTCCGGAGCCAGTAAAGGTCTTTTTGTCTATGTGTATTCCTCCTCTGAGCCAGGATGGAACATTGGAGCCAGAATGTCTAGTACCCATTGCAGTAGAATCTTCAGTGCCAAGATCCACTGTGGAGATTTCAGAACTGTTGTCTGCTCCATCATCCTCTGTGCTGTCCGGGATGTCTAAGAGCCGAAGCTCTCCAGTCGGGTCCGGAGGGGATACTCGGACCAGAGACACTTCGGTTCCATGCTTGTCTCTCTGGGCTTCGGTGCAGGTGAGCTCAGCTTGTACATTGGGTTCAGAGCTGGCCCACTTGGCATCGGGGATTCCCTCTGCTTCTTTGAAACCGGAGGTGTCCTCGGAGCTGGGGGGAATGGATTTTGAGCTGATGAGGAGTGTGCCATCCCCCCCCCCACACACACACACAGCTCTATACAAGAGTATTGATATCCTTCCCCCTAAAGCACCAGCTTCTCTCTCGGGACCACCCCAACCACAGGGCAGCAGAGATTCCGGGCCTCAGGGTGCCCATTGGGCGAACAACAGTCTCCCGAGACCTCTCCGGAATACCCTTCTGAGGAAGCTCCCCGGGACTCACCAGACATGTCAGTCACCTCGGATACTGACCTCGAGGAATCAGGGGGGTCCCCACAATTGCCTTCTGAGGATATCTCCTTTGTGGATATCCTAGAAATCCTTAAACAGAGAGGCGGCTGGAAACCCGTCAACCCTTCTGATGTGCAGTCGATGTACCTGAAGTCCTTTAGATCTCAACTTTTAACCACCTGGGTGTCTCCGCCTTTCGACAGACTCGTGGAACTAGTTAGTCAAAAGGCGTGGGAGTCACCAGAAGCAAAGGAACCAGTCCCTCGGAGGCCAAATAAATTTATTACAGCCCCAACAGACAAAGAATTTCTTACAAAAGACTTCCCGTAAGATGCTATAATGCATCCACTGAGAGGGAACTTTCTGAAATGTCCTCATCTGTCCATCCATCTAACAAGGAGTCTTGAATGATGGACAGCTATGGGAGGTGTATTTTTTCATCAGCAACTTTTGTCTTTAGATTGCTGAACTACCTAACACACTTCACTTGACTTCAAAGACATCTCCTGAAAGAGATAGGAGATGCTGTTCAAGGTACATTAGCTGCAGGGCTCTCAAATAAGGTATCCTCTCAGCTGTCCAGCTTAAATTCCATAGTGGACTCCTCCATGAGACTGATTTCTTACACAATGGATGGAGTGAGCAGGGCAGCGGGTTCAGGAGTTTCCCTAAGGAGACTCTCCTGGATGCTCTTGTGTAATTTTGCGAAACCTTTCAAGTCTACCCTTGTCAACGCTCCTTTCGATGGTTCCTCACTGTTTGGATCAAAAGTCAGACACACTCACCAGATGCGAGCAGGAAGGGAAAACTCTGTCTGCCGTTGGAGTACATTTTTCCATACCTTCCAGACCCTATCCTAAGGGTCAGAAGGGTGGTAAAATGTGGTTCAAAAAATCCCAGGGAGTTTTTCAAGACGCATGAGATGAATCCATCCCCAGGGGCAGAGGGGGAAGTAGTAATGGTAGACATCCATGCGGCAGAAGGGGTCTGCAAAATCAGGATGACCATCATTCCTTTCGCGGCCGACCCTTCCTGGGCTCCTGAAAGGAGGCCCGCCTGCCCTCCTCTGGAGGCAGTCGGGGGTGTTTATCTTTGTACCCAGAAGCCCGGCGAGAGATCACAAAAGACATGTGGGTAAAAAGTATAATATCCAGAGGTTACCTCCATTCCCTTTTGCCTTCCCGTTCCACACATCAGAAAAATCCTAGACATTCCACCCAGTCAAAGGGAACAGGCAACTGTAGAGATTGAAATGTTGCTAGAAAAAGTAATCCAAAGAGTCCCCGCAGACCAGATTGGATTCGGAACTTACTCAAGATTCTTTTTAGTGCCAAAAAGAACAGGGGACTGGAGACCCATCTTGGATCTCGGCCAACTAAACAAATCTGTAAAGAAGTGAAATGGTGACACTGCAGTCTATTTTTCCCTTTTTAGGGAAAGGCAATTGGATGTGCTCGATAGATCTCCAGGATGCGTACTACCATATAAAAATGGACAGGCCATCAAGGAGTCATTTGCACTTCCAGCTGGGAGCCAGTCATTACCAATTCTGAGCTCTGGCCTTTGATCTCACTACAGCCCCCCAGAGTGTTCACCAAATGCACGGCAGTAGTCATGGCTCACTTGAGACGAATGGGATTCCAAGTGTTTCTGTACCTAGACGACTGGCCTCCTGACTGCCACCACCAGGCATCTACTACAACAGTCAAGAGAAGCCACATTACAACTTTGTTCTCACTTGGCATTAACAATAAATTCAAAAAAATCTGCCTTGTTGCCATGTCAGCATATTACGTTTATAGGAACAGATCTCAACACCATCTCCATGATGGCAAAGCTACCTGTGGAGAGAGTATCTCTACTCAGACAACAGATTTCCAACCTTCTGCCAAGAGCCAAAGTGAAAGTGAAAACTGTCTTAAAAGTTCTAGGAACCATGGCAGCAACAATTACCTCTAGTTTCCCTAGGCTGGATGCACATGAGACCTCTGCAGTGGTTCCTTTTTTCTCAGTGGTCATTTTAAGAACTCCCCATGCCTCACCAGATCAGAATGAGTCATGCAAGAAGGATCTATGATGGTGGCTGCTTTCCTGTCACGTGAAATTAGGTCACCCCTTTACCCTACAACAACCTGTAGCAACAGTGGCCACAGACGCCTCCCAGATAGGGTGGGGGGGCATTATCTGGGGCGAACGATCCAAGGCACATGCATGGCAGGAGCACGAGGCCCATTTGCACATCAGTGTCCTAGAGATCAGTGCAGTGCTCTTGGCATTTCAAGCACTTCAGGACTCTCTTTCATTAGGAACAATTGCTTTCATTAGGAACAACTGCTTCCATTAGGAACAATTGCAATTCAGACAGACAACAGGTTTGGTAGTCTGGTACTTAAATAAGTGAGGAGGAACCAAATCCTACCCCCCTTTGCTGAGAGGCACTCAGAGTATGGCAGTGGACTACATCTTCCCAATACTTTCTAGTAGCAACGCACATTCCAGGGAAAATCCAACATGGTCGCAGACACTCAATAGGGCAATACTCATGCCTCACGAGTGGTCCTTAAAACAAGAGCTAGTGGAGATAATTTTCCGGAAATGGGGCCAGCCTTGCTGTGATCTCTTCGCAATACCCATGAATGCCAAATGCAGCAGCTACTTTGCCCTAGTCCCCCCTCTGGGGGAGTCACCATGGGACGTACTTGTACACGATTGCCCCCCCCCCCCCCGGACTTCTTTATGCATTTAATACCTTTTTTCTAATACCCAAAGTCATACAGAAAGCCAAGTCATTGGGGAAGCCAGCTAATTCTCTTTGCCCCATACTGGCCTTGTTAGATTTGGTTTCCCTTCCTCTGGCCTCATCTTCAGGAGGAACCATGGGATGTTCTTCGTGTTTCACTGTTGCAGTCATTACATTTGGGTTATCTGCTTGCAGGTAGCCCTCAGTTGGCCTGATTAACAAAGTCTTGGGTCCTGCTTCAGTTGCTGTCCCTTCTTCCATGACGTCAGGGATATAAAACATGCAGCCGACCACATTACATCAGTCTTTCTTGCCGTGTGGTGCCCGAAGCAGAAGCAGTTTGCAAGTGCCGGTCGGCCGACTCCTAAAATTTTCATTTTCAGGTTTCAGAACTGAAGTTTTCAACTAAAGCTAAGTACCCTGTTGGGGAAACGTTTTCTTGCTCCTTACCGATGTCAGTAAAGGTTAATAATTACATTACTTGTGGAAAGCAAATACCTCATAAAGATTTTCATTCGTACTGTATTCCTTGCCTAGGCTCTGACCACGATGTACCTTGCTGCCGGTTTTGTGCTTTATTTAATTAGTGCACTATCCGTCGTCGGTATATTTTCGCCTCTAAATATTTCGGCTCTCAGTTTAATTATCCAGAAATGTCTTGGTTAGCCATCCGACTACCAGGATTGCGAAAAGACGCAAAGATAAAGATAGAGACAGGCCGCCGAGGTCCAAAACTGCCGACGACGCTTCTCCTAAGCCAATCGCCAGTTTGCTGGTACTCAGTGAGGTGCTTTCGCAGCCCCTGATACCCGCTACTTCTTATTCGCAGGCCTCTACTGAGACCCATTCAGAGACTGGTATGCCACAAGATGCTTCAACTATGGAACCCGCGGATGTCTCTACCTTGGATGGGTCCGGAGCCGCTGTGCAGGCGCCAGCTTCTGAGGGTGTATTCAGGCCTACAGACTTGCATATTAAATCGACGCCTCCTTCATTACTTAGGCATAAATCTCGATCCATGTCTAAAAAAACGACGCCCAGGCCACATGCTCAGGCCTCTATGCCTAAAAAACAAATGATAAGAATGGCTGAAGATCTAATAACTCTAATCAGGGGTAGCCAACCCCATCCCCCCTTCTAAGAGGCCTAGGACTGAAGTTGATTATGAATCATCTGATCAGGATTCTGTTTTTTCTGACTCTTCTGATGATCTGGATTTGCCCTTACCTACTTATGAAGATTCATATGCAGAGGACTCTATTCCCTCTGCTTCCTCTCCTTAGGATTTTTCTTTTGGGGGAACCTTACATACTCTAAGGGAGCATTTCCACTTGGAAAGCCAGGATTTTACTGATTCAAAAAAGAGGCTTGGGGATTTCCTTCTCCTACCTCAGCATAGGCCTTTAGTTATTCCTTCTGTACTAGACATTGTTGTTGATGCTTTCTCAGAATCTAGTTTGGCCCCTGATTCCCTGCCTGTCCTGCTCCCAGAAAACCTGACAGATACAGGGTCCCTGAGTCCAACAAGTTCCTTTTCAAAAATCCTATTGCAGATCCAGAGACTATTTCACAGGGGGGCCCAAGGGCATTAAGGATTCTACTGCTAAAAATCCTACCCCTTCTGATGGAGAATCCAGGGCGTTGGATAGATTGGGTAAGAAGGTTTACACTTCTGCAACCTTGGCCATTAGGGCTTTAAACTACCAGTTTCATATGTTAAAATATCAGCAACATGTTATTGGACTGTTTAAACAGAAAATGATGTTGATTCCTGACTGTGTGGAAAATAAAGAATTACAGGATTTAATGCATTTTGCCGAACAAGTTGGAAAACATACTTTGCAGTGTGGTTTTGATTCATTAGAGGCCTCATGCAGGGTTGCTTTTACTGGGTCTGTGCTTAGAAGGCGTGCTTGGCTTAAGGAGCAATCTTTCCCTGATCATGTTAAAGCTAAATTGTTGGATGCTCCTTTAAATCGGGACCGCCTGTTTGGCAACAAGGCTGAGGAAGTTCTTAAAAAGATGGAAGATAAAGCTAAATCTATGCAAACTGTTAAAGATTTTTTTTACAATTTCAGCCTCCTAGATTTAGTAGGCACTCTAAGAATTGGTCCTTTCCAGCCCCTTCCAGGTCTTCTCAAGCCAAACCCAGACACAGCAAAAAACCCTGGTTTCAGTCCCAGGGGATTCACAGAACTAAGCAATGGGGGGCCTCCACTTCCAAGTCTGGGAATAATAAGACTCCCCCCTATGGTAAACTGTCTCAATGACTTCCTTTTAAAATTTCCAAGCACTTATCAACTGACTGCCCCTTTGGGGGGAAAGATTGCTCTTCATGCAAAGAATTGGGAAAACTCTACCCAGGACAAATGGGTTTTAAATATAGTGTCCCAGGGATACAGATTTCACTTCCACACGTTACCAACACCAAGTGGGCGGCCGGACCTACCCCATATCAGTGGGCAGAGGCCCAAAAACAAGTACTTTCTCTCTTAAGCATGGGAGCTATTCATCTGGTACCAGAAGAGGAAAAGGGACTAGGTTTCTACTCGAGACTTTTCCTGGTACCCAAAAAGACAATTCAGGGCGTCCTGTCCTAGACCTGTCTACTCTAAACACCTTTTTGGAATTTCCAAAATTCAAGATGCTGACTCTTCACCAATTACTTCCTATGCTAGGCAAAGATGCCTGGTTGGCAACACTAGATTTAAAAGAAGCATACCTGCACATCTCAATCAGGGAATCTTGCAGAAGATACCTACACTTCAAAGCAGGCTACACGCACTATCAGTTCTCTGCACTGCCCTTTGGCTTATCTACTTCATCTGGGGTACACCATAAACGAAAAGAAATCACACCTGGTACCCTGTCAACAAATTATATTCCTGGGAGCAAGCTTGAATACAACTTCCCAGATGACTTACCTCACGCCAGAAAAGCAAATTCATTTGACAACCTACTTCAAACAAGTGGCCACAAAAACCCTGCTATCTGCAAGACAAATACTGCAAGCCTTGGGGTTCATGGCCTCCTGCATTCTTCTAATTCCATATGCAAGACTGCATATGAGGAAACTACAGTGGTATCTAAAAAGCCGATGGTGTCAACATTCTCAAGATCTAGAAACAATGATTCCTATCATACCTTGCCAACGCCTAGAGTTCCTTTGGTGGGCAGAGGCCTGCCACCAAAACAAGGGACTACCTTTCACCCCACCCCCTGCCACCCAAGCCCTATGGGGGGCTCACTTGGCAGGGAAGTGCATTCAGGGCAAATGGAACTCAAGTCAAATGCACCTGCATATCAATCAAAAATAAATGTTCACTGTACAGAATGCTCTGACAGCCTTCAAGGACCACATTCTTCCAGGTCAACTAATGGTAAAGACAGAAAACACCACTGTTATGTGGTACATAAGCAAGCGGGGTGGGGGGGGGTACACATTCTTACACCCTCTGCAGACTAGCCATGGCATTGTGGAACACAGCCTTGAGCTACCAAGTGCATCTACAAGCTCAGTTCCTGCCAGGAGAATTAAATACACTGGCAGACGGACTAAGCAGAAACCTCATGGAGCCACAAGAGTGGAAACTGGAACCAAGGATTTTCAACATGTTGACAAGCAAATGGGGGAGCCCGGATTTAGACCTGTTTTCCTCTCCCCAGAACTACCAATTGGACAAATTTTGCACAAGGACTCCCCACAAACAAGCCTGGAAAGGGGATGCTCTGTCCTTCAGCTGGATAAACCTATCAGTCTATGCATCCCCCCCCCTGCTTCTGCTCTCCAAAGTACTACTAAAAGTCAAACAGGACAAACCAAGGATGATTTTGATTGCTCCAGACTGGCCGCGCCAGCACTGGTACCCCCTCCTGCGCAGTGTGTCACAGTTATCTCCATGGCACCTGCCTCAGACTCCTCCTTTGCTGTCTCAGCAGGAGAACCAGATTCTGCACCCTCAGCTTTCAATGCTGAACCTTGCAGCCTGGCTAATTACTTAAATCTCTCCTTTACCATCCCTCAGCAAACCTGTGATGGATATAATTTTAGAGGCAAGGAGGCCTAGTACTAGAAAATCTTACGCTGAGAAATGGAAAAGATTCTGTGCCTGGAACCAGTCTCAAGGGATGAGCACAGCAGCACCCAATTGACCTCAGATTTTACAATACTTAACTGAGATGCTTCACAAGGGTCTGTCCTTTTCCTCCATTAAAATCCACGTCTCAGCCATTTCAGCTCATTATAACACAGAACCTCCCCTCTTCTCTCATCCACTGCTCAAGCAGTTCCTCAGAGGGGCCAAATATTTGAGACCACCCAGGAGAACTCCAACCCCAGCCTGAGACCTTAACTTTGTCTTGGAGAAACTCACTCTACCTCCTTTCGAGCCAGCTGCTACTGCAGACTTAAATTTTTTTTCTTGGAAAACAGCTTTCCTTTTAGCAATCACTTCAGCTAGAAGGGTATCTGAATTACAGGCTCTTATGGCAGTAGAGCCTTTCATCATCTTTCATGCGGACAGGGTGTCCCTCAGAACCAGTCCATCCTTCATGCCCAAGGCGGTGTCCAGTGTGGCTCTTAATCAGTCCATTAATTTGCCAACCTTCTTTCCCAATCCACAGAATAAAGGGGAATGGATACTGCATTCCTTAGATGTGCACAGACAACTTAGACTCTATTTGTACAGGACTAAACCTCAAAGGAATTCTGAACAACTGCTGGTGGCATTTGTTGCAGGGGCAGTGGGGGAAGACTATTTCAAAGCAAACCATTTCTAAATGGATAAGCCATTACATTCATTTCTGCTATAAGTATCATGGAAAACCTATCCCCCAGGGGATTAGACCTCACTCCACCAGGGCTGCATCTACCTCTACCTCTACAGCCTTTCTCAGAGGCATCCCTACCAGGGACATCCTAGAAGCTGCTACCTGGAGTTCTGTACATACTTTTACCAAGCATTATCATTTGCCAATTTTCTCTAAATCCAGAGCTGGCTTTGCCACTGCAGTCTTGCGGGGCCTTATAGCTGGCTGTAATGCTATCTAAATTCCTCCTCCCAACCATAGCTTTGGGAATCTACCCAAATGTAATGACTGCAACAGTGAAACACGAAGAACATAGTACAGTTTCATAACTGATAAATAAAGGCAATAGTATCAGATAATCATCTGGATAAGGTCACTTTAGAAACTGGAAGACCTTGTTTATTGAAAGCATAATAAAGAAATAACTGGTCTTACTTTCTTAGTTCCTTAGTTCTATGGAAGTAAAAACGCATTGTCTGTGTACATCCAATTGGTGGAGTTTGTATTCTGCCTTGTTGCTGTGATTAGGAAAGAAAACTGGGAGATCTATGGCTTGATTTAAATTGTTCTCTGAGCAGACTTTAGGAATAAAGGATGGATTGGTCCTCAGAGAAACTCTGTCCTTGTGAAACACCAGGTAAGGAGGACAAACACATAGTGCTTGAAGTTCTGAGACACATCTAGCTGAAGTGATAGCAACCAGGAAAAAGTGTCTTCCAAGAAAGAGCATGATGCTGCAGGTGCAAAGGGAGGCAAAATTACGGAGGCTAAAACTAAATTGAGATCCCAAGGAGGGGGAGGATCTCTAACTGGGAGTCTAAGAAGAGATGTTCCTTTCATAAAGGCTTTGCAGAGCTTATGAGACATTATGCTAGAATTAAACATACTGAAATGAAAATTAGAAATGGCAGCTAGTTGTACTCTAATGGTAGCGGACGCCGCACCAGACTGAAAAAGCTGTGTTAGAAAGTCAAGAATTTCATGGATTGGGGCTGAGAAAGGATCCACATTTCTAGATTCTGCCAGTAAGAAAACCGTTTACTAGCATACGTTTTCCTAGTAGTAGACTTATGTGAGGAAACAATAATATCAAGGACTGCTGGGGAGATATTGGAAAGCCTGGCTAAGGTTGGAAGTGGAGTAACCAAGCTGGGAGCTGGAGAGTTTGAAGGGAATGGTGCAACCCGCCTGATTGGTGAATCAGAAGATCTGGAACCGGGTCCAGAATCCACGGTTGATCCAGAAGGTGGAGGTGTAGGAATGGGAAAGTACAGTTGTGTACACTTACCATAAATGTAGATGTTCGAGTGTATTCACTGTTGCAGTCCTGGTTACCCTCCCTTCCGCCCCCTAACTTCTTTTGGCTATACCTCTACTTTCCATTACTATGCTTAAAAGCCTTTTTGGTGTATTTGCTTTTTTGTTGGAGGTATATCTTTGTTCTTTTATGTGAGAAATGGAAAAGATTCTGTGCCTGGAACCAGTCTCAAGGGATGAGCACCGCAGCACCCAATTGACCTCAGATTTTACAATACTTAACTGAGATGCTTCACAAGGGTCTGTCCTTTTCCTCCATTAAAATCCACGTCTCAGCCATTTCAGCTCATTATAACACAGAACCTCCCCTCTTCTCTCATCCACTGCTCAAGCAGTTCCTCAGAGGGGCCAAAAATTTGAGACCACCCAGGAGAACTCCAACCCCAGCCTGAGACCTTAACTTTGTCTTGGAGAAACTCACTCTACCTCCTTTCGAGCCAGCTGCTACTGCAGACTTAAATTTTTTTTCTTGGAAAACAGCTTTCCTTTTAGCAATCACTTCAGCTAGAAGGGTATCTGAATTACAGGCTCTTATGGCAGTAGAGCCTTTCATCATCTTTCATGCGGACAGGGTGTCCCTCAGAACCAGTCCATCCTTCATGCCCAAGGCGGTGTCCAGTGTGGCTCTTAATCAGTCCATTAATTTGCCAACCTTCTTTCCCAATCCACAGAATAAAGGGGAATGGATACTGCATTCCTTAGATGTGCACAGACAACTTAGACTCTATTTGTACAGGACTAAACCTCAAAGGAATTCTGAACAACTGCTGGTGGCATTTGTTGCAAGGGGCAGTGGGGGAAGACTATTTCAAAGCAAACCATTTCTAAATGGATAAGCCATTACATTCATTTCTGCTATAAGTATCATGGAAAACCTATCCCCCAGGGGATTAGACCTCACTCCACCAGGGCTGCATCTACCTCTACCTCTACAGCCTTTCTCAGAGGCATCCCTACCAGGGACATCCTAGAAGCTGCTACCTGGAGTTCTGTACATACTTTTACCAAGCATTATCATTTGCCAATTTTCTCTAAATCCAGAGCTGGCTTTGCCACTGCAGTCTTGCGGGGCCTTATAGCTGGCTGTAATGCTATCTAAATTCCTCCTCCCAACCATAGCTTTGGGAATCTACCCAAATGTAATGACTGCAACAGTGAAACACGAAGAACATAGTACAGTTTCATAACTGATAAATAAAGGCAATAGTATCAGATAATCATCTGGATAAGGTCACTTTAGAAACTGGAAGACCTTGTTTATTGAAAGCATAATAAAGAAATAACTGGTCTTACTTTCTTAGTTCCTTAGTTCTATGGAAGTAAAAACGCAATTGTCTGTGTACATCCAATTGGTGGAGTTTGTATTCTGCCTTGTTGCTGTGATTAGGAAAGAAAACTGGGAGATCTATGGCTTGATTTAAATTGTTCTCTGAGCAGACTTTAGGAATAAAGGATGGATTGGTCCTCAGAGAAACTCTGTCCTTGTGAAACACCAGGTAAGGAGGACAAACACATAGTGCTTGAAGTTCTGAGACACATCTAGCTGAAGTGATAGCAACCAGGAAAAAGTGTCTTCCAAGAAAGAGCATGATGCTGCCGGTTCAAAGGGAGGCAAAATTACGGAGGCTAAAACTAAATTGAGATCCCAAGGAGGGGGAGGATCTCTAACTGGGAGTCTAAGAAGAGATGTTCCTTTCATAAAGGCTTTGCATAGCTTATGAGACATTATGCTAGAATTAAACATACTGAAATGAAAATTAGAAATGGCAGCTAGTTGTACTCTAATGGTAGCGGACGCCGCACCAGACTGAAAAAGCTGTGTTAGAAAGTCAAGAATTTCATGGATTGGGGCTGAGAAAGGATCCACATTTCTAGATTCTGCCAGTAAGAAAACCGTTTACTAGCATACGTTTTCCTAGTAGTAGACTTATGTGAGGAAACAATAATATCAAGGACTGCTGGGGAGATATTGGAAAGCCTGGCTAAGGTTGGAAGTGGAGTAACCAAGCTGGGAGCTGGAGAGTTTGAAGGGATTGGTGCAACCCGCCTGATTGGTGAATCAGAAGATCTGGAACCGGGTCCAGAATCCACGGTTGATCCAGAAGGTGGAGGTGTAGGAATGGGAAAGTACAGTTGTGTACACTTACCATAAATGTAGATGTTCGAGTGTATTCACTGTTGCAGTCCTGGTTACCCTCCCTTCCGCCCCCTAACTTCTTTTGGCTATACCTCTACTTTCCATTACTATGCTTAAAAGCCTTTTTGGTGTATTTGCTTTTTTGTTGGAGGTATATCTTTGTTCTTTTATGTTTAATTGCTTCCCATTAGGGGGGCACCTGACATCTGGGGCAAGAAAAACTGATGTAATGGCGTCGGCTGCTTGTTTTATACCCCTGACGACCTGATGTCATGCAAGAAGGGACAGCAACCGATGCAGGACTCAAGACTTTGTTAATCAGGCCGACTGAGGGCCACCTGCAAGCAGATAACCCAAATGTAATGACTGCAACAGTGAATACACTCGAACATCTACATTTATGGTAAGTATACATAACTGTACTTTCTGGTCCCAGTCCCAGACCTTCTGACTCATACGTCCGGAACACATCACCCCTCCCTCCAAACCCTCAAATTGACAGCGTGACTGCTTCAGTTCCAAGTTTACTCAGGCTTCATAATTTCACACCGGCAGTGAAAGACATCTTAGTATCTTCACATAAGGCTTCAACCAGGAATTTATAGTCCAGTAAATGGAAGAGGTTCTCATACTGGGCCGCATCAAGAGACATTATCCCTTCTCTGCCTCTATCAGCTCTATTCTTGAATTCCTGGCACAGCTGTTTCATCAAGGTTCCGCTGCAGCTGCTATTAAAGTCCAATTAGCTGCAATTTCTAGTTTTCATATGGGTGACCGGACTCCTAACTTGATGTCCCACATATTGTGCAAAGCTTTCTTAAAAGGTTCTTGCTTATTAAGACCTCCCATTAAAGAGCCCCTATCACCATGGGATTTGAATTTTGTCATCATATCTAACTTTACCTCCATTTGAGCCCTCATCAACATGTGATCTCAAATTTCTGTCGTGGAAAACAATTTTATTAGTGGCCATTACTTCTGCAAGGAGAGTCTCAGAACTGCAAGCCCTATCAACCAAAACTGCCTTACTTGGTCTTCCATAAGGTAGAGTATCTCTTCGAACTAACCCATGCTTTTTACCTAAAGTGTGTTCTCAGACTAATCTAAACCAAACTATTGAGCTGGCAGTGGTTTTCCCCAGTCATGGCAACAAGGCAGAATACAAGCTACACCAATTAGATGTGCACAGACAACTCCGCTTCTATTTACACAGAACCAAGGTTTTTAGGAAATCTGACCAGTTGTTTATTTCCTTTTCAGAAGCAAAAAAAGGTATGCCTGTTTCTAAGGTCACAGACTCAAACTGGCTTTCAAGTTGAATCACCTTTATCTACAGTACTAATAACAGAGAGCTACCTGTGAAGTTCAAGGGACATTCTAGAAGAGCCATAGCAACATCATCTGCCTATCTAACTAGACTGTCAATGGACAGTATTTGTGCAGCTGCCACATGGGCTAGGCCCCAAACTTTTATTGCTCATTACAAAGTGGATTTGGCTTCCAGGGACAGGGCCTTCTTTGGTTCCACTGTACTGTAAAGTGTACCCCCCATGAGCCACCAAGGAAATGTGGTGCTAGGGACATCGTCCCAACCAGTAAGAATGAAGACGAAATAGGACAACATAACATAAAGAAGTTATGTACTCACCATAATGTTCCATGTTTGTTGTCCATCTTGCCTTCATTCTTATGACCCCTCCCGCCTTCCTCCAGCCCAAGGCTTCTGGAGGACTACGTTTTGTTTTCCTTGGGCAAGGAAATTCTCTGACTTTCTTTGTTATATCTGTATTCTACACTATGATACATGTAAACACATTACTATGGTTAACAGCAAACAAGATCTGGGGGATTACACCACTGCATGATGAGATAGGTGTTCAGCTACGACCAAGTGAAAGACTTCGAGCTTTAGTATTTGGCCGCGTCAGAGCCGAGGATCGGCTCCGAACCCAACCAGTAAGAATGAAGGTGAGATGGACAACAAACATGGAACGGTATCATGAGTACATAACTTCTTTTTTTAGTGGCCATTTCTTCTGCTAGAAGTGTGTCAGAACTACCAGCCCTCATGGCCTGCCCTCCTTACACCATCTTCCATAATGACAGAGTTACCCTTTGCACAAATCCTTCCTTTATGCCCAAAGTAGTAAATGAACTATCTCGAAACCAGTCCATCCACTTACCCACCTTCTTCCCAACTCCAACCAACAATGCAGAGAGAATCTTTCATTCCCTGGATGTATATAGACAGTTGAGATACTACTTAGACAAGACTAAGTCCTTTAGGAGGTCTGACAAACTCTTTATCTCCTTTCACCCCAGGGCTCTGGGGAAGGCAGTCTCCAAACATACAATTTCCTGTTGGATTAGGAAATCTATTCTTTTTTATTATTCACACCATGGCAAAGTCTTACCTCATGGTGTAAGAGCTCACTCCACCAGGGCCATCACTACCTCCAAGGCCTTTCTCAAAGGCCTGGACACACCTTCCATCCTGGAAGCAGCTACTGGTTTACAGTTCACACCTTCCCTAAACACTGCAAACTAGACCAAGTCTCCAGGGCAGGCTTTGCTAGAGCAGTCCTGCAAGGATTCCTGGAATCCTCTACCTGTTCCTCCTCCCATTTCTCCCCCTAAGCTGTGGTACTCTCCCACACCAAATGGATACTGCAACATTGGAATAGAAGGACATAGATTAGCTGTGTAAAATCTCAACTTGACCATAGATGTCCTCGTCTTACATGTTGCAGTATTCCTACCCACCCTCCATACCCCCTATTTTTCTCTTACTACAGGGTCTGGCCTCTGGCCACTGCTTCCACCCCCTAAGGCTCATCTGTCCAGCCTTACAGTGGCATTTGCTACTTTTGTTAGCATCTTGTTCTCTTGACAGGCCACTCCTCTGGGCTCCAAGTTCTGAGGTCTGTGCGTGCCGACGTCATATTTATGGTCCCTGGTTTATGGCCCTGTGTGTGAAGTCCCATGCAACCTACCGCAGCCAGGCAAAAGCTTTTGTATAGGAGCCGACGTCAGATCGCCTGAGGCAGAAAGTCCCACACCAAATGAATACTGCAACATGGAAGAGAAGGACTTCTATGGTTATGGTAAGGTTTTACTGTTTCCTAATACTGTTGCAGTAGCCATCCCATTCATCCAGCTCCCCTCCTTCTTTTACATTTTTTTTTTGTGTGAGGATAATGGTGTATGTGTCTTTGTGTATATAGTTACACCTATGCTGCTTTTCCTAGCATTTTTCCTTTCATGGTTTTTCCCTACCTTCTTGGGACAAGAAAGCTCTGGAGATGTTGGCACTTTGTCAGTTATATGGAGCTCTTCTTGGGCTCCTGTCAGTTGAAACATGTTAAAGGTGCCCTTTAGCTTTGAAAAGTTGTCTGACAGGGGGTAGGACCCAAATAGTTTAGGACAGTACTACAACACTGATTTACTATTTATTACTGTTATCAGACATGAGCTCACCAGTGGGAGTGGGGAGCCTTGAGCAGCCTATCTGTCCCTGAAGGAGTGATCTCAGCACAAGAGCTTGTAGTAATTGGTTGTTTTGGACCATTTCTAGCTCTTTTGAAGTTCCCTGTTTAAAATCCGCGTTTGCACGGCTTTCCGCGGTTGTGAGCATAGCACAGTGCCGGTTAAACAAGGTTAAACTTTTTCTGGCTCCGCCAAGTCTGCTGTTCAAATTTTCCCTTAAGAAAGCTCTACTCTTATAGTAATCTAGTCTAATCGCTTTATTATAAGCCTAGCACTTGTTCTCAAAGCCTCTCTTCTAAGTAAGCACTCGCTAACTAAAGTAAGCACTACATCCACCTACCTTCCCTGTGAGTACCCACTTCCCTTAAAGGCACAGCACTCCCTTATAATATTCTAGCATGTCGAGTGGTAGATTGCTGGCATCCTCTCCGGTTCAGCTGGTTAATCTGGGAATCTTGAGACAATGCTACAATTGTCTACACAGACAACCCTCTCCTCCTCCCAACAAACACAAATACATGTGAGAGATGCAACTATGTAGCCAAACTGGAGGCTGAACTCTCTCAACTCAGGACTGGCAAGACCAGACAGGAGGAGAAGGTAACCACACACACACAAAAACCCAATCCCACATAGACCTACCACAACTGCAAACCAAACACATAAAAACACAAAGACATACTCGGAGGCTCTAACAAAAAACTTACCAAAACAGAGGCTCCCAAAGCAGACACCCAAAAATCCACCACCTCAAAACATAACACATGCATCACATACTTCAATAAATCAGTGTGTCAAACAATCGCAGCTCTTAAGGCCAAACACCATGCCTGATACACTAGTAATAGGTGACTCTATAGTCAGACACACTGACGTTCCGCTTACCAGGCTGAACAAGGAGAGGGTAACAGTGAGCTTCTTATCGGGAGCTAGGATCCGCCGCATAACACACGCACTCAGGTCACTCCAAAGCAAGTACAAATATGACTCCGTCATTGTCCATGCCGGCGTGAATGACCTGAGACGTATCTCCCTGGACTACATGAAAAGAGACATAGAGGAGCTCTCTGATTATGTAGCCCAGGCTGGTATGACCCTGAAACTGAGCAGCATCTTGCCCTCACCAAACATTATGCCACAATACAAAGACAAGATGACCAGCTTTAATAATTGGCTCAAATACTGGTGTCATTCTAGGGGGATCCAATGTCTGCTTGGTATGACATGCTGGACAAGCCACGCTGCTTCGCAAGGGACAGCTTGCATCTGTCACCACTGGGCTTCCGGATATTGGCTAAGGCTCTTGCCTCCCCCATAGTGCCTTTTTTAGGCAAGGCTCAAAAGACAAACCCACCTCCTTAGAAAACAAAAATGGAAAAAAATTAAGGGTAATGCTGCTCAACGCCAGAAGTCTAAATCTCAAGATGCAGGCTCTCGAAGCACTCCTCAGTATGGAGGATATCGATGTCTGAGCAGTAACTGAAACCTGGTTCAAGGCTCCTGAGAGCACCCCAGCGCTACCAGGCTATACCTCGTATCATGCTTTTCGGCCCCAAAACCCGGGCCAAACCAAAAAGGGAGGGGGAGTGTCCATATTCATCAAGGACACCCACACCTCCAGGTTAGTGGCAACACATGAAGCATCAGAGACCATCCAGGTGCAACTAACTGTAGGCAAAACT
Organism: Protopterus annectens; assembly: GCF_019279795.1. Classification (NCBI taxonomy): domain Eukaryota; kingdom Metazoa; phylum Chordata; order Ceratodontiformes; family Protopteridae; genus Protopterus; species Protopterus annectens. The sequence continues at coordinate 1,361,085,420 of NC_056739.1, forward strand.
GCTATACAACTGGTAGCATGTTACAGACCACCCTCCCAATCTCAGGAAACCCACTCAGCCTTCCTGAAGACATTGGAGGATATGAATGTCTCACCAAACACCATCATAATGGGAGACTTCAGCTACCCTAACATAGACTGGGTGCATTATTCTAGCCCAAACACCCTAGCCCAAAGGTTCCTGGAATTCATAAATTCAAATGCAATGGAACAGCTAGTCACCTCTCTCACAAGGGGAGATTATATAATAGACCTGATCATCACAAACATGGGGACAAAGTGCTCCACACCGGAAGTATACCCTTCACTAGTGAGATCTGACCACAAACTAATCACCCTGGATATACATATCCCACCCCTCCACCCCCAACACAAAAACTTCTCAAAAGCCGTCTTTACACTTCTTAAAACTGAGATGGTATCCTTTAAGCCCACTGGGACAGTGGAAACTACATCCCACAATGCAGAATCCTTCACAAATGCTTTCTACGGACATCTCCAAGAATGCATGGATCATGCAATCCCAAATAAAACCAAGATCCTCTCCACCAAGGGCAGGCGTCCTGTCTGGTGGACCCCAGCCATAAACAAATTGTATAACAAAAGAAGGAAGCTACTGCACGACAGAGCAAAATCCCATAAAGAGAAGGCATCTCTGATCAGCACTAGTAGAAAGCTACGTTCTCTCATAAAAACATCCAAGGCCAACTTTGAGAGAAAAATCACTATGGACACTAAAGATAACCTTAAGGCCTTCAGCTATGTTAGAAACCTGGGCGGAAACCCTCAGATATGTTCAGAGTTAGTTCACAATGACAAAAAATACACTGAACCCACAGATATTGCCAACATTCTGGCAGACAGGTTCAGTGCAAATTTCTCCCCTCCCTCACCCCCAAAAGAAGAAATACTTATCCCAGCTGAATGTAACCTCCCTGTCATCTCAGATGTCCAGGTGAGAACCGCCCTCAGGAAAGCTAAAAACACAGCATCAATGGGACCTGACAGTATCCCGGGTTGCCTGCTACGTGAACTCCAAGAGGAGCTAAACCCGCACATAAAAATGCTATTTAACCTTAGCCTTACTACAGGATATGTACCTGAAAACTGGCGTACAGCAACAGTAGTCCCACTCCACAAAGGAGGCACCTCTACTGACCCTGGTAACTACCGCCCCATAAGCTTAACCAGCCTGGTCTGCAAAGCTATGGAAAGAATCATTGTGGAACTAATAAACAGAGACATTGGGGACTTACAGACACTTGATCCCACCCAGTTCGGCTTTGTAAAAGGCAGATCCTGCCTTTTAAACCTGGTTGACTTTTACGAAACAGTCACTAGAACCATTGACGAGGGCAAAGCAGTCCATACAGCCTACCTGGACTTGGCTAAAGCTTTCGACACAATCCCCCACTCTGGCATCATAGACAAGCTCAACAGCTTAAATGTAAATCCATATGTCACAAGATGGGTGGCAAACTGGCTAAAGGATAGAACCCATAAAGTCAAAATCGCTGGAGCCATGTCAGACTCAAAGCCAGTGACAAGTGGTGTCCCACAGGGCTCTGTCCTGGGACCCCTCTTGTTCGGCATTTATTTCTCAGATGTGAAAGCAAACATGAGAGGGTTGTGGCTGACAAAGTTCGCAGATGACTGCAAACTAGGCGCCATAGTCGATACACCAGCTGACACATACATCTTACAAAAAGGCCTCACTGAAATGGACAACTGGTGCCGGAGTCATGGCCTTAAACTAAATGCCAAAAAATGTATAGTCATCCCCTTTGGGAAAAACAAAGTGCCCACAAATTATCACATAGGCGGTAACCCACTGAGTACAGAAAAAGTAATCAGAGACCTGGGGACCCAAGTCGATAGTGACCTCTCATTTGACACCCACGTTGCCAAAGTGGTTAGAAAGACTTTCTACCTTGCCCACCTTATCATGAAGGGATTCACATCCAGATCAAAGGAGGTCATTGTGCCCCTGTACTCCTCCCTTATCAGGCCCATGATTGAGTACAATGCCCCATTTGGTATGTACCTCACCCGGCACTTGCAACAGCTAGAGAGACCCCAAAAGTACCTCACCAAGAGGATCAAGGGTCTCCAACATATGTCATATGCTGCCAGACTAAAGAAACTCCAACTCTATTCAGTAGCATACCGCCTACTCAGAGGTGATCTGTGCATGACGTACAAGGCCATGTCCAATCAGGAATTGATGGACATGCTCCACCTCAAAAAATCCAAATCCATCAGAACCACGAGAGCTAAAGATTTGAACCTCAGCACAAATATGAATAGGACATGCTGGAGGGACAGATTCATAACTCAGAGGCTTCCCATACTCTGGAACAGAATCCCAGTTCATGTTAGGCAGAGCCCCTCACTGACTCTCTTCAAGAGAAATCTTGACGAGTGGATGGGAGATCGTAGGTTTACCCCAGGGGTCATCTCTGTGTCACTACTAGACAGAGGCACAGTAAACTAATTCTATTATGTAAGGGAGTCTTCACTGTGTCACTACTAGACAGAGGCACAGTATTCTAAATCTGTTCTGTACACTTTTGTGCCATTACATGGGGTGGCGAAAGCCACATTGCTATGGCTAGGCTTATAAATGCCCCAAGGCAGATAGCCTAGTACCAAACTATGAAACTAGAATATCTACTGTTATGGAAAGTTTACCTACACAACTGTACTGTCTTTTCTGCAAAAGTTTGTTGTAAAATTGTTTTCTATAATGACATTGTGATATTTATGTGGCATCTCAAACTGATTGTCCTTGAAGGAATACTGATTCTGGCATTTCTTCATTTCTTTACTTTTTCAGAAGTAGGTTTTAAACCCTACAACCTAGCATGTTTTAGTCTGAAGTCTATACAGTATCACAACTGTTGTATCTCAATGCTGTGCATACAAGACGCATCTAAAATAATGCTTCAGATGTATGCAGTACTAGAGGTAATGTCTTGGTCAGTCCCAGTAAATAAACTGATATTGCACTGACAAATATTCCTTTCAAGAAAAATACTGTTATCAGACATGAGCTTGTGAACTTTGAATCATAGTTTCGGAAGCAGAATGTGAAAGTTGATTTGTGTGGAAAATAGTGGTTTATAAAATGTAATCCACTTTTCTGTTAATGTTTTGTTTAATATTTCATTATAAAACTATAGAAGGTCACACACAGAATGAACTCCAACACAAAAAGTGTGGTATGTAGCATAAAACTTGTATTGTAAACTAAAAGTAATATAAAACTGAACAACTCTAAAAGGAATGTTCTTTTCAGAAACAGAACCCAGTCATTAAAAAGCTAATATTTTGAAATGCACATTTTTCCCCTAGAAAAGTGGATTAGTAGTTTCAGTTTATTTCTGTGTTTCCCAACTGACAGCATCAGCTCTAAGTAGTGTAGGAGAATCTTTACCCGTTCAGTGTACAGAGGACAGCACCCCAGAAGTGCAGTCGTCAACATCAACACTAGTCCCCACATCAAGTTCATCTACAGAGTCCAGGTATGTCATTTTTTTAAACAGATGGTTTCTATGGATTCCACCAGATCTTGTCTATGATTTCAGTTTAAAAAAGTTACTGCATCGGTTTTCTAGCATTTTTACAGTTTTTAATTTTCCCCTTAATTTATTTAAAAAAAAAAAAAAAAAAAAAAAAAAAGAGTAAATTGATACTTAACACGTTTACTGTAGCACTTTAAATACATTCGTTCTAAACATTTTTGTGCATTCTTATAGTGGTTTTCATGTTGTGTAGCTTATATACCATGAGCACAAAGTACCTACAAGTGGACATTCATGTTACTTTTCTGTGGGAGTTTAATTTTTTAGATGTTTTATAAATTCAGAAGTGGGGTACAGTTTACCCTCTACTAGGAGTAGTCTTTGAATGCTTTGAAATTTCCTGATGGATTCAGTTTTGATGTTCCCTAGATGGCTGGTCTTGTCTAATTACAGTCTCTGAGCAGACTATGAATTTTGCCCTTTAGCTAGAAAACTACACCTGCTCATGGCAGGTTTGGCCTTCACTCTGGTTATTTTTAATTTATTATTTTTAACCCTGTCGATAAAATTTGCCTCTTGTTTATGCTCCTTACTCCTCCATTGCTCATGGGCACCTGTGATAATACTGAGGAAGTTTGTCATTTGGTTTGATCATCTTATGCACACACACGGAAAGCATCAGGCTGTCCTGTATGCAGATAATCCAGTACTGCCATTTGAAAGATGAAAAGATGGTTGGTAGTATCTTGTCTGACTTTAGGTTCTTTCAGATTAAGATGAATTAGTCTAGTCCTGCCTTATGACAGTAACTGTTTCTTTGAATCATGGTGCACTTTATGGTTTGATGTGAAGTTCTGGAAACCAGCAGGGGATGGTTATATGTTACAGGATATAGGGAGATGTTGAGGAGTACATGGAGAGACTCTAAGGCCAGTAGACTATTTTTGTCCGGCCAGTCTGGGATGATTTTTTAGACAGTAAAATTTCAGCTAACATTAAAACAGAGGTGTCAGTAGCTCCAAACTGGCTTGCCTGTTGTGTTTACACTGTGAAATTTGTGCTGTTTAATCCTTCTGCAGACGAATAGATGATGGTATGTTGTCCCCATCTTGCCTTCGCTCTTGCTGGTTGGGTTTGGAGCCGATCCTCGTCTCTGACTCGGACGTTTTACTATAGCTTGAGAGCTTATACTGGCTCGAGGCTAACCCCTATCCCAACATGCTTAGCGGTAGCTACCCAGATCTCATTTGCTGCTTGCAGCGTTGAGATTGTGACTACTGGCTCAGGTTAAGTACTCAGTTTTTCATATTTTGCTATCTTCCCTTTTTAGGATTATCAGCAGTTTAATTACCTTTGTGGTGTCTGTTTTAGTCCTTGTTTAAACAAAACATCCTTCTGACCTTCCTCCGCTGTTGCTTCTTGGTTTTTCTTGGCCGTAGTTTTCTTAGGTCTTGCTTTCCCCTTGAGCCCGTTTAGAGGGTTCTTCTCTTCTTTCCCCACTTTCTGTTGGAGTAGCCGTGTAAGTTAGAGGCTGTCCTATTGGAAGAGTCTCCGTTTTACTTAGAGGCTCTCCCCCTGCTCCTTCTTTTTCCAGCAAAAAAAAAAAGTATCCTTATTTATGGTAGTGTTTGTAGTTTTGTTTTGCTAGCCATTACAGCCTTGCTTTTGTTGCTGTTTGTGTCTTCTAGTATCCAGCATGTCCAAAGAGTCAAAACCCTCTGGCTTTAAGAAGTGCGACTCGCACTGCCAAAAAATGTCCCTTACTGACGGGCACATGAGTTGTGTTTACTATTTAGGGGCTGTTTGCCTGCAGGACTTGTGCCGCATCTGTCACGCTTTCAGTTCCAGAGTCCTGCAGGAGAGAAAAAACAAACTGTTTTTGCATGGCCTTTTGAAGAACCCTCAGGATCCTTTGTCTCTGGTTCCTCAGCCAGCTAAACAGTCTGACAAATCTCATAAAACCATCCTCAACTTTTCCAATTTTGGAACAACCAAAATCTGCTGTGAAACCTTCAACTCTGTCTGTTCCCTGTGTTGGCTCAGCCAAAGCTATGTCTCCGGCAGCTCCATCAGTGTCTTCGGAGCCAGTCCAGACCCATAAAAGAACCAGGTCTCCTTCTTTGGAGCCGGTGTGCTCTGTTCCACAGTCTCCTTTGTTGCAATCTGTGGCAGGCAGTCACTCTTCCTCTCACTCCTCTCGGGCCTCCAGGCTTCCGGACCCTGATGTGGAGAGAGTGGTTAATAGGCTCCTCAAATCACAGGCACTTGCCAAATTATTATCGAGCCCAGCCCATCAGGAATTAGCTCCTTCAACCCATCCAGCTTCTCTATCAGTTCCTCCTTCAACTCACTTGAGTTTGGAGCCAGAGTGCATTGACGTCGTGGTGGTGGAACCGTTGGCTCCAGTTACTTCTTTTTCGGTTCTGACTCCTGCTCCGATCTCCTCAAGGTCTCAATCCATCGAGGGATCTGGGCACCGAAGCTCTCTCATCTGCTCCGAGGGGGGAAGTGGCATCGGACCCTTGTCCGACCCTGCTATCCCTCTCGGAGCTTTGGCTCAGGTGAGCTTGAATGCCACATCAGCCTCAGAGCTGTTGCTCTCAGTACGCAGGAGATCTCCGGGCTCTTCGGAGCCGGAGGCTACTTTGACTCAAGACTGTGGCACCTTCGAGGTGATGGGGAGTGTGCTGTCTCCTGAGACCGCTCCACCCTTCGCTCCATTGGCTCCTTATCCCTCGGTGCCTGTCTTTGACCCTCCTCCTCCCTCCAAGCGTAGGGAACCTATGCCCCAGGATGCCCCATTGGTCCACCCCACTTCTTCTGAAACCTGCCCTAAACATTTGGAGGAGGGCCCTCAGAAGAAAAAATGTAAGAGGAAGCATCTGGACTCCCCTGAGTCCATCACTTCAGACACTGACTTGGATGAATCGGAAGGGTCCCCCTCCGAGGATGTCTCCTTTTCGGACATCTTGGAAATCCTTAGAGGGGTGGCTGGAAACCTCTAGCCCCTTCTGTGGATGAGTCTGTCTACCTGGACGCATTTGTTTCCCAGCCCTCCACCTCTTGGGTGTCTCCGGCTTTTGATCCACTTTTGTCTGTACTGAGTCGGAAAGCATGGAGCACTCCAGAGACCATGGAACTGGTTCAGCGGAAACCAAATAAATTTATAACTGCCCCCGAAGACAAATCCTTTCTTTCCAAAGGAGTTCCTGTTGATGCTATGGTGGTGGCAGCAGCCACTAAGAAGGAACTTGCAGAAACTTCTTTATCTGTCCATTCACCGAACAAGGAGTCCCATACTATGGACAGGTATGGGAAGTGTATGTTCTCTGCAGCGACCTTTACTCTCAGGTCGCTGAATTATTTGTCACACTTCACATGACTTCAGAGGGATTTCCTAAAGGAGTTGGGAGATACCCTGCAGGATCCTACAGCTGAGGGAGTTGCGAACAGGGCGGTTTCCCAACTTGCGACCTTGACTTCAGTGGTTAACTCCTCAGTGAGACTCCTTTCTTATACGGCAGATGGAGCGAGTAGGGCAGCAGGTACCGGAGTTGCTTTGCAGAGATGCTCCTGGATGCACCTTTGTCAATTTGCAGAGCCCTTCAAGCCCTCCTTTACCAATACCCCTTTTGATGGCTTGTCCTTGTTTTGGCCTCAGGTAAAGAGACTCTCACCAGGTGTGAAAAGGATGGCAAGACTCTCTCTGCCAAAGGAGTCCGTTTTTCCACTCCATCTAGACCCTACCCTAAAGGTCAGAAGAGTGGGAAAATGTGGTTTTGAAAATCCCAGGGAGCTTCGCCTGACACACGTGGAGAATTTTCCCCCAGGGGCAGAGGGGGGAACAATAACAGAAGACACCGGCCTCGCGTCGGGGGGGGGGGGTCCACAACAGCAGAACGACAGAGATACGTTTTCTGCTAGGCCCTTCCAGCACTCCTGAAGGGAGGCCCGACTGTCCACCTCTGGAGGGAGTCAGGGACAGAGTATCATTGTACCCAACAGCTTGGCAAAGTATTACAAAAGATGCGTGGGCACTGTTAGTAATATCCAGGGGTTACAAAATTCCCTTTTCCCCTTTACCCACCTCAAGAACAATACATTCAATCTCAGACGTTCCACCCAGTCTTTGGGATCAAGCAATCCTAGAAGTACAAAGATTGCTAGAAAAGAGAGCCATCCAAGAAGTCCCCACAGACCAAACTGAATCCGGAACTTACTCAAGGTTCTTTTTAGTTCCAAAAAAGACAGGGGACTGGAGACCCGTCTTGGATCTCAGCAAGCTAAACAAATCAGTAAAAAAAGCAAAGTTCCGGATGGTAACACTGCAGTCCATTCTTCCCTTTTTTGGGTCAGGACAATTGGATGTGCTCATCGATCTCCAGGATGCGTACTACCACGTAAAAATGGACAGGCAGTCCAGGAGATTCCTACGCTTCCTGCTAGGAGCCAGTCATTATCAGTTCAGAGCTCTGCTCTTTGGTCTCACCACAGCCCTCAGGGTGTTCAAGTGTATGGCAGTGGTCACGGCTCAGCTGAGACGTCGAGGATTCCAGATGTTTCCATATCTAGACGACTGGCTCCTCACTGCTACAACCGAGCATCAACTGATCAAACCACGGGACTACACAATTCAAACCTGTTTCCAGCTAGGCATTACCATAAACTACGAAAAGTCTGCCTTGTTGCCTTGTCAGTCTATTACCTTCATAGGGGCAGACCTAGATACAAGAGCCATGATAGCAAAGCTGCCTCAAGACAGGGTGTCAAGCCATTCGTCAGCAAGTTTCATTCCTCATGAAAAAGAAGAGAGTTCAGGCAAGAGAGGTATTGAGAGTATTTGGCTCAATGGCTGCAGCAATTACTCTAGTCCCTGTGGCACGCTTCCACATGAAAATTCTGCAGTGGCTTCTTTTCACTCAGTGGTTGTTCCAGGATTTACAAATGTCACATATGATCTCGATCACAGAATCCTGCAAATAGGACTTAGTATGGTGGCTTGTCTCAGCCTAGGTGACTCTGGGCAGGGTTTCTCTTGAACCCCATCCATTAGCCACAGTGTCCATGGATGCCTCCAAGATAGGGTGGGGAGGGGCATTATCTGGGACAGACTGTCCATGGAATGTGGCAGCCACATGAGTACCACTTGCACATCAATGTTCTAGAGATGAGAGCAGTGTTGCAAGCACTTCAAGACTCTCTACCTACCGGAACTATTGCAATTCAGACAGACAGTATGTCAGTGGTATGGTACATCAACAAACAAGGCGGGACCAGATCTTACCCCTTTTGTCGGGAGGCCCATTGAGTATGGCAATGGACAATGTCTTCTCAACGTTTTCTGATTGCGTCGCACATTTCTGGAAAATCCAGCGTGATAGCGGACAAGCTCAGTTGGGCTATCCTCATGCCTCACGAGTGGTCTCTGAAGCAAGACGTTTTTCGCAAATGGAGCCAGCCATGCTGCAATCTTTTTGCCACTCCCCTCAACAACAAATGCAGCAGCTACTTCGCCTTAGTCCCCCCACCGGAACAGTCACCTAGGGATGCACTTGTTCACGATTGGCCTCTGGGACAACTTTATGCCTTTCCACCTTTTCCTCTGATCCCCAAGGTACTTCAGAAAACAAAGTCGCTGGGTTGCAAGCTCATCCTTATTGCTTCTTATTGGCCTCATCAGATATTTCTCTGCCATCATCTACAAGTGGACCCTTGGATACTGGACCCAGATGTCCTTCAAGAATGCAACTGCAGTCATAACATATGGGTTGTCCTGCCTCAGGCAGCCCTCAGTCGGCCGGATTCCAAAGTCTGGGTCCGACGTCGGCTGATGTCGCATTTCTCTCCGACGTCAGAGCGGCTGGAGTACATAAGCATCAGCCGACGCCATTTTCTTCAGTCTTTCTTGCTGCGCGGTGCCCGAAGCAGAAGCAGTTCGCAAGTGCCGGTCGGTCAGCTCCTGTATTCTTCGAATCCGAAGTCATCAAAAGAAGCTAAGTACCCCGTTGGGGACCTTTCTTGCCTCAGCAGATGTCAGAAATTACTGAAAAAGTTAACAATTGTCTGTCTTGTGGTAAACAAATACCTCATAAGGATTTCCACTCTTACTGTCTTCCTTGCCTTGGCCCAGACCACGACGTCTCGGCCTGTGTCGCCTGTGCTCGCTTCAATAAGCGCACTCTTAGGCGCCGGGCGGAGTTTGCTGAAGACTTTTTCGGCGATAAATTTGCTTATACAATATTTCTCTGCCATCGTCTATAAGTGGACCCTTGGATACTGGACCCAGTTCCTGACCTCCTGATGCATCAGTCGGGCGTGGACCACCCCTCCCTCCAAGCTCTCAAGCGGACATCTTGGTTTTTCCACTTTCAGTCTTAACCAGGCTCCCCAACATTTCCCTGGCAGTACAGCACATCCTGTTGTTTTCTCACAAGCCTACTACCAGAAAGATTTATACTAGCAAATGGAAGAGCTTCTCTTATTGGGCAAAGAATAATGATATTGATCTTTTCACTGCTCCTGTTCCCAAGATTCTTGACTTCCTGGCCGAAACGTTCGAATGAGGGGCAGCTGCAGCTACCATTAGGGTCCAACTGGCTGCCATCTCCAATTTTCATGGGGGAGAGTTGGGCTCTAACATCATGTCTCATAAGCTGTGCAAAGCATTCTTACGAGGTACAACCCTTTTATGAGAAAGAGAACCCCCCCGAACCGGGACCTCAACTTGGTTTTAGCCTTTCTGGTTCTTCCACCCTTTGAACCAGCATCATCTTGTCCCCTGAAATTTCTGTCTTGGAAGACCCTCTTCTATATTGCCATCACCTCAGCTAGTGGCTGTCAGACACAATCATCTAGACTTATGATTTGCGTAACAAGAAGCTTCCAGGGAAAGCCAGAGGACACTCAACCAGGGCCTTGACTGCCTCTGTTGCCTTTCAAGCCAAATCACCTTTAAATTCAATCTGTGCAGCAGCAACATGGGCAAATCCTCATACCTTTATCACTCTTTACAAAGTGGATGTGGTCTCCTGGAACAGGGCATCCTTTGTTTCCACGGTCCTGGAGAGTTTACTCCAGTGAGCCATCCAAGAACCAGGTGCTGGGGACGCGGTCCCAACTAGCAAAAACGTAGGCAAGATGGGGACAACATAACATAAAGAAGTTATGTACCTACCATAATGTTCCATGTTTGTTGTCCTTCATCTCACCTTCCTTCTTGTATCCCCCCTCCTTCCCCCTTCCTGGAAGATCAAGAGGAATTCCTCCTTCCCCCTTCCTGGAAGATCAAGAGGAATTCCTTCATTGGTTACACTGGCTGAGTTTCCTGTTGACATACCAGGTTAGTTGACCGTGCTTTGTTGTTCCTTTTTCCTTCGTGACTCTTGCATGTGGATTGTTCCTTTTTACACAAGTTTTCCTATTGTGTAAGAGCTTAGAAATATTTGCATTTTACTCTTATAATCTAGTGTGGGCTATCACAAACGAGATCTGGGTAGCTGGCACTAGGCATGTTGAGATAGGGTTTAGCCTCGAGCCATTATAAGCTCTGGAGCTATAGTAAAACGGCCGAGTCGGAGCCCGAACCCAACCAGCAAGAGGGCAGGCGAGATGAAGGACAATAAACATGGAACGTAATGCTAGGTACATAACTTCTTTTTTTTACTTTGAGTAGTGTGAAGAGGTAGTTCATTTTGTTTAGATGTGATTGGTCTGAGCTTTTCAGAATAGTTCAGTAATTTATACTGTTGTCCGGGTACCACAGCTGAGGTGCTGTATAGATCTTTTCATTTTGAAAGAGAGAGTATGTCATAAAGGTGTGTTAGCTGTATCTCACTTTGTGGTGTTTGGTCATTAGGCATGATCAGCCTCATTATAGGCTTTCACAGTGTTAATAGCCATTATCTGGGATGCCATTTCATCCTTTTTCATGTCTTAGCTAAGTGCACATACATCTTCATCCCCCCTTTTATATTGAGGTTATACATTCTAGCTAAAGAATCACCTGTGCCTTTTCAGTGTTCACTAGTCTGGGTTCATAAAGTCTTATAGCTGTGAGAATTTTCAAGGAAACTCTTGGTTCTGAGTGAGCAGAAGAAAACTCCTGCTGTGGACCTCTCTAACTTTTTTGCACAAAATGCCTCATAGCATCACTACATCTTCCCAGTAGGCCCATTCATTCCAGTGATTGGGGAAGGGAGAGCAATAACCATGCCCCTCTGTTTTCTCAACAGAGTGAGAGGCCCCATGGTTTATTTGTTACCTAGGTAAGGTTAGAGGCTAATCAGCTCACTTCCACCCTCCTCCGAGAGAAGTGCCTGGAGTGAAGGAATTGGCTAGCATGCCTATCTTTCAATAAACTGTACCCCCCCATTTGCTAGCTTGCAAGCATCACAATTGCTGCTTTCACAGGATATGCGTGTGTATTTTACACATCCACCTGTTATGTAAACAATGCACAGCTGCGCAGTGTGGGCTTGCTAAGCTCAGTGCACAGGGTGATGCACTACATTCCTGCAACCATCAACTTTGCATTGAACCATGCACTCTGTCTCTCCACTCCCCCGCCTCCTGCTAGGATGAGGAACTCTGTGTCAGTTACTTCTTCCCATCCTCCTATCCCCTGCCTGATCTCCAGTGCTTGTGTCATTAATTGAAGATTAATATAGCTCATAATCTGTGCCACGGAGGCTGGATTTGCTTTACACCTTGTTGATATTTCGACAGCATTTGTCATAATATGCCATGCTTCTTTTTTTGATGATCTTTTAGGCATCTAAATTTCCTAATGATCAACATGGCCTGATCTCCATTAGCCCCTTCTTTACTTTATCTTTTTAGCCGTGGAGGTCTTTTTTTTACTCCTAATCCATCCCCTTGTTGGCTTATAGGTATTGTGTAAAACACTCTTTACTGACACATTCTCATTCACACCATGTTGTGTTACAGAGCAGTGCTGTTTCTGGAAGGCTCATTTCCCCATGCTTCCATCTTCTCATGCAGTGTGTGTTTCTGCAGTGTAACTCAGATGCCACATCTGGAGTGGGGATGGAAACCAACTACCTCCTGCTGGGTGTGCTCACACTCATCCTTTTTCAGCTGGCTCCTCTAGCAGCTGGGCTGCTAATTTCAAACGGACATTCAGGCTGTAGTCAGGGCTTTATCCTTGTGTTTTATGTTCTGGATTTAGACCCTGCACTTGGATTATACAGCCTTTATTTTCTTTAGTGATCATCCAAGTACAGTCCTGTTTCACAGATGGGTTACATAGAATATACTCTCCTTTAATTTCCTTCTATGCATTTTTCTTGTCGAGTAACAGTGTAGATTTATTAGATCTGTTTTGTGTAGAGATCTGTTTTATCATTTGTTTTGTTCATTTTATATGTAACAGTTTTATCCACCCCCTTTCCAAAACACTTGAAAAAATGTATTCAAAAATAATTGCTTAGCTGTCTCCTGCAGGAAGAGTTCCTATTCCCCACACAACATGGCTTGCGCCCTTTCCATAGTGCTAACATTGCACTTCTAGCCTATATAGATACTGTCAATAAAGGTAGAGATAACTGCAAATTAGCCTCCTCCTTATTTCTAGACTTGTGTAAAGCCTTCAACAAAGTTTGTCGCCACAAACTTCTACTTCAAATGTCCTCTTTAGCTTTGTCTCAGCCCTCCCTTCAATGACTCAAAAGCTACCTATCCAGTGGGTAAAGTGGCACAAGTCCTCTCTCGATAATACAGCCATTGAAGTCACTTCTCAGACATAATTATTAGGGATGATAGTTAATGATAATCTTAATTCGACCTGCATATACAAAATTGCATAAGAAAAATTCATCAATAACTAGGGATGCTTTATAGATCCAGAAGTATTCGCACTGATTCAAGTAAAGCTAAATTTACCACTGCTTATCTCCTTCTCATATTTCTTTATGGTGCTCCCATCGTTACTAACCTTAAGGCATCACAAAAATCAAAACTTGAATAATGCTATAACAAAGTTGCTAAATTTGCAGCAAATACCCCTTTTAGAACCCACCATTGTATACCACTAAAAAAACTAAATTGGTTAGAACTACTTCATCAGCTAACATACACAGCTTCTTACCACATTTAAAATTATCCAGAATCCATCTGCTTGTCCAGCATTAAGTAACATTCTATAAGGTATGTAGTCTGTCATTACAATCCAGTGACCCAGACTCTGTCCACAAACCTATCAAATCTGCTAGGCATTGTTTATACTTGTACCATGCTGCTAAGGCCTGCAACTACTTATCTCTATCCATCATGTCAATACTTTCCCAACCATCCTTCAAAACCATTCTGAAAGACTTCCTAGCCAAAAGCTAGCTCTGTTCTGGCTCAACACCAGGATAAACTATATCCCTAAATGTGGACAGGTACCTATACATATACTATACATCTTCTTACTCTCCCTTCTTCACTCATTTCCTTACTTCTGTCAGTTTCTGTCCCCAGCTTTCTCTCAAGTATACCATAAGCCTGCTTTTCTCTTGCTTTTGTATTGCAGTTCTTGTTTGTATTATACAAACTTGCCTTTAATTTCTCTATAAACAGCCTGAAATATCTCAACTATTAAACGGTTGTCATGTAACTTAACCAATGATGTGAAGTTCTGTCTTTACGTTCATTCTTACAGATGAGTTTGGAGCCGATCATTGGCTCTGTGTCGGCCTACTACAAAGCTTTAGGTCTTAGTCCCTATCCCATGATGCACCTTGAGTTACCTCAGATCTAGTTTGCCGCTGCAACAAATCAGGTTTCCTAGCACAGCTCGGGCCAGTATTTCATATTTTTCTCAAGAATTACTATTTTCTCTCTCCTATATTGATAGATTGTTAGCCTTTTCTGACTTTTTCTTATACTCTCTTTGGCCTTCGTTTTTTTATAGGCCTTTATATTCCCTTTCTCTTCTTTTGGTGTGCCTTTATAAAAATATTAGGATAGTTTGTATAGTTTTGTAGTGTTTCATAAGCTTTATTAAACGTTCGGTATTGTGTGAAAGTGTGTTTATATATTTATAGTTAGCTCACATTTATTCATATACAGCCCATTTGTTTCTTAAGAGATAATTACTGTAGTTTTTAAGATTGCTAAAATTTGTGTGTGTGTGCGCACCCGCGAGTGCATTCTTCTTTGGTGTTACAGTCTGTTGGTATACAGTTAGATATGTTTGGTACTGTAGGATTTAACATGGCTGACCAAGAAAAAGACAAACATCCCAAGTCTGGTTTTAAAAAATGTCCAAAGTGTGGACAAAAAGATGTCATGTAAATTGTGTCTCTTGTCTCGAAGCTTTGCACTTGCAAGAGAGCTGCTCCATTTGCCAGTGAGTACTACATGAAAGGAAAAGAAAATTGATTGATAGAGGACTTATAAAATCTTCTTTTCAGGAAGCTTTGAGCGATCAGGATAGATCTAGCCTGTCTCCCAAGTCTTTCAAGTCCTCTAAGGCTATTTCATCTGATTTGTCAAAATCCAAGAAACCGTCGATGTCTGCTCCACAGCCTTTGGAGCCGAGTGCCCTGTCTTTTCGGAGCTGGTCCCCAGTCCTGGAACCGGTCTCCGAAGTACTGAAATCTCCTGTCCTCCTGTCCTCCAGTCGGCACCACCCTCCATACATTCATCTCAAACCTTGATTAGCCTGTCGATTTGGATGTGGATTGTGTGGTGTAGAAGCTGCTACAGGCACTGGCGTTTGCTAAATTTTTATCGTCTCTGACCTAAGTGGTTTCGGAACCGAAAACTGTTATTTCATCGACTTCTTTACCTCCTCCGAGCCATACCGGTCCATCAGAGCCAGAGGAGTTGGACCTCATGATTGTGGAGCCATCTGAGCTGACACCTGCTCCAGAGTCATCGGTTCCATTTACTCAGACTTCCTCGGTGCCCACTGAGGAGTCTAGGAGCCGACACTCGCCAGTTGGATAGTCGGACTGACCTGTAGTTCCGTTCCGTCTTTGCCTCTCGGGGCCTCGGCTCAGATGAGTTCGGCTCCTACCTCTGGATCAGAGCCCACTCTTCCGGTGCTGAAGGAATCAGTTGATGTTATGTGATCCTATCTCGCCTACATTCTGACTGATGGGTTCGGAGCCGATCCCTCGGCTCCGACTCGGCACGCTTATGCCAAAGAGCGAAGTCTCTTATTGGCTGAGCTTATTATATCCCAGGATGCACCACTACCAGTCCCCCAGATCTCGTTTGCCGCTAACTAGCGAAGACGTGGTCTCGAGCTGGCTGAGCTAAGTAGTATTTAACTAACTTTTTTCTGTCAGAAATTTGCTGTTCCTTTCATAAAAAGCTGTTTTAACGGCTACTCTATCCTTTTGTGTGTGATTGGAGTTTTTTGTAAAAAACTTTGTAGTGTGATTGGGCGTTGGTTCTGATTTCAGGCCTCCTTCATCTATAGGGCCTTTCCCGGTCAATCAACCCCTCTCAAACCTTAGGGGTTTTAAGATCCCTTTGAGTTAAATTTTTGTTGTTACCGGATTGTTTACCTTAATCGGCAGCTGTAAACTGATTTTTGTAGTGTCAGTTAAATCAGAAAGTCAAGTCAGGATAGTCTTGTTTTTTCTGTCAGAGAATTACTGCATTATTGTTATAATGTCTCAAAATCCTAGGCCTTCGGGCTTTAAAAAATGCACCAAATGTAATTTTAAGATGTCAATCACAGATGATCACTCTCTGTGTTTATTGTTTGGGCGCCAAACATTTACAAGAGTCATGCAGTGTGTGTCACGCTTTTTCCTCGAGGGTCCTCCAGGAGAGGAAAAATAAACTCATTCTTAAAGGCTTAATAAAACCCTCCTTTGAAGAAGCTTTAGCATCCTCTCCTTCTCCAGCTAAAGAAAGGGCGACGGCTCCGACCAGTCCGTCGGATCCGACCGCCAAAAGACATAGGCAGGCTTCTCCTTCGGCTCCAAGGACTTCGGAGCCGAGGGCGGAACGGTCTGCCTCGATGCCTCCAGTCTCGACTCCTCTGGCTTCGGAGCCGATGGCTGGGGCATCGAGAGGCGGGTCACCTTCGTCGGCTCCACTGGTCTCGGAGCCGACAAAGGTTGCCCGCCCAGACACTTCCTCCTCGGCCAAGTCCTCCTCGGCACCGATGGAAACTAGTGTGGGTATTCCTTCGGCGCCGATAGTCATCGAGTCGCCTCGGAGCCGGTCCCCTAGCCCTTTGGGGCCGTTGGAGAGGCCATCTCGAACCCGTTCAGTATCCTCTAGGTCATCGAGGATGTCGGATTCGGACATAGACAGGGTGCTCCAAAGACTGTTCCAGTCCCCAGTCTTCAAAAATTTGTTTCGCTCTGACCCAGTTGGCTTCGGAGCCGATGGCCCATGCCCATGTCATTGCTATTCCTCCTCCGACCGCTTCGGCTCCGCCGGAGCAGGTGCTGTTGGAGCCGGTGGAGATCTTAGGGTCGGCTCCGACCCTTACTCCAACCCCGGCCTTCGGGTCCGAGTTTGGTACACGGACTTCTTCGGCTGGACCTGGGGGTGATGTTTCGGGACCTATGCTATCGGTTCCGAGCCTCCTCTCGGTGCTTCGCTGCGGGACTTCCGCCTGCTATCATGGCTCCGGGGACCGGACACTCCCAGGATTCTGGGGTCCGGCTTTCAGAGCTATGAGGAGTGCCTTGGCCAAGTCTTCTTCGCCATCTCTCCGGCTTTACCGGCACCTTCCCTGGGCGTGGAGACTGGGTCTTTGGCAGTTCCCTGTTCTTAGGCAGTGGAGCCCCTGGGGCTGAGGTTACCCGCATTGGGGGTTCCCGTCCTCGTGAGGGTTCTTCAGAGTTGTCTTGAGAGGAACCCCGAGGAAGAGATCGTGCAAGAGGAAGCACGTGGACTCCCCGAGTCTATTACATCGACACTGATCTTGATGATGCGGAGGGGTCCCCTGTCGCCCTCGGATGATGTCTCATTTGCAGACATCTTAGAGATCCTCAAACAACGAGGCGGCTGGATATCCAAACCCCCCTCTGCTGATGAGTCAGTGCTCCTCAAGGCCTTTGGGGCTCACCCCTCCGCCTCCTGGGTGTCTCCGCCCTTTGACGAGCTCCTGGATTTAGTTTGTCGGAGGGCGTGGGAACATCCAGATACCGTGGAACCAGTCCCTTCTCGCCCTAACAAGTTTTTGTCTGCCCCACCCGAGAAGGAGTTCCTCACTAAAGGCGTGGCTGTAGATGCCATGGTGGTGGCATCTGCTACACAACAGGACGTGGCAGAGGCTTCAACGTCCGTCCATCCTCCTAATAAGGAGTCTAGGAGCATGGACCGCACGGAAGCGCACCCTGACTTCAGCGGCCTTTACTTTAAGGTCCCTGAATTATTTGGCACATTTTACCAGGCTTCAGAGGGATCTGGTCAAGGAGCTGTCAGATTCCTCTCAGGTAACCTACCTGAGCAGCTAGCCCAGTCGGTTAGCTCTCAGTTGGCTATCCTTACTTCAATTTCTAACTCGTCCATGAGGCTCATTTCAGATGCGTCAAGGGGCGGTAGAGCGGCAGGCACAGGCGTGGCTCACGGAGACAAGCCTGGCTGCTTGTGTCGTTTTGCGGAGGCCTTCAAGTCTTCCTTTGCCGACGCTCCCTTTGATGGGTCCTCTTTATTTGGACCTAAGGTTAAAGACACTCTTACCCGCTGTGAGCAAGAAGGAAAAACTTTATCTGCCGTAGGTGCACGTTATTCCACTCCCTTTCGGCCTTATCCCAAGGCTAAAGGAGGAGGGAAAATGTGGTTCCGCAAATCACAGACGTTTTTCCATCAACAGCAGGAAGATTCCCCTTCCAGAGGCAGAGGACGGGGAAATTTTTCTGGGAGACGCCGTCCCAGAGGCGGCAGAGGGCCCCGCAATTCTGGAGACCGCGAGTCCTTTCGTGGCTCTTCAGCCTCCCACACCTCATGAGGGATTGCCCGGCTGTGCTGCTCGAGCCAGTCGGGTGCCGCTTGCCAAGCACCTAAAAGCCTGGGAGTCAATCACTCAGGACAGATGGGTGCTTCGGATCATTGCCGGAGGTTACACCATCCCCTTCACACACACACCCCCACCGTCCAAAAAAATCCCGGACCCACCACCCAGTCAAAGGGAAATTGCAGCCGCAGAAGCTTTAAAGCTGCTAGAAAAAGGAGCCATCCAACCGTCCCCACAGACCAGATCGGATCCGAAATTACTCAAGGTTCTTTTAGTGCCAAAAGACAGGGGACCTGAGACCAATATTGGATCTCAGCAGACTAAACCAATCCGTCACGAAATCCAAATTCGAATGGTCACGTTACAATCCATTCTCCCATTGTTGGAGAAGGATGTTTGGATGTGCTCCATAGACCTCAAGGACGCCTATTATCACATACCGATACATCAGGCGTCCAGGAGGTATCTGCGCTTCAGCCTGGGAGACAGTCATTTCCAATTTTGTGCACTGCCCTTTGGTCTCACCACAGCCCCCAGGGTGTTCACCAAATGTTTGGCAGTAGTGACTGCTCACCTGAGGAGTCTTGGATTCCAAGTGTTTCCCTATCTGGACGACTGGCTCCTGACTGCCACCACCAGGCATCTACTAATGGACAACCTCAAAGCCACCATCTCCCTGGGTGCTACCCTGGGAATTACATTCAATTGGTCAAAGTCTGTCTTGCTGCCCTCTCAGCGCATAAGGTTCATAGGAGCAGAGATAGACTCAAAATTGATGCGCGTTTTTCTTCCTACCGAAAGGATCCAAACTTTACAAGGCCAAGTTGAAGCCCTGATTTCAAGATCCAAGGCCCCAGCCAGGATGGTCCTACAAGTTTTAGGTTCGATGTCTGCCACGGTTCTTCTAGTTCCTCTGGCAAGATTGCACATGAGGATTCTTCAGTGGCTATTGTCGACTCAATGGTCCTTTCAGGATCTTCCCCTCAATCACCCCATTATGATTACAGAAACATGCAAACGGGACCTTCGCTGGTGGCTTCAGACATCCAATCTAAATCAAGGAAGTCCTTTTGTTATTCCCTCTCCAGTGGTCACCCTGACAACAGATGCCTCCCAGACAGGGTGGGGGGGGCATTGTCTGGGCAGGTTAGTTCAGGGCTCCTGGCTTCCAGACGAAACTTTTCTCCACATCAATGTATTGGAGATGAGGGCTGTACTTCTGTCCCTACAGGCCTTACACAAGTTTCTCCCTCAGGGCATAATCGCCATCCACACAGACAACATGTCGGTGGTCTGGTATCTAAACAAACAAGGAGGGACCAGATCTTACCCCCTTTGCAGAGAGGCCATGAGGGTGTGGGAATGGGCTGTAGCTACCAGCCGTTTCTTGGTAGCGACCCACATTCCGGGGAAATCAAATATATTGGCAGACAGATTAAGCAGGACAATTCTCTCTCCTCACGAGTGGTCCCTAAACGAAACAGTAGCAGCTCAGGTTTTCAGGAGATTGGGGACGCCGTGCTGCGACCTTTTTGCAACACCTCTAAACACAAAGTGCAAAAGGTTCTTCTCCTTGACTCCACATCAGGGGGAAGCAGCTATGGATGCTCTAGCACAACCTTGGCCAACAGGGCTACTTTATGCCTTTCCTCCGATTCCACTTCTCCAAAGTCATTCAGAAAGCTTCTCAATTGGGGTCCACAATGATAATGATTGCTCCGCACTGGCCTCGTCAGGTATGGTTTCCCTACCTGAAGAAACATGCGGTGGACGATCCTTGGACTTTAGATCTAACTCCGGATCTGCTAATTCATCAGTCGGGACGACAACATCAGTCCCTTCACTCCTTGAAGTTGACAGCTTGGCTCCTCCACTTCCGACTTTAGTCAGAAGTCACATATTAGACCCGGAAGTTATTCACATTTTATCTTCGGCCCACAAACCCACCACTAAGAAATTGTACCTCAGTAAGTGGAAGAGGTTTGCTATCTGGGCTCAACTCAGGGGCTTAGACCCTATCACTGCTCCAATCCCAGAGGTTTTGAAATTCTTAACATCCCTGTTTAATCAAGGTTCTTCTGTCTCTACTATTAAAGTCCAACTAGCGTCTATCTCTAAATTCCACGAATCCATGGATCCTCCATTGATGAGCAGCAGACTATGCAAAACTTTCATTAAAGGTGCGGGCCTGTTAAGACCCCCAGTTTTTAATCCTGCGCCTCCGTGGGATCTTGATTTGGTGCTTCGTGCATTCACATCTTCCCCTTTCGAACCGGCTGCTACATGTGAGTTAAAATATCTGTCTTGGAAAACTGCCTTCTTAGTTGCAATTACTTCTGCAAGAAGAGTTTCAGAGCTTCAAGCCCTGTCTATCAAACCACCGTATTTGATTTTTCACAAGGATAGAGTATCACTTAGGCCTAATCCATCCTTTGTCCCAAAGGTCTGTTCTAATCTCTGTCTCCAACAATCTCTAGAGCTACCAGTTTTCTTTCCAAAATTCTCCAATGAAGCAGAATACACTCTCCATAAATTGGATGTTCACAGGCAATTGCGCTTCTATTTAGACAGGACTCAGCAATTTCGTAAGTCAGACCAGTTGTTTGTGTCCTTCTCAGACAATAAATTGGGTAAAACCATCACAAAAGCTACTATCTCCAAATGGATTAGAGATTGTATAACTCAGGCTTATTCTTCTTCGAATAAGCAACTTACAACGTCTATCAAAGCTCACTCTACCAGAGCTATGGCGACTTCTATAGCTTTTCATTCCAAGCTCGCTATCTCGGAGATTTGTGCTGCGGCTACTTGGTCCAATCCGCACACTTTCATTTCCCACTATAAATTGGATGTGGCATCTAAAGGGCGAGCATCATTTGGTTCCATGGTACTCAGGAGTGTTTTCCAGTGAGCCACCCAGGATTCAGGTGCTAGGACGCTTTCCCATCAGTCAGAATGTAGGCGAGATAGGATCACATAACCTCTTTTAGTTATGTACTCACCATAACTTCAGATGTTTGGGATCCATCTCACTACATTCCTAATACCCACCCTCCTTCCCCCTGCCTTGGAGATCAGAAGAGATTGAACGGTTTGAGTTCTACTGTTTTTATCTTGTTTCATCTAACGATGTTATATAATCAGTGCGTGCATGTGTGCATGTATGCGGACAAACTAGATCTGGGGGACTGGTAGTGGTGCATCCTGGGATATAATAAGCTCAGCCAATAAGAGACTTCGCTCTTTGGCATAAGCGTGCCGAGTCGGAGCCGAGGGATCGGCTCCGAACCCATCAGTCAGAATGTAGGCGAGATGGATCCCAAACATCTGAAGTTATGGTGAGTACATAACTAAAAGTTTCTTCGGATCCAGTAGTTCCTTCTCATCGGAGCAGGGGGTGCCTTTGAGGCCATGAGGAGAGTAATGTCCCCCAGGACATCCACAACTTCAGGACCAGCTACCTCCTCCACAAAAGCACCTGTGTCCACTTCTGCCTCACAGATCCCTTTCAAGTGTAGAGACCCTGAGCCTCAGGAAGCCCCACTGGGTGGCCCCTGCTCTTCCAGGACCTCATCAGAAGTTCCTACCGATGAGGTTCCCAGGAAGAGAATTTGCAAGAGGAAGCATCTAGACTCCCTGCAGGAGTCTCTCACATCTGACACTGACTTAGATGAATCGGAAGTGTCCCCACAGTCTCCCTCTGAAGATATCTCATTTGCAGCTATATTACAAATTCTTAAGCAGAGGGGTGGCAGGAAGTCCACCAACCCTACTGAAGCTGAGTCGGTCCTCCTGAAGGCTTTCGGGTCTCAACACTCCACCTCTTGGGTGTCTCCGCCCTTCGATGAGCTCATGGAACTGGTCTCACGAAGGACGTGGGAGTCTTCGGACACCGTGGAGCCTGTCCCTAGGAGGCCCAATAAATTTATTTCTGCCCCTCAGGATAAATCCTTTCTCTCTAAGGGAGTGCCTGCTGATGCCATGGTGGTGGCAGCAGCCACCAAAAAGATTTTAGAAACTTCTTCCTCTATCCATCCTCCTGACAGAGACTTTAGGATCATGGATAGATACGGGAAGTGCATGTATAGTTCAGCGACTTTTGCCATGCGTTCACTGAACTATCTTACACACTTCACAAGACTGCAAAGAGACCTCCTAAAAGAGCTTGGAGATGCTCTTCAGGGTACAGTAGCTGAAGGAGCTTCAGACAAAGTTGCCTTCCATCTTGCTACCCTTAATTCCATAGAGAACTCGTCCATGCATCTCATCACATAAGCAGCTGATGGAACGAGTAGGGCAGCGGGTACAGGAATTGCTCTCGGGAGATGCTCCTGGATGTGCCTATGTTCCTTTGCAGAGCCCTTTAAGTCATCCATTGTCAGCACCCCTTTTGATAGCTCATTCCTTTTCAGGCCCAAAGTTAAGGAAGGTTTGACCAGGAAAGAAAGACTCTGTCATCAGAGTCCGTTTTTCCACCCCTACTAGACCCTACCCCAAGGGTCTAAAGGGAGGAAAGATGTGGTTGTGAAAAGCCCAAGGAGCCTTTCTGGACACACGTGGTAAACCCTCCTCAAGGGGCAGAGGAGGGGGCAATAATGGAAGACGCCATCCTCACGGCAGAGGGGGTTTGCAAAACCAGGGCGACAGAGACCAGTTCTTTGGGAAGCCCTACCAGCTTTCCTGAAAGGAGGCCCGACTGTCCTACTCTGGAGGCAGTCGGGGGTCGCTTATCTTTGTATCCAGATGCCTGGCTCAAAATAACAAATGACAACTGAGTACAAAATATAGTTTCCAGAGGATATTTTATTCCCCTCGCCACCCCCCCCCCACCCCATTGACAACAAAAGTCCCGGACGTTCCACCCAGTTACAGGGAACAAGCAACAGTAGAGGTCCAAAGGTTGCTAAGAAAAAGTCATCCAACCAGTCCCAGCAGACCAGACAGGATCCGGAACTTACTCAAGATTCATTTTAGTTCCAAAAAAGACAGGGGACTGGAGACCTATTTTGGACCTCAGCAGACTAAACAGATTTCTCAAGAAAGAGAGGTTCTGGATGGTCACGCTTCATTCGATACTTCCCTTCTTAGGGAAAGACAATCGGATGTGCTCGATAGATCTCCAGGATGCGTACTACCATATAAAAATGGCCAAACCGTCCAGGGATCATCTGCGCTTCTGGCTGGGAGCCAATCATTCCCAGTTTCGAGCCTTGCCCTTTGGTCTCACTACAGCCCCCAGAGAGTGTTCACCAAATGTATAGCAGTGGGTCACGGCTCATGTGAGGCATTTGGGATTCTAGGTGTTTCTAGACGATTGGCTCCTCAACTCCACCACCAGGCATCAGCTAATACAAGCCAGGGACACCACTCTTACTCTCTGCAGTCAACTGGGCATTACCATAAATTCATATCATATATTGTTTTTATCTGAGCAGAATTGGACACCACCACCACCACATTAAAACTTCCATCAGAAAGAATCTTACTACTTCACCAGCAAATCCAGAACATCATATCCAGAGACAAGGTTCCAGCATCAGAAGTGCTAAAGCTGTTAGGGATGATGGCAGCTGCTATAATAGCGATTCCATTGGGTAGCATGCACATGTGGATTCTACAATGGCTGCTGTTCACGCAATGATCTTATCAAGAGCTCCCAATGTCTCATCTCATTATTATAACAAACACATGCAAAAAGGATCTTCGGTGGTAGTTGACCTATCTTCAGGTAACGATAGGTCGTCCTTTTATCCTACCCTCACCATCGGCCACAGTGACTATGGACGCTTCCCTGATCAAGTGAGGGGGGGCATTTTCAGGGAATAACAGCAGAAGACACATGGACCGAACAAGAGACACATCTGCATATCAATGTTCTGGAGATGAGAGCGGTACTCTTGGGGTTGCAGTACTTTCAGGACTCTCTCCCTCTGAGGACAAATGCGATTCAGACTGACAACATGTCAGTGGTCTGGTACTTGAACAAATGAGGAGGAACCAGGTCCAAGACCCTTTGTCGAGAGACCCTATGAGTATGGCAGTGGGCTACATCCACCCAGCGCTTTCTAATAGCAATGCACATCCCGGGGGAAATCTAACGTGATTGCAGACAAACTGAGCAGGGAAATTTTGTTGCCTCACGAGTGGTCCCTCAAAAAAAGAGGGAGCGGAGAGAATATTCCACAGATGGGTCCAGCCTTGCTGCAGTCTTTTTGTCTCCCACATCAACACAAAATGCAGAAGCTACTTTTCTCTGATTTCCCCCTCCGGGAGATTCCCCAAGGGACGCGCTTGTACACGATTGGCTTCCGGGTCTCCTCTCTGCCTTCCCACCTATTCCTCTGATACCAAAAGTACTACAGAAACCAAAAGCCCTGGGAAGGACCATCATTCTAATACCCTTCATTGGCCTCCTCAGATTTGGTTCCCCTTCCTTTGTCTTCATCTGTTAGAAGAGCCTTGGATTCTTGACCCAGTTCCAGACCTTTTGACACATTCATCTGGGGCTCTTCATCTCTTCCTTCAGTCCCTAAAATTGACAGATTAGCTACTCCAATTCCCAAAATAGCCAGGCTCCATAACCTCTCAAACGAAACGCAGCATATTTTAATATCTTCTCATAAATCCTCTGCTAGGAAATTGTACCTTAGCAAATGGAGGAGTTTTTCTATATGGGCTTCTCAGAATAACATTGATCCCTACCAAGCCCCCATTTCCTCTATATTAGAATTTTTGACTATGCTTTTCAACAAAGGAGCAGCGGCAGCTACAATTCGGGTACAGCTTGCCACCATCTCTAATTTTCATCTTGGTATTGAGAGATTTAACATAATGTCACACAAGCTATTCAAAGCCTTTCTCAAAGGGACCTTTCACCTCATACCACCAGTGAAATCCCCTTATACCCCATGTAACCTAAATGTTATGCTTTCACACATTATTCTTCCACCTTTCGAGCCAGCTTCCTATGTGATTTGAAATTTTTGTCTTGGAAGACTATCTTTTTAGTAGCCATCACTTCTGCCAGACGAGTATCGGAACTACAGGCCTTGTCCATAAAATTTTCGTATATGGTTTTTCACGCTGACAGAGTTTCAATGAAAACAAATCCTTCATTCTTTCCTAAAGTTTGTACTGAAGCTAACCTTAACCACATTATAGATTTACCAGTGTTTTTCCCCAAACACACCAACAACTTAGAGTATATGCTGCACAAGCTTGTTCACGGCCAACTCAGATTCTGCCTGGATAGAACCAAAGAATTCAGAAGATCAGAACGACTCTTTACTTCTCAGGTTCTAGGAAAGGTATGCCAGTGGCAAAAGCAACACTATCTTAATGGTTATCTGATTGCATCACTTTCACTTAGCTGCCAATTTACCCCTACAACACAAAATTAAGACTCATTCTACCAGAGCAGTGTCCACATCCTCTGCTTTTTCTGCTAGACTTCCTATAGACAATATGTGTGAGCAGCCACTTGGTCAAAACCTCATACCTTTATCACTCATTACAAAGTTGATAGGGCCTCCAGGGACAGGGCTTCCTTTGGTTCTACTGTCCTGAAAAACATTCTCCCGTGAGCCACCCAAGAAAGATGGTGCTTGGGATGTTACTCATCTGTAAGAATGAATGGCAAGATAGAACTTCCCATAAAGAAGTTATGTACTCACCATAACGTTCCATGTGAGTTGCTCATCTCGACTTCATTCTTACTTCCCACCCTCCTACCCCCTCCAGGGTTTTTAGAAGACCGAGATACTAGTTTTATCATGGTTGCTCTTTCTATGGTTTTTACCTAAAAAAGTGATAGAACGGCATATGGTATTATCAGAGGCAGCAAACAAGATCTGAAGTAACTCAAGGTGCATCATGGAATAGGGACTTGGCCTCGAGCTGTCTGAAGACCTTGAGCTTTGTAGGAGGCCGACTCTGAGCCGAGGATCGGCTCCAAACCCATCTGTAAGAATGAAGGTGAGATGAACAACTCACATGGAACATTATGGTGAGTACATAACTTCTTTTTTCTGATTATGTTTAATTTGAAATAATTATTTAAATTGTATTTGTTTTTTGTAGTACTTCACAACTTTTCTCCCAGGCCCCTCCTGAAAATGGGGTCCTACCTAGTTGGCTTTTCTGGAAGTCAAATGTCAGTCAGTAAATAAGCATATGTGTGTGTATGTATACATTTGTGTGTTTGTGCGTGTGTGTATATGTATATATATATATATATATATATATATATATATATATATATTTGTGTAGTACTAATTTAATTAGGGTTTGCTTGTAAGGCTGTATGTGGGCTATTGTTTTACTGTTGTTCATATACATTCTTTGAGAAGAGTCATTGTAAATCATGACATTAAGGGTTGTTTATTCAACTACCTTATTTCTCCAACCAGTATTTAGAAATGCAGTAATTTCTTACCTTTCCCATGTGTGTTAATGAAGGCCTATTCTGGTATCCTTTGACAGACACACACATACCTGTCAAGTTGAAGCACACTAATGTTTTTCTTAATCCATTTCAAAAGATGGACATCACCCATTTGCTTGAAGCATATATAGGTTTTTTTTTTGCTGTGCAGCTACTATTTTTATTCATTTTTAGTGGCTAAATTTTACTTTGTCCTATGTCAAACTTTTCTTTTGCTATCAAAGTACAAATGTCAAATTCTATCAATAATGTGCTTGCAGTAGACAAACAGTCCCTAAAGAGTTTTATTTGAAAAGACTTGCTTTGAGACCTCACCATTATGGTGAAAATGTTCAGTTCTGTAAAAAGTTAAAGCAGGCTACAGTGGCAACTGGCAGTTTTATTTTTGACAAAAAGCAAAAAAAAAAAAAAAAAAAAAAGAATAAATGCAACAAGAGGCACCTGAAAAAGTTAAGAAATGTGAACAGCAGATGACATAGGCCATTAAAATTTCTTCAGGTAGAGATTCTGGGATTTCTACATCAGCTCTTTTCTTTCTTAACACTGACACGTCTTTACAGCTAATGTCAACTCTTGTGCAAGAGTTCATTTTTTTAAAGTGGCAAGGAAGTCTCAATCAAGGTGCTAAAGATGTAAAATTAATAACAGGTACTGAATAGTGGTACAGATGAAGGTACAGAGGTTGTTCATCCTAGAGATTCTTTGTGTTCGATGATTGTTGAACAGACCGGACAACTGAGGTTTCAGCAACAGAAGGCCAAATCTGGCCTGACTTAACAGGGCTTAGTACCTTTCCCCACCTTGTAGATGTAGCAGATGTGTGTTCTTCATGGGCATCAGGACATTTTCAGTATAAAACCAACATCAGTACAAGCCATGTTAGATTTTTCTTTGTAGAATATGGCTAGATTTCTTTACATCCCTAGTCAGACATGGTTCACCATGCTGTGGTACTCAGAATAGATAGTTTCTCCATTTGGGAATTCTCTTATTACTTTTGTGATAACTGATGAGTTTTGGACAGCCTTGTATTCTTCTAATCTGATATTCAGCTATGCATTAAGGCATGTCAGGATCTAAGAAAAGTAGATATTCTTCTGGTTAGCAGATTGAACACAGAGACTTTCATACATGTATATTTTGTTTAGGACTGGGGATAAAAGGGGTTGAAGACATTTGGTAAGAAATGCAGCTAAAGGTTCCATGAGTGACCCCCTGCCCAATACGGTTGGCCTCCCCGGTGGTTTACATGAATCTTTATGAATTTTGGGGAGTAAATATAGATATTGGGATTGGGGATCAGACACTGTCAAGTGATACAAGGTTTGCTTATTAATGCCCTCTTCCAGCGCATGGTTCAGGAATCTATTTCCAGTTTGAATTTTGGTGTTGGATCTAATGGCATATGCATATAAAATTGCACGTCAGGTAGCTGTCTTTCGGCCTCTGCAAGGTACATTGGCCACCCAATAACCACAACCGCCCCACCTTTGTCGGCTGGTAATAGGACAGCGTCATGATTATTCCTAAGCTTGGTTAATACCTCTTGTTCCTACTTGGTAAGGTTGTGTTTCATGTTATTAAGAAGAAACTTATTGAAGTGTAACCTTACCAAGCAGGAACAAGATCTGTTAACCAAGGTTAGGAATAATCATGACTTTGTCATATTACTAGCCGACAAAGGTGAATGTTAAGTTGTCAATCTCGCCTTCATTCTTGCTGGATGGGTTCGGAGCCGATCCTCGGCTCCGACTCGGCACTTGCTTAGCTTGAGAACTCCTTTTGCCAGCTCGAGGCAACCCTATATCCCATGATGCAAGGCGAGACTACCCCAGATCTCGTTTGCCGCTTTGCGACGAGGTCTCTTTTTTGCCAGCTCAGGTGAGTTTGAATTTTCAAACAGTTTAGTCAGGGTTTTTTCTCTTTTCATAGCCAAATAGTGTGTAGTGTTTCTACAGCCCACCCTTTTCCCCTTGTTTAAAACTTCTAGTTAATTAGTTAAGTTTAATTTTTCAGTTAGGCCTAGGCCTCTTTATTAATCCCTATCTGTTTGTGTGTTTTTTTTTGGGATTAATAGTGTGACTGTTTAGAGTGTGTGAGTAGTGTTTTTACTTGGACTATGTCTAAGGAAGGAAAGGTCTCAGGCTTCAAGAAGTGTGACTCGTGCTGTCAGAAAATGTCTCTGACAGACGGTCACACTTCTTGTGTTTACTGCCTGGGGCCTTTACACCTGCAGGACTCCTGTGCCATATGTCATTCTTTTAGCCAGAGAGTCCTGCAGGAGAGGAGGAACAAATTGATCCTCCGTGGCTTAATAAAGCCAGAAGGTTCACCCACTAAGACTGGGTCGAGTAACCCTTCTAAGCCACCTAAGGTTCAGGCTACAGTTGTTAAGCCTTCTCCGGTGGCTCCTACTCCTTCGGAGTCGAGATCGGCTCCGGCTGGAGCCGATCGTTCTACCTCTGATGTGATAGTGTCGGTTCCTGCCGGCTCTGACACTCAATCTACAGTTGCCTTGTCGGCTCCGGCTGGAGCCGACGTGTTTTCCAGTATCGGAGCCGAGAAGCCTTCGGCTCCATCTGGAACCCAGAGGACGTCGGCTCCGATGGCTTCGTCCAAGAGGAGATCTCGGTCCCCTTCTTTGGAGTCGATCCACTCGGCTCCGAGGTCTCCTCTTTTGTCGGAACGGAGTCATCGGAGCCGATCTTCGAGATCTTCCAGGCTGTCTGACCACGATTTAGAGAGGGTGGTAATCAGGCTGTTGAAGTCACAGGCACTAGCCCAAATGCTCCATAGCCCGTCTCAGCAGACTTCGGCTATTGCTCTTCCCCTTGAACTTCCTCCTCCGACTCCCCAGAGTTCGGAGCCGGAGCTTCTCGGGACAGCGACCGTGTCGGCGCCGGAACCGATACATCCCCTTTCGGCTCCGTCGTCTCCGATCTCCTCCATGAGACCTTCCTTGGAGGGATCCGGTCATCGGGTTTCCCTGGTCGGCTCCGAGGGGGCTAGTGGCATCGGACCCTTGTCCGACCCCGCTCTCCCTCTCGGGGCTTCGGCCTTGGTAAGCTCGGCTCCGACATCGGCCTCGGAGCCTTCTCTCTCAGTGGAGCTGGGAGTTCCTATTTCTTCGGAACGGGAATATTCTGGCCTCCCTGGGAGAGGAGCCTTTGAGGTGATGAGGAGTGTCCTGGCACCTGAGCCAGGTCAACGGTCCATCCCTTTAGCTCCTCCCTCTTCGGTGCCTGTTGATGTCTCTTGCCAGCCTTTTGCTCTCAGGCCCAGGAATCCATCGCCCCAGGTTTCCCCATTGGGAATAACTTCCTCTTCTGAGGTTTCTCCTGATCCCACAGGGGAACCCCCTCGGAAGAGGACGTGTAAGAGGAAACACACAGACTCCCCTGAGTCTACAACATCTGATACCGACTTAGATGAGTCAGAGGGTTCCCCACGGCCCCCCTCTGAGAATGTCTCCTTTTCAGACATCCTTGAACTCCTCAAACAGAGGGGGAACTGGCCCTCCATTGACCCCTCCGAGGATGAGTCGGTATACCTGGAGGCTTTTGGATCCCGACCCTCCACCTCCTGGGTGTCTCCGCCTTTCGACCCACTTATGCAAGTAGTGGCTCGGAAGGCGTGGGCAGCTCCAGATTCCGTGGAACCGGTCCCCAGGAGGCCATCCAAATTTATTACGGCCCCTTCAGATAAGCAGTTTCTCTCTAAGGGCGTCTCTGTGGATGCTATGGTGGTGGCGGCTGCCACCAAGAAGGAACTTGCGGATCCTTCAGTGCCTGTCCATCCTCCTAACAAAGATTCTAGGACCATGGACAGGTATGGCAAGCGGATGTTTTCTTCAGTGACTTTTGCTATGCGTTCGCTGCACTACCTTTGTCATTTCACCAGACTTCAAAGAGATATTCTCAAGGAACTAGATGAAGTGGTTCAGGATCCTTCAGCTGCTGGGGCTCAAGACAAGATTGCTTCACAGCTAGCAATCCTAAATTCTTTAACCAACTCCTCCATGCGGCTCATATCCTATGCAGCCGATGGAGCAAGCAGAGCCGCAGGCACAGGAGTGGCTCTTAGACGTCAAGTCTGGATGCGGCTTTGTAATTTCGCGGACCCCTTTAAGGCGTCCTTCACCAATACCCCCTTTGACGGTTCGGCTTTGTTCGGACCTCAGGTGAAGGAAACCTTGACCAGGTGTGAGCAAGACGGCAAAACTCTTTCTGCCGTTGGAGTCCATTTTCCACCCCTTCTAGACCCTATCCCAAGGGTCAGAAAGGAGGAAAGATGTGGTTCCGTAAAGCCCAAGGAGCAGCGCCGGACACGCGTGGTCAGTTTAGCCCCAGAGGCAGAGGGGTAACAATAAGACGCCGCCCTAGAGGCAGGGGGGGTCCTCAGAATCAGGGCAACAGGGAGTCTCTTCCTGAGAAGCCCTTTCAGCATCCCTGAGGTGTTGCCCGACTGTCCACCCTTGGAGGCAGTCGGGGGAAGGATATCGCTGTACCCAGTAGCCTGGCGTTCCCTTTCACAAGATATGTGGGTACAGTCGATCATATCCGAGGGTTACAAAATCCCCTTCGAAAGGTATCCCGTACCTCACCAATTCCTTCCAGACATCTCACCCGGTCAAAGGGATTTGGCAAAACAGGAGGTTTCAAAGCTCCTAGAAAAAAGAGCCGTCCAGACTGTTCCAGCAGACCAAGTCGGATCCGGCGTCTACTCGAGATTCTTTTTGATCCCCAAAAGGACAGGAGATTGGAGACCTATATTAGACCTGAGCAATCTAAACAGATTTGTCAAGAAGGCAAGATTCCGGATGGTCACGCTTCAGTCCATTCTACCCTTTCTGGGCAAGGACAACTGGATGTGCTCGATAGACCTTCAGGACGCGTACTATCACATAAAGATACACAGGCGCTCCAGGAGGTTTCTCCGCTTTCGGCTAGGGACCAGTCATTATCAATTCAGAGCCCTGCCCTTTGGCCTCACTTCAGCCCCCGAGTGTTTACCAAATGCATGGCAGTGGTCACAGCTCATCTGAGACGTCAAGGATTCCAGGTGTTTCCTTATTTAGACGACTGGCTCCTCTCCGCCACCACCAAGCATCAGCTTCTTCAGAGCAGAGACTACACTCTGCAGCTTTGCAAAAGTTTGGGGATATTGGTGAATTTCGAAAAATCTTCTCTGCTGCCTTGCCAATCTATCACCTTTATAGGCGCAGAATTAAACACCGTCAATTTGTTAGCCAGACTAACAGATCAGAGAATTCTGGACATCCAAAAATACGTTCAGATTTTATTGCAGAGCAGCAAAGTCAAAGCAAGATTGGTTCAGAAAGTTCTAGGTCTTATGGCTGCAGCCATTGTACTTCTACCATTAGCTCGCTTCCACATGCGTCTTCTGCAGTGGATGTTATTCACTCAGTGGTCGTTCCAGAACCTTCCTATGAGGCACGAAATCTTAGTTACACAATCGTGCAGGACTCATCTAACCTGGTGGATATCTTCCCCTCTACTTCATCAGGGCCGACCATTTGTTCCCCCTCCTCCAGTTGCCACAGTCACTACGGATGCCTCTCTGATCGGGTGGGGGGGGCATTATCAGGGCAGGATGGTCCACGGGACTTGGCAACCCATCGAATACCATCTGCACATAAATGTCCTGGAGATGAGAGCGGTGCTTTTAACGTTGCAAGCCCTCAACGACTTTCTTCCCACGTGGACTATTGCAGTTCAAACGGACAACATGTCTGTGGTCTGGTACATCAACAAGCAGGGCGGGACCAGGTCCTATCCTTTGTGTCGAGAAGCTCTCAGACTTTGGCAATGGGCAATCTCCTCTCATCGGTTTCTGATAGCAACGCACATCCCCGGCAGGTCCAACCTCTTAGCGGACAGACTGAGCAGAGCCATTCTCATGCCTCACGAGTGGTCTCTCAATCAATCAATAGTGGACGAGATATTTCTGAAGTGGGGCACCCCTTGTTGCGATCTTTTTGCTACACCCCAAAACAACAAATGCCCGGACTTCTTCACCCTCTTTCCCCTACCAGGCCAACCCCTGAGAGACTCTCTAACCCAGGATTGGCCCCGGGGACTTCTGTACGCCTTTCCTCCTTTCCCCTTAATTCCACAAGTCATTCAGAAAGCTACCGTCTTGAGGGCCAAGTTGATTCTCATTGCCCCTTACTGGCCTCGACAAATTTGGTTCCCGACTCTGCATCGTCACCTCCTGGTGCAGCCCTGGCATCTGGACCCAGTTCCGGATCTTTTGATCCACCAATCGGGTCAACAGCACCAGGCCATTCGTTCTCTCAACCGCACTGCTTGGTTGCTCCACTTCCTTCCCTAGCCAGGCTTCCTATGATCTCTGATCCTGTCAGAGATATCTTAATAGCTTCTGTGAAGTCGTCCACCAGAACGGTTTATGCTAGCAAATGGTGACATTTTTCCCTTTGGGCAAACTCCAGGCATATTGATCCCTTTACTGCACCTGTGCATTCTGTTTTAGATTTTCTAGCTGAAGTTTTTCAGTCAGGATCTTCTTCATCAACAGTCAAAGTTCAACTGGCGGCTATTTCCAAATATCATGTTGGCTTGCAAGATCATAACATTATGTCACATAGACTATGCAAAGCTTTTCTGAGAGGAGTTTTTCTCCTGAAGCCTCCAATAAAACATCCTCCTCCACAATGGGATCTGAATTTAATGTTAGCATCCTTGATTTTACCACCCTTCGAACCGTCTGCTTCATGCTCCTTGAAGTTATTGACCTGGAAAACTATATTCTTACTGGCTGTCACTTCAGCAAGAAGGGTATCCGAGATTCAAGCTCTCTGCATCCGTTCCCCTTACTTGGTTTTTCACAAGGACAGGGTATCCTTGAGAACAAATCCATCATTTCTCCCCAAAGTTGTTTCTCAAACTAATATTAATCAATCCATCGATCTACCAGTTTTTTTCCCAAATTATTCTGACAGAGCTGAACAAAAGCTTCATTTTTTTGGATGTCCATCGTCAGCTCAGGTATTATTTGCATAGAACTAAACAATTCAGGAAATCAGACCAATTATTTGTCTCCTATGCAGAAAACAGAAAAGGTCTCCCAGTATCTAAAGTGACCTTATCCAGATGGTTATCTTCCACCATTTCTTACGTGTATTCGCTCAGAGGCAAGCAACTACCCTCTAAACCGAAGGCGCACTCAACCAGGAGCCTATCCACTTCTACAGCTTTTCAGGATAGGCTACCCATTGATACCATTTGTGCAGCAGCTACTTGGGCCACTCCTCATACCTTTGTCTCTCATTACAAATTAGGTTTGGCCTCCAGGGACAGAGCCAGTTTTGGTTCCACAGTACTCAAGAGTCTGTTCCATTGAGCCACCCGGGATACAGGTGCTAGGGACACGGTCCCATCCAGCAAGAATGAAGGCGAGATTGACAACTTAACATTTAGAAGTTATGTACCTACCATAACGTTCCATGTTAGTTGTCTTCTCTCGCCTTCTTTCTTGCGTCCCCTCCCTCCTTCCCCCTGGCCTGGACAGATCTTGAAGGGTTCCTCTTTCTCAGGTTTTCCTGAGTCTTCAGTAGAAGAGTCTATCTTAAGAACTCTTTGCCTGGTTCTACTAGGTTTGTCTTTGCTCTTCCTTTGGGAGTAGTTTTATTTAGCAGGGTATTACAGCTACCAAGCGAGATCTGAGGTAGTCTTGCCTTGCTTGCATCATGGGATATAAGGTTGCCTCGAGCTGGCAAAAGGAGTTCTCAAGCTAAGCAAGTGCCGAGTCGGAGCCGAGGATCGGCTCTGAACCCATCCAGCAAGAAAGAAGGCGAGAGAAGACAACTAACATGGAACGTTATGGTAGGTACATAACTTCTAATTCCTGAACCTTGCCCTGGAACTCACGGAATCTTTAGTTGCATTTCTTACCAAATATCTTATCCATGGTCAGGGCCAGGATACAAGACACTACTCAATTCTTACAGATTGTGAGGGATACACAGTTGGATTCTGGTTGGTTAATGTGCACATTGGGTGTGACCACCCTGCATACCAACATTCCCCATTGGGCTGGGTTAGAGGCCATTCAATTTTGGCTAGACAAAGCCAATTTATATTCCCTGGCGTTAACACCTTACTTGTTTGCCTCACAGAACATGTGTTAACTAAGAACATGTTTTATTTCCATGTCAAATGTTATAGGCAGGTGAAAGGCACCACTATGGGGGCTTCTTTTGCCCCCATTTATGTGTACCTTTCCATGGGCTATATCGAGGAACAACTTATCTATGACGTCGGCCATAACTTATACCTTGATGAAATTGATATTTGGCGGCGATATCTGGATGATTGTTGGATGGTGTGGAGGGGGGATGATATATATGTAAAGGAATTTGCACAGTACCTCAATGAGAATGAGTGAGGCATCCAATTTACATTAACGTTTGACATCAACCAAATTACATTTTTGGATGTGACCATCATTAGAGAGGTTGATCACACACACAGGACTGAGGTATTTTGTAAAATCCTCAATGCAACACCTTACTCCATGCTAATAGTCATCACCCTCAACACATCATCCACAAAGTCCCCAAATCTCAATTTCTAAGGATAAAACAATTTGTTCTTCTGAAAATTCCTATGATTTTATCAACAGGATTTGAAAAACAGATTCCTTCAGAGAGGATATGATATTCATAACATAAATGAGGCGAGTCAATTTGCTTCACAATAACCTAGACATTCCTTGTTACAATACAAATATATTTCCAAGGATAGCAATCTAGTTAAGTCAGTTCGTCTTGTTACCACGTTTGGGCATAACATCAGCACTTTCAGGCAGATCATTAATCACCATTGGGACATATTCATGGCAACCATTGGGACATATTCATGGCAAATGATGAGCTTTGTGAGGTTCTTTCTTCGAAATGTCTTTTCTCATACCGTAGGGGTCCCACGTTCAGCTCCTATTTCAGTCATTACAAACATAAGATGCCCTCCAACACACAGCAGGCCACACTATTTGGGGACAAATTGGTAGGGTGCATTCCCTGCAGTCACTGTTAAGCCTGTACGCATGTACTCAAGAGCAAAGCATTCAGCAGCAGCAACACTTCCAAGGTTTACGACATTTCATGTTCTGGTAACTGTAACACTGACTGGGTCATATATCTGGCTACTTGCTCTTGCTCTGGTTTTTATGTGGGGCAAATGTCTAGGCACTGAGTGTTCGTATTTCGGAGCACCTTCATGACATAAGAAATAAAAGGATGTCAAGTTCACTATTTAAACACACCATGACCCACACCACCGCTCAGTTTAAATTTTTGATTATAGGAAACAGAATGTCTAAACTTGGTTGGCATACTATGTTAAGTAAAAAAGAATCCAGTTGGATTATCAGGTTGGGAGGTCTGTTTAAATCTCGCCTGAATTAGGTAAATTGATTGTTCAATGAGATGCTGTTTTGTAATCAGGATCACTATTTAAACTTATGTGTGTGCTTTTTATTGTTATAGCACTAAGGAAGGCTATGTTTTGGCTGTTCATCTTTATTTCTGTTTTGGAGCTGCCACTTTAAACTGTTAATAATTTCACCCTTGGTACTGCACATTTCTTGGTTTTTGACTACAGTGGTTCAGTCCATGCACCTGCCGTACTTGCGGATTTCCTTGTTCTACATTGACTGTCTTGCTACATAACACATTTTATGTGATCATGAAGAGACTACCTCTCAGTCATCGTCCTACCCTCTCTGGGTTCTTAATTTAACAAGACTGTTATATTAAATTTTTTCTTGTATTGTTGACATTCAGCAAGTCCCCACTCTGCTTACTCTATTCGTTCAACCCATTCCCATTCAGCCTCCTAGAAGGCAAGAACCTCTGTAATCCATTTATTCTTGCCAATGGTAGGAGCTGAGCAGAACCTTCACCTCTTCATGGCCAGAGGTTGTTTGTGCTTTAATGCTGTAACCTCCGTGTGCATGCCCAGTACCACTCCATGGTTTGGCATGCAGTGGGAATCAGAAAGTGTGTCACTTGCTTCTGAAAGTGACATAAGTCTTCAAGATGGTCCTTTATCCCTTAAAATCCAGAACTTCTTTCGGATCTCCATTCTCCACTGTGGATTCCACAGTAGCACTGACCACTTGGACACGAGTCCCTCCCTCCCCTAAAGAGAGGAGAGCTGGTTACACTTTTCTTCTGTACTGCCATGCCAGCCAGAGCTGATGCTAGAGCCATTATTCAAATGTGGGGTCACCTCAGTTGTAGGCAGTGCTTTATCCCTGTGTGCTATTGGAGCTGGCAGATTTAACATATTTAAGGAAATCTGCCTGTCTAGCAATTGAGTTCTCTTAGAATTGTCCAGAAGTCCACGCATAGTGTGCCCATTATATTCAGTATTTTCCAGGACTTTGGGAATAAAAATTGTAAACATCTTGCTAAAAAGGCCACTGTCGCACAAGTCATTTGACTTTCAGTATAAATTTGATTTAAAACATATATTTATTGTAACTTAGTCATATCCTAGAACTTCAGATGTTCTTCATATGGATCACTGTAGCAGTAGCCTTAACCTCTGTGACTTCTGCTGGTGAAGGCCAAATGCCTGGCTCAGTTCCTGGAGCTGTTCACCCTCCTGTCTCTCCTATCCTTGGTAACGGAATCTTCCCCAAGATGTCAAGACTCAGCACCATCTTCAGCTCTTTCTTGCAACAGTTCATATTGCAGTTGAACATTTGTTACCAGTCTTGAGTGTTATGCCCTGTAATCCTGACCTGACAAAAGGTACCTGTTGGGGAACCTTTTTTCTGTTATTTAATGATATTGCTTTTCTGCTGTTTTAGGTATGATCAGATATCACTAATGTGTCTGGGTTATGTTCGTCTTAGAAAAATGGTGTTAAGTGTGTGAGAGAGGCACATTCCACACTGAGGTTTCCATATTCAGTGTGTCTTTTGTTGATGCCCTGTCACAACATTGTTTCCTGTGGCATTTGTGCCAGTTTTAGAAAGATGGCCTTTAGGCAAAGAGAATCAGTTCTTTAGGCTAACTTTTAGATAAGAAAAAGCTGATGGCCCTTGTTAGAGCTTCAGCATCACACATCCACCAATTGAAATATGTCTTCCATTTTGGATGTTCCACATAAAGAATAAGGCATTCTTGGTGAAGCACTCATGAGAGAAGGAAAGCTATGAGGCTAAGGGAGTTTTAATATCCACAGCTGTTGTCCCTAGGCTAGTGGATGTTGGACTTCAAGATGCATCTTCACAGCTGCTGACTTTGGCATTTAGGTACCTCTGAGCCCTTTTACAGTCTCCATTTAGAGACTGCCTTTCCTTCAGAATCCAAAGTGTTCTTCTGGTCCAATGCGCCAGTGGTCGGATTGGACACTGCATTCCTGGTGTTAGTGATATGCTCATTTTATGGTAAACATTGGGAAGGGCAATGTCCCTCCAATGTAGTATTATGTGAAGAAGGCTGTGATTTTTATCATTAGATTACTGTTGCAGTAACCTAAGCTAAATGGGACCTATCCTTCCAGTGGTTGGACATCCTGCCAGTATCCTAAGCTTTTAGGTACATTCCATGTTGCCAGTATGTTCAAAGAGACATTAGAGTGTGTTGGTATAAAGTTAGATATATGAGTGCCAAAATTCGGAACTTTCTTGCCATTGAAACCACCAGTCACATCGGTCTTCGCTGCATCTTCAGTGGTCCAGCCATCCTATAGTTTTGTGATGCGGGGCAGATAAGTACACTATTAAGATTCCTTCTGTACTTTTGTGAAAAGTGCTGTTGTTTTTTTACTTGTGTCTGATAGAAAGGGGAAAAGCTTGTGTGAATGCCAAATCCCATATAGAGATTCCCACACAGTTTCTTTCCTGCTTGGGAAATGACCACAACATCTAGTCATGCTCTGTGTACTTATTTGAACCAAAGACCATAAGGAACCAGGTTAAGTCTCTTGAGCTTTTCCTAGACACCAAATAAGTCAAAATATGAGCACACTAACCAAGCTGAGCAGAGACAAAGCGTTATTGTGTCTTGTGAGCAACTTTTGACAGAGTGTGTGCTTTTTGCTTTTCCTAGACAACCAGTGGCTTAAAGCCCTTAAACCAGCCTTCTGTGGATGTTAATGCCAGCACATCTGATGGCCTTCTTCTGGTTGTCAAGGTGAGTAGTCAGCATCCCCTCTTCCCCGGGCCTTGATGAACAGCTCCACTTTGACCATGATAGAGCCCTCTGACTGATGTTCTTTGTGTTTCATTGTTGCAGCTCTGACTTGTTGGATTTCCTGCTGTGAAGGCTCTTGGCTGGCCCAACTACCAGAGAAAACTTTCTGCCTCCCAGGCTGGCAGATGTCCCAACTGATGTCAGCATGATGTGGTATAAAGGAAGCCAGCGTACGTCATGATTTCAGTCTTTTCTTGCCATCGTAGCCTGAGGCAGTGTCCAACTGCATCACTCAGTCAGTCCGCACCAGAGAGAAGTTAATGTTAGAAAGACAAGTACCCTGTTGGAGAGCTCCTTTCTTTTCTTTCAAGTCTTGCAAGATAAAGTAATTGTCTCTGCTGTGGTAAGCCAATCCCAAACAGAGACTTCACTCACTTTGTGTCATCTGTTTAGGCCCAGACCATGACGTCCCTAGTTATCATTTTTGTGCTTGTTTTAACACTAGGACTGTTAGGCTTAGGGATGAATTTTTACTGAGATTCCCAAGTCAAGAATCTTCTCACTCATGTCTGATGGTGTCCACCCATCACTTCGAAATTGAGCAACCTAGGTGAAAGAAAAAAAAGAAACAAAAGCTTAGGTTTTTGGATGACAACCTTATGCTGTCTGCCTCTCCCTCTAGGCTTGTGATTGTTGAGGAAGGCAAGGTGCTTTTACAGCCCCCTTCAGTGTCAAAATGTGAAGAATTCCTCAATCGAGACCCATTCGGAGTCCGACATGCCATTGGTCCCATCTACTTCTACGCAAGCCCTTGCATATGGCTCGTCAGTCAGGTCCGGGGCCGCTCATAAGGCATCTGCTTCCAAAGAGCTTTTTTCTACGAGTGGTGCTCCACCAAGGCCTCTGCCTACACCAGTACTTTTTCACCCTTCCAGAGAGATGGGCACCAGGTCATCGAATGCACCTAGGCCTAAGGCCAAAGCCACCCCAAAGAAAGGTACTGTGGCAAGGCCTTCTCCTAGGCCTACTGGCTGCCTTTTACAGGAATCCCAACGATTTGATTAGATTAGCTGAGGACCTGATTTCTATTGTCAGGTCAAGACTGGCTACAGGGGATGTCTCACCAGGAAAAAGGAAGAGGGATGCTCCTTCTGAAGCTTTCCCCCAGACCCTTTTCAGTCAGATGAAGATTCAGACCTACAGATGTCTGGGTCTGAAGAAGGCCCCTCCTATACATCCTATGGTGGTCTGATTCAAAGGAGAACCTTCCTCCTGCCCGCCTCCCAGAGAATGTCACCTTTGGAGAAAGCCTCCGTGCTATAAGACAGCATTTTCAGTGGGAGGCACAGGAATATCCCTAGATCAGAGAGTTAGTGAGTTCCTGGATCTACTTGAACACAAACCACTTGCTATTCCCCCCATTTCAGAAGTAGTGGAAGATGTTTTCCAGGATTCCTCCTTGAATCTTTATTCCCTTCTCCCTGCCCCACATAAACCAGCTTTTTTTAGGGTACAAGACTCCTACAAATAACTGTAAAAATCCCTCTGCTGACCTGAGGTGGTCACACCAGGAACAAAGGGACTAGAGCCAGTTTATCCAGGAATCCTTTACCTACAGACAGAGAGTAGGGCCCTTGACAGGTTCGGGAAAAAGGTTTATGCATCTGCCACTCTTACTGTGAGGGCCCTGAACTGTCGATTCCATACAATCAGGTTATCAGCAAACCATTTTAGATCAGTTAAAACAGAAGGTTACCTCCCTAGATGATAAAAACCTTTCCAAAGAGCTCCTAGGTTTCTATCACTCCAGTTCTCAAGTAGCTAAACATTCATTACACTGTGGTTATGATGCCATGGAAGCTTCTTGCAAAGCAGCTGCAACTGGCTCAGGTATTAGAAGGCATGCGTGGCTTAGGGAGCAATCTCCTGACTACGTTAGATCCAACCTCCTGGTTGCCACCTGGACAAAGACTTTCTCTTTGGCCCTAAAACAGAGGCAGTTCTCAAAAAGATGGAGGACAAAGCAAAGTCTATGCAAACTGTGAAGGACTTCCTCCAAGTGCAGCCTGCTAGATTCAGTACGAACTTCCCAACTAAGCACTGGTCATTTACCTCCCAGCCTAGAGGTAGACAGAGGAAACCTCAGCAGGATAGAACCCATAAGCAGCAGCAACAGCTGCAAAGAAGCAAGCAGTGGACCTGAGTCTCCCAGGCAGGGGAGTTCTAGGTCCCAAGCCCTTGCCATAAGAGCAACTATGACTCGTCCACCCTGCTCCCCCCCCCCTAATCTCCACCCCAAGACTAGGACAAAGGCTGTCACTCTTCAAACAAAATTGGGCCCATATCACTTCAGACAAGTGGGTTGTAGACATTATTTGAAATGATTACAAACTCATTTTAAAAGAGCCTTTAAAATACTCAGGCTATCCGGATGTTCCACAAAATCAGAAATCAGAGGCCTTTGCCCGAATTCAGATCTTGTGCTCTCTGGGAGCTGTGGAACCAGTTCCAGAAGATCAAAAAGCCAAAGGATTCTACTCCATGCTATTCCTGGTTCTCAGAAAAGAAGGTTCTTGGCGCCCATGTTGGACCTGTCCAACCTCAGTCAGTTTCTCCTGGTTCCAAACTTCAAAATGTTGACTCTTCACAAGCTACTATCCACGATAACCCCCCAGGCCTTCATGGTCTCACTGCATACCTACATATTCCAATTCAGAAGTCTCATAGAAGCTTTCTTCACTTCAGGGCAGGCTCCAGTCACTGCCAGTTTTCAACATTGCCCTTTGGCTTATCTGCTGTTCCAAGGGTTTTCTTAGTGTCTAGCAACTGCAGTTGCTTTCTGCAGGACTGGGGGGGGGGGTCCAGCTTATACCCGTACCTGGATGATTACCTGTTAAAGCCAAAGACCTATCAAAACTCCTTAAGGACCTGCAGTTCACCCAAGATCTCCTCTCCTCCCTTGAATTTACAATAAATCTCCAGAAATCCAACACTGCCCCAACCAAAAGGATGGTTTTCCTGGGGGCACTACTGGACTCTTCACTTCAAAAAGCCTTCCTTCCTAAAGACAGTCTCCTTTTTGACAAACTACTTCCAAAAATTCCAGCAGAAACATTGCATCTCAACCGGAGAGTTTCTCTGAGCACTGGGATATATGGCATCATGTATCCTCATGGATGTCCTTGTATTCAGTGTTGCAGTATTTACATATAGGCTGTATTCTGCCAATTGACCCGACATCCAGCCTGTATACAAAAGCTTAGAGCCACTGCCTGTACATGGGACGTCGCATGAAGGCACAGTCAACATCAGCCATGAAAGGGATATCCGCAAGTACAATCTTTGGAACTTTTTCGCCACCATTTGGAAAAGTTGACTTGTACGTTTGGTCTGC
Source organism: Protopterus annectens (assembly GCF_019279795.1). Classification (NCBI taxonomy): domain Eukaryota; kingdom Metazoa; phylum Chordata; order Ceratodontiformes; family Protopteridae; genus Protopterus; species Protopterus annectens. Next base: position 1,361,127,902 of record NC_056739.1, read on the forward strand.
TATTAGATACCATTGGTGTTGTCTTCTAGCTTCAGATAAATACCCCTATAGGGGATTTAATATATTGCTACTGCTTTTTCTTTTTTGTTAGTCATCTAGAAAGGGCTAGTGTAGGTGTGGAAGGCAAATTCCACATAAAGATAGTCATGAGCTTTGCTTGTTTTGCTTAGGGCCTAATCACAATCACTGGGCCTGCTCTATTTGTCAGGCCTTTGTTCCTAAAACATTGCGTAGTTGTTTATCGGCCTTGAATATCTGTGTAAAAAAATCAAAGACTCAAATGTCTGGCTAGGGACGCTATGGACTGTTCAGCAAGTGCTTCTGAGCCAACTGTTAAGAGGAAGGTTGGCAAGGCTAGGCCCAAATCCTCTTTAGCTGTGCCTACTCCCTCTCATGTATCCCTTGAGGTTGATGAAAACCCGGCAGTACGACCAGAGGTAGGGTGTGCTCCCTCGGTGGATACCAGAATAGAAGTCATCAGGAGTATGGATCCTAGCATGTCTGATGCTATGCAGACGTCCAGTTCGGGTGATTTGGGGAACCATGGCTCATTATTGCCGAAGTATCTGGGACTGTTCCAGCTTGTTTGTCTAGAGATATGTCTGAGGTAAGGCCTACATCTGCCATTTCTTCCCAAAGGGAAAAACGTGTTAAAAAGAAGCAAAAAAATTAAGCATGTTCCTGCTCCTCCTAGCCCTACTTTGGATTGGGAAGTTTTTTTGCAGGGTCTCAGTAAGGCTCTGATGCCTCCGGCTTTGGCTTCTCTTATAGCCAGCCTGGCCTTCTCCTCTTCCCCATTGCTACAGTCAGTGTCCCAGGGGCCTTTTTTAGGGCAGTCTGTGGAATTCCAAATTCATGACACTGATTCTGATGAGTCTTCCTCAGATGAAGACTCCTTAGCGTATTCCACCCAGATCCATTCTCCTTTGAATATGCTTCCCCAGAGGAAGAGTCCAGTGGAGGTGACTCTCCCATTGAAGAGCTTTCCTTTGGAGAAACTATTAATAGAATGAGGGAATTCTTTAAGGGCAATTCCTCTCAGATCTCAGAAGAACAAAAGCGATATTATGAGCTACTCCAACTAGATGCCCCTGCTCCTTCAGCAGTTCTAACAGTCCTGCCAGCCTTCGTAGATGCCTTTAAGGCAGCATGCAAGACCCCTGACTCACAGGTCCCTGCTCCTAAAACACTTGATTGCTTCTATAAAGTCCCTGAGGATTGCAAGTTTATTTTTAAATGCCTCTCAGCTGACCCAGCTGTGGTTTCCATTACTGCTGATAAATCTTCAAGACTATCTTCCTCAACTAAACTACTTCCTTCTGATAAGGAAAGTAACATTTTGGAAAGACTGGGTAAGAAGGTCTATACCTCTTCCACCTTAGCTATCAGGGCTCTAAATTATCAAACACACATGTCTAGGTATGCTTTGGCTTTGCTCACTCAGGCTACCCAGGCTCTTTCCCCATTGCCTAAATCAGAGGCTACATCTTTGGCTCTTTCACTTTTATCAGCCTCCTTCCAGGTAGCTAGACACTCGGTCAAGTGCAGTTATGATGCAGTTGAGGCCTCTTCCAGAGCAGCAGCTTCTACATCTGTTCTCAGAAGGCATACCTGGTTATGTCTCCAGGCAGTCCCTGATGACATAAAGGCAAAATTGCTTTGATGCTCCACTAGTTAATTCCTCCCTCTTTGGCAAAGCAGCTGCAGAGTTATTTAAATCACTGCAGGAAAAAGGTAAGGAGCTTCAAGATTTGAAACAATTGCTTGCTTCTCCAGTCCCAAAATTTCTTAGAAATTTTCTGCCAAAACTCCTTTCGTCATGAAACCCCCTGGATCTAGGCATTGTAAACCATCTAAAACACACCCATAGACTAAAGTTGTAACACAGCAGCCCTTTCAGTCCAGACAAAGCCCTCTGTGATGCACTGCCTCCTCTCCCAAGTCATAGCCCCTTGTCTCTTCACCTCTCTCTTTCCCTTTCTGCTTGGAAATCACTCAGGACTCCCGGGTGATTTCAGTTATCAGAAGTGGGTATTTTATGACTTGGGAGACTCTCTCTCCCTTTCAGGGAATACCTCACCCCCCCCAGCCAACTACATCAGTTTCCTTTATTTCTTGCTCAACTTTCCCATCAGGGTGCCATCCAGTCTGTCCCTCCAGACCAACTTGGTGAACCATGGCTCATTATTGCAGAAGTATCTGGGACTGTTCCAGCTTGTTTGTCTAGGGATGTGTCTGAGGTAAGGCCTACATCTGCCATTTCTCCCCTAAGGGAAAAACATGTTAAAAAGAAGCAAATAGATTAAGCATATTCCTGCTCCTCCTAGCCCTACTTCGGATTAGGAAATTTTTTCACATGGTCTCAGTAAGGCTCTGATGCCTCCGGCTTTGGCTTCTCTTATAGCCAGCCTGGCCTTTTTCTCTTCCCCATTGCTACTGTCAGGTTCCCAGGGGCCTTTTTCAGGGCAGTCTGTGGAATTCCAAATTCATGACTCTGATTCTGAGTAGTCTTCCTCAGATGAAGACTCCGTAGCGTATTCCACCCAGATTTGAATATGCTTCCCCAGAGGAAGAGCCCAGTGGATGTGACTCTCCCATTGAAGAGTTTTCCTTTGGAGAAACTATTAATAAAATGAGGGAATTCTTTAAGGGCGATTCCTCTCAGATGGACACCATCCAGTCTGTCCCTCCAGACCAACTGGGGAGGGTATTCTACTCCAGGATGTTTCTAGTTCCAAGGAAAGATGGTCCTTGGAGTCCTATATTAGACCTTTCTCTACTAAACACTTTTCTGGTGGTGCCTTTTTTCAGAATGCCATCCCTGTCTGCTCTCCTTCCCTGGTCCCTCCTCAAGCCTTCTTGGCTTCCCTGGATCTCAAGGATGCATACCTGCATATCCCTGTTCATCCTCACATCAGTAAGCTTCTGCATTTCTTGGTGTGTTCTTTGCACCATCAGTTTACTGCCTTGCCCTTTGGCCTTTCTACTGCTCCAAGGGTATTCACAAAGTGCCTGGCCCCAGCTGTTGCCTATTTGAGGCTAAAAGGCCGACAAGTCTACCCATACTTGGACATTCTGCTTTTCTTGGCCAAACATCCAGATTTGTTAACCCAGCATCTGAATATAGCTATTCCCTTTCTGCAGAGCCTGGGTTTCTCAAATTTCAAAAAATCATCCCATCCACCAAGTCAAGACCTTATTTTCTTGGGGTGCAAGTTCTGCACAGACTTGATGTTTTTTCTTCCTGAAGAGAAAGTAACTTATCTCAGGGCCTGCTTGGAGGCTCTTCTGCCTCTTCCTTGTGTCACGGCCAGGAAGTTTTTGCGATTGCTGGGGTTCATGGCGTCTACTATCCCCATGCTGCCCTTTGCAAAGCTATACATGAGGAAGTTCCACTGGTTTCTAAAGACAGTCTGGTCCCAGCATGCTGACCCCTTAGATATCTTGATTTCCCTGCTCTCCTGTCTGAAAAAAATTACATTGGTGGATACAGCAACTCACAAAATAAAAAACACTCTGTGTTCCTTACGGTTCACAACAGTTCACCCCATATATCCGTTCAATTAAATCCACAAAATATGTGTATTCTCAAAGGCCCATTCACAAGTGATGATTAAAAATGCACTTTAATGAGCTGGAATGTCATAAAAATATATATAGATTCAGTAAGTGCTTTCGTCTCAATAGTTTGAAACTAGATACTATTACATCACAGGACGTTTTATAGCAAAGAACAATCACATGACCGCCTTCTGCAATGACATCACTTTACCACCCCCCCACCCCACCCCACCCCAAGCACTTGGTGTTCCCAGGTGGTCTCCCATCCAAGTACTAACCGAGCTCAACTCTGGTTAGCTTCCAATAAAATCTCATTTCATATAATATAATAGCCAATGTGAACTAATGTTTATTTATTTTGACACCTGTAAAATACATATAACGCACACAGAAAATGTATAATTGAATTCATTTAAGATAGATGCATTCAAATTTTAAAAACTTAAATGCATGCTGAAAAATTCCAATAATAATATAATAAACCACCAAACAATAACAGACTGTTTTTATGAGGTCAAAGCAACTAGAAAATCTTTTCAGAAATAAATTATTTTAAAATATTAAAAACTTTTTTACAAAGGTGTATGCAATGGAAATAACCATCTTTCTATTGCTTTTAATTTTAATGTAGAAGATATAGATAGTTCATTTAATCCAGGCCAGGATGTTGCATTTATCCGGCACTGCTAAATCAACTGACGTTTTTCTAGTAGGAGTGTCCAAGCCCCCCTCCCCCTTCTTTCAGATACCTAGCTTCCTTAAAATTGTGCATAACTTTCCTTAAGGTTTCTTTGCTGCTTCGGCCCCCATTTAAAAACCCTGTGCTTATTCTTTAGACCTTTACTCAGCCTCCCTCTGAACCCTTATCAAGGACAGAGTTAAAGGTCTTGTCCTAGAAAACGTTTTCTTGTCACCATTACCTCCGCTAGACAGGTATCCCAACTCCAGGCACTTTTTTCTTGGCCAACTTTCTTGATTTTTCACTAGGAGAGGATATCACTTCAGACTGACACTTATTTTTCACTTAAAGTGGTGTCAGAAACAATCAGTTAACCTACCAGTCTTCTTTCCAAATTTTTCAAACGGGAGAATACATTATTCATTTATTGGATGTTCATAGAAAGCTCAATATTGTACATTTATAGAACTAAAGACCTAAGGATTAGGCCAGCAGTAACAAAAGTGCCCCTAGCCAGAAGGCTCACCGATTGCATTCCCTTTATTTACAGGAGTAAAAGCCTGTCATTACCCAAACATCCTAAAGCACACTGCACCTGACCTATAGATACATCATCCACTTTTTGGTCAAAAGCATCTTTTGATGACATTAGTGCAGCTGTTACATGTTCCAGTGCTCATACTTTTATAGCTCATGACAAATTGAATATTTTATCAAGAAATAAGGGAGTGCTTTGCTCCACTGTACTCTTTGAGGACCTCCAAAGATTACTCTAACCGGAGACTCTGTCCCATCAGTTGAAGAACAGACAAAAATGACAGCATCAGATATTATAACTGAGTATTCACCATAACTCTCCATCTGATATTGTTAATCCTCGTTCATTCTTTACGCATGGGTATCGGTTCCGACCTCGGAACTGAGCCGCCCATTTTCCAAGCTCGCATCAGCTTCAAACTCTCGAGCTAAACGCTTACCCACAATCCCCCTCTCCCTGTTACCGGCAGATTTTGTTTGCCGCGTTGTCATTCAGTCGTGTCAAGCTACTTCTCTTGAGCTAAGTACAGTTATTTGCTGTTTAATAGTTTTTCAGGTTACTTTTCTGTCAGAAAAGTTAATATTTCATTGTCTCTTACCCTACCGCATCTAGCGTACATAATTTCTTCAGGTTTTTCTGCTCCTTTCTGTACCACTTCTTCCGCGAGGTATCTGTCTTTACCATCATTGGTAATCCTTCCCCCTTTTTCTCATACTTTCGGGTACTCTCTTGTACCATTGCTGGTACCTCCTTTTCTATTAATTAATTTGCTGTCATGGCAGATAAGAAAGGTAGTCCGGGGTTTAAGCGGTGTTCTGATTGTCGACACAAACTACCTACTTCTGATGCACACCCTTTGTGTGTTTATTGTTTGGGAGCTTCCCATGAGAACTTTTCGAATAGAACATTGTTGGAAAGGAAAAACAAGCTGTTACTAAAGGGACTTCTTAAATCTCCCTTTTCAGAGGTTATTTCTAGGTCGGAAGCCTCAACCCCTCCTAGAGCCCATAAGAAAATCTTGGATGTTCCTACTAAGGCTAAATCTTTGCCTTCGTCCACAGCTGGGGACTCCTGCCAACCAAAACCTAAAAAAGGCTAAAGTTTCGGCTCTGGAGCTCACTCAGTCAGCCCCAGTGCTTTTGGTGCCTAGACCTTCGGCACCGAGGCCTTCGGCTCTATTAGTGATCTTGGCTCTGTCTTCTCCTGCAGCCTTCACTATATCGGCACCGAGGGGATCCTCGGTTCAGACTATTACCACTGTATCGGTACCAACCGTTCTGTCAGCGCAGACCTTGACCGCATCGGCTCCGAGAACTTCCTCTGAACTGACACCTTTATTGTTGACTCCAGTTTTGTCGGTTCCAGCTTCGGCACCGACAACCATTTCGGCACCGATCCCTGTGTTAGTGCAGACTATGACCTCGGCACTGATGACTTCTTTGGTGCAGACAACCGTAGCCCAGTCTCTCTTGCCACTGTTGTACTCGGTGCAGACGGATGAGATGGGCACTGAGTTTGCCTCTTCTGTGGACAGGCCTGTTTCTCCCTCAATCTCTGTGAGGTCCACTAGAAGCCTTTATGAACATGATGTGTTGCGTCTTGTGGATCAGGTGCTCTTGGCCAGTGGTATCCCACCCCTCAGGAATTATCCATGTTAAGTTGTCTATCTTGCCGTCATTCTTGCTGTTTGGGTTTGGAGCCGATCCTCTGCTCCGACTCGGCCATCTTCTATAGCTTGAGAGCTGTTTACTGGCTCAAGGCTACCCCTTATCCCAGAATGCCCAGCATCAGCTACCCAGATCTCATTTGCCGCTTCAGCTGCGAGGTTCCTTCCTTACTGGCTCAGGCTTAGTATAATCTTTTTGATGTTATATATTGTTGTTTTTTCTTGAAAGTTTGTCAAGTAATTTTTTTTTAGTTTATAGATAATATTCCTTTATCCCTTTGTCGCATTCTTGTGTATTTTTGCTTTGTTGGTCGTCGCTCCATAACTCTCAGGCCTTCTGTTCCCTTGAACTCATTTAAATTAGAGAGTCACCCCCCCCCCCCGGATAGCCGTTTAAATTAGAGGCTTTCCTTCTATTCTTTAACTGTAACAAAAAAAAAACCTCTATTTGTTCTTGTTTTTATAGTATAGTTTTTCATTATTTGTTGTGTGGTTGTTGTTACTATAATGTCCAAAGATACAAAGGTATCTGGCTTCAAAAAGTGTGACTCATGCTGTCAGAAAATGTCTCCGACAGATTGGGACACTAGTTGTGTTTATTGTTTGGGTGCTGTTCACCTGCAGGACTCCTATTCTATATGTCATGCTTTTAGTCCAAGGGTCCTGCAGGAGCACAAAAACAAGTGAATCCTTCGGAGATTATTGAAGCCTCAGGATTCTCCGGCTAAAGATACTCAGCCAGCGAAATCCCCCAATTCTGTCAAGCCGTCAGCTCCACCTTCGGAGCTGACTCCTTTACTTGACCAAGCAAGTATGTCGGTACCGGCTGGTACTGACAAGACAACTCCTCCGTCGGCTCCATCTGCTATTTCGGAGCCGTCTCGGAGCCATAAGAGACTGAGGTCGCCATCCTTGGAGTCCATCCACTCGGCACCACAGTCATCTTTATTACAGAGTGAATGTAGCCATCCTTCCTCCCACTCCTCTCGATCCTCTAGATTATCGGATCATGATGTGGAAAGAGTAGTAAGTAGGTTGCTTAAGTCATAGGCACTGGCAAAAATTCTGTCCAGCCCACCTCAATAGTATCTGCCCCAACCGCCTCTATTTCTATTCCTCCTCCGACTACATTTAGCTTGGAGCCAGAGAAAATGGATCATCAGGTAGTAGAACCGTTGGCACTGATCATCATTTCTCCTTTGGCTCCGACGTCTGCTCCGATTACTTCGATTGTACCTTCTATCGAGGGATCTGGGTGGCAAGGCTCTCTCGTCGGCTCCGAGGGGGGGAGTGGCATCGGTCCCTTGTCCGACCCCGTTCTCCCCCTTGGAGCTTCGGCGCAGGTGAGCTTGGCTCCAACATCGGCCTCGGAGCTGTCACCCTCGACGCGGAGAAAGACTCCTGTTTTTTCGGAGCCGGAGCTTTCTCTGCCTAGATGTCGGGATGCCTTTGAGGTCATGCGGAGTGTGCTATCCCCGGAGACAGCTCTACTGCCAACTCCATCGGCTCCTCCCCCCGTGGTGTCTGTTCCAACCTCTACTCCTCCTCCAAACCCCAGACGTAGGGAACCTGTGCCCCAGGACACCCCATTGGGTGATCCCTGTTCTTCCGAAGCCTCCCCTGATCACTCAGAGGAGCCTCCCCGGAAGAAGTGCAAGAGGAAGCACATAGACTTCCCTGAGTCTATCACTTCAGATACAGACATGGATGAATCTGAAGGGTCCCCAAGGTCTCCCTCTGAAGATGTTTCCTTTTCGGACATCCTTGAAATGCTTAGGCAGAGGAGGGACTGGACTTCCCTAGCCCCTACTGAGGATGAGTCTGTATACCTGGATGCATTTGGTTCCCGACCTTCCACCTCCTGGGTGTCTCCTCCTTTCGATCCACTCATGTCTGTAGTGGCTCGAAAGGCTTGGTCATCTCCAGATTCTGTGGAACCTACTCCAAGGAGACCAAATAAGTTTATTACAGCCCCCCAGGGCAAGCAATTCCTCTCCAAAGGTGTGCCTGTTGATGCCATGGTGGTAGCAGCAGCAACCAAGAAAGAGTTAGCAGAGACCTCTTCATCTGTTCATCCTCCGAACAAAGAGTCTTGGATGATGGACAGATATGGAAAGCGAATGTTTGCTTCAGCTACCTTTTCAATGAGGTCCCTGAATTATCCATGCCATTTTACACGTCTTCAAAGGGATCTCCTGAAAGAGCTTGGAGATGCCCTTCAAGATCCTACAGCTGAGGGAGCACCATCCAAAGTAGCTTCTCAGCTTGCGACTCTTAATTCCGTAGTTAACTCCTCCATGAGGCTGATTTCCTATGCAGCCGATGGAGCGAGCAGAACCGCAGGGACAGGTGTGGCTCTCAGGAGGCATGCTTGGATGCGGCTGTGTCAATTTGCAGAACCCTTTTGAGCGTCCTTCACCAATACTCCCTTTGATGACTCTTTTCTCTTTGGGCCTCAGGTGAGGGGCATGTTGACCAGGTAGGCAAGACTCTCTCTGCCATGGGAGTCTGTTTTTCCACTCCTTCCAGACCTTATCCCAAGGGTCAGAAGAGTGGAAAGATGTGGTTCAGAAAATCCCAGGGACCCTTGCCTGACACACGTGGTGATTTTTTCCCCAGAGGCAGAAGGAGAAACAACAATAACAGATGCCGCCCTTGTGGCAGAGGGGGACCGCAAAACCAGGGTGACAGAGAAACTTTCTCTGCCAAACCCTTCCAGCATCCCTGAAGGGTTGCCCGACTGCTCACCTCTGGAGGCAGTCGGGGGAAGACTTTCGCTGTACCCAAAAGCCTGGCAAAATATAACAAGAGACAGATGGGTACTATCCATCATATCCGGAGGTTACAAAATTCCCTTCCATCAATCCCCCATAGAATCGAAAAAGCCCATTCCAGATGTCCCACCCAATCTAAGGGATCAAGCAGTCACAGAAGTTTCAAGACTGCTAGAAAAAAGAGCCATTCAAGAAGTCCCCACAGACCAACTAGGATCCGGAACTTACTCAAGATTCTTTTTAGTACCAAAAAAGACAGGGGACTGGAGATCAATACTGGATCTCAGCAGATTGAAGAAATCTGTACAAAAAGAAAAGTTCCGGATGGTGAAACTGCAGTCCATTTTCCCTTTTCTGGGTCAGGACACTTGGATGTGCTCCATAGATCTTCAGGACGCGTGCTACCATATCAAGATGGACGGATGCTCCAGGAGATTTCTTCACTTCCGGGTAGGGGTCAGTCATTGCCAGTTCAGAGCTCTGCCCTTTGGTCTCACCTCAGCTTCCAGGGTGTTCACTAAATGTATGGCAGTAGTCACGACTCACCTGAGGTGTCAAGGATTCCAAGTGTTTCCCTATCTAGATGACTGGCTCCTGACTGCTACCACCAGGCATCAACTCTTAGAGGCACGGGATTATACAGTCACATCATGCACTCAACTAGACATTACAGTAAACTTCGAAAAATCTGCCTTGTTGCCCTGTCAGTCTGTTACATACATAGAAGCAGAATTAACCACAAAAGAAATGTTTGCAAGATTACCACAAGAAAGAGTTTCCACTATTCGTCAACAAGTGTTAATTCTAATGCATTGCAAAAGGGTTCAAGTCAGACATGTCCTCCAAGCTCTAGGCTCCATAGCATCTGCAATTCTTCTTGTCCCATTAGTGCGTTTCCACATGAGAATCCTTCAGTGGCTTCTTTTCATGCAGTGGTCTTTCCAGGGACTACCCATGTCTCACGTGATCCTGATCACAGAAACATGCAAAAGGCTCCTTTCTTGGTGGATGGTCTCCCCACTAGTAATTCAGGGCAGACTCTTCATACAACCCCCTTCGGTAGCCACAGTAACCACGGACGCCTCCCTGATAGGATGGGGGGGGCATTATCTAGGCAGGACAGTCCAAGGCACTTGGAAACCTCACGAGTACCATCTGCATATCAATGTCCTAGAAACGAGAGCGGTTCTCCTAGCATTGCAAGCCCTTCAAGACTCTCTTCCTTCTGGGATCATTGCAATCCAAACAGACAACATGTCAGTGGTGTGGTACATCAGCAAACAGGGCGGGACCAGGTCTTACCCCTTATGTTGAGAAGCACTCAGACTGTGGCAATGGGCGATTACCTCCCAACGTTTTCTGATAGCAACGCACATCCCTGGGAAATCCAACGTTATAGCGGACCGGCTCAGCAGAGCTATCCTCATGCCTCACGAGTGATCTCTGAATCAGGAAGTTGCGGATATTATCTTCCGCAAATGGGGACAGTCTTGCTGCGACCTATTTGCCACTCCTCTCAACAACAAATGCAGCGGCTACTTCTCCCCACTTTCTCTTCCAGGTTATATACCCAGAGATGCTCTAGTCCACAGATGGCCTCAGGGACTTCTTTACGCTTTTCCCCTAATTCCAAGACTCATACAGAAAGCAACATTGTTGGGTTGCAAAATGATCCTCATTACCCCATATTGGCCCCGACAAATATGGATGTTCTTCGTGTTTCACTGTTGTAGTCATTACATTTGGGTAATCCTGCTGGCAGGTTGCCCTCAGTCGGCCTGAATTCCAAAGTTCTGGGTCCTGCGTCGGCTGCTTTCGCTCCTTCCCTGACGTCAGGTCGTCAGGGGTATAAAAGATGCGGCCGACACCATTTTCTTTAGTCTTTCTTGCCACGCGGTGCCCGAAGCAGACGCAGTTTGCAAGTGCCGGTCGGCCGACTCCTGAGATTTTCTTGTTCGAGTTTCAGATCTGAAGTCTTCAATAAAGCTAAGTACCCCATTCAGGAAACTTTTTTCTTGCTCCAGACCGATGTCAGAAAAAGTAAATAATTGTATTTCTTGTGGAAAGCAAATACCTCATAAGGACTTTCATTCTTACTGTATTCCTTGCCTAGGCCCTGATCATAACAATTCTGGTTGTTGGTTGTGTGCTAGATTTATCCAACGCACTATTAAGCGTCGGTATGATTTTGCTTTAAACTATTTTGGACGACGGTTTAATTATCCAGAAATATCGTCAGATAGCCATCCGACTACCGGAGTTAACAAAAAAATGCAAAGAAAAGGAGAGAGATAGACAACCGAGGCCCAAAACCGTCAACAAAGCTTCTCCTAAGCCAGTCACCGGTTCTCAGTGAGGCGCTTTCGCAGCCCCTGACACCTGCTACTTCAGAGTCGCAGGCCACTACCGACTCCTACATGGAGTTGGCCATGCTGCTGGGAACTCAAGGTATTGGAGCCTCGGATACTATTCTTTCAGATGGGTCCGGAGCTGCTGAGCAGGCACCGGCTTCTGAGGGTGTATTCAGACCTAAACATCTTTACATTAAACCAACCTCAGCTTCAGGGGTTGGGAGGGTGGCCTAATGGTTAAGGTGTTTGCCTTACAAACACAAGGTACAGGGTTTGAGTCTCATAAGGGATAATTGGCTAGGCTTAAAATGGCCCACTAATCTATGAAAAAGAAAGGCAAAGACTAAAGCACCTTCTAAAGCAAAGAAACAAACTCAAGAGCCACCTGGACAGGACTCTATGCCCAAAAAACAGATGCATAAAATGGCCGAAGACTTAATTACCTTGATCAGGGGTTCCCATCCCCCTCCTGATAAGAGGCCTAGGCAAGAGACTGACTATGACTCTTCAGATCAGGTTTCTATTTCTTCTGATTCCTCTTCTGATCAGGGATATTCTCTTCCCCCCTGTGAGGATTCTGATGCTGAAGAATCTATACCATCAGCTTCTCCTCCAGAGAACTATTCTTTTGGGGAAACCTTGCATACCATGAGGAAGCATTCCCACTGGGAGAGCCAAGATATTTCATAATCTAAAAAGAGGCTCAGGGATTTCCTTTTACTACCTCAACACAGGCCACTAGCCATTCCACCTGTGTTAGATATTGTAGATGATGTGTTTTCTGAGTCTAGTCTTACCCCTGACTCCTTACCTCCAGCTCCTGTTAAGCCTTACAGATATTACAGGGTTCCTGACTCTCATAAATTCCTCTTTAAAAACCCTGCTGCAGACCCAGAAACTATTTCACAGGGTCCCAAAGGAGTTAAGGCTTCCACTGCAAAAAACCCTACCCCCTCTGACAGAGATTCTAGGGCACTGGATAGATGGGGAAATATGTTTACACATCTGCTACCTTGGCTGTAAGGGCCTTAAACTGTCCGTTTCATATGCTCAAATATCAGCAACAGAAGAAAATGGCATCAGCTGCATCTTGTATACCCCTGTCGCACTGATGTCAGGGAGGAGGTGACAGCAACCAACGCCGGACCAAGACTTTGGAACTCTGGCCGACTGCGGGACCGCCTGACGGCAGGATAACCCAAGTGTAATCACTGCAGCAGTGTTTACACTTGAACATCTACATTTATGGTAGGTACAAAACTGTACTTTTCGATGGTGGGCAAAGGCTTGTCACCAAAACAAGGGGCAGCCATTCACATTACCCCCAGCCAGGCAGACACTAAAAAAGGATGCATCAGATTATGCCTGGGGGGGCCCACATGGCAGGAAGATGCATTCAGGGCACGTGTTCCTCAACCCAAATGCATCTACATATCAATCAGAAAGAGATGCTAGCTGTTCAGAATGCCCTGAGAGCCTTCAAGGACCTACTTCATCCGGGACAACTACTGATAAAAACGGACAACACCATGGTCATGTGGTATAAAAACAAGCAGGGAGGCACACATTCTTACCCCCTTTGCAGACTAGCCATGACTTTATGGAACACAGCATTAATTTACCAAGTACATCTGCAGGCACAGTTCCTGCCAGGAAGGAAAAATACTCTGGCAGACGAACTAAGCAGAAACCTCATGGATCCCCACGAGTGGCAGCTGGATCCACAAGTCTTCAGCATGATAACAAGGAAATGGGGATGCCCAGACATAGATCTATTAGCCTCCCCTCACATCTACCAACTAAAAAGATTCTGCACAAGGACTTATCACAGACAAGCATGGAAAGTGGACGCCCCTATCTTTCAACTGGAAAAACCTATCAGTTTATGCCTTTCCCCCACTGCCTCTCCTCCCCAAGGTACTCCTAAAGGTCAGACAGGAGAAGCCAAAAATGATACTGATTGCCCCAGACTGGCTCCGCCAGTACTGGTTTCCAATCCTAAAGAACTTGTCTCAATGCCCAGCTTGGACCTTACCTCAAATACCTCATCTACTGTCCCAGCAAAACAATCAGATCCTGCACAGCCAACTCAGGACTTTAAACCTGGCAGCATGGCGGATAATGTAGTCATACAAAACACACCTCTCAGTAAAGCTGTGATGGATGTCATTTTGGAGGCCAGAAGGCCTAGTACTAGAAAATCTTATGCTGGAAAATGGAAGAGATTCAGTGCTTGGAACCAGACACAAGGAACTGATACAGCTGTGCCAAATATTCCTCAGATTTTGCAACACTTAACTGAGATGCTGGACAAAGGCCTATCTTTTTCATCTATTGAAATTTATGCCTCTGCCATTTTGGCTCATTACAATACAGAGCCACCAATCTTTTCTCATCCCTTATTAAAACAGTACCTCAGAGGAGCCACAAATGTAAGGCCTCCAAGGAGATCACCAATGCCTGCATGAGACCTCAACTATGTCTTGGAAAAACTCACCCTGCCTCCTTTTGAGCCAGCTGCTAATGCTGATATAAAGTTTTTATCTTGGAAAACAACTCTGCTCCTAGCAATAACTTCTGCAAGACGGGTTTCAGAGCTACAGGCACTCATGGCTGTGGAACCTTTTATCATTTTTTATCCAGACAGGGTCTCCCTGAGGACAAACCCAACATTTATGCCTAAGGTGGTGTCCAGTGTGGCTCTTAACCAAACTATTCATCTGCCAACTTTTTATCCAAACCCACAGAACAAGGGAGAGAGAATTCTGCATTCTTTGGATGTACACAGACAGCATAGATTCTACTTGGGCAGAACCAAAGTTTTCAGAAAGACAGAGCAATTACTAGTGGCATATATGCTGCAGGATCACAAGGAAAGCCTATCTCAAAGCAGAGTATTTCAAAGTGGATAGACTACTGCATTTGTTTCTGCTACTTATACCATGGCAAACCAGTGCCTAAGGGCATTAGGCCGCATTCAACCAGAGCTGCAGCCTTTCTCAGGGGAGTACCAACCAAGGACATTTTAGAGGTTGCTATTTTGAGTTCAGTGCACACTTTTACAAAGCACTGTCATCTGCCACTCTACTCTAAATCCAGGGCAGGCTTTGCCACTGTAGTTCTGCAGGGCCTCATAGCCGCTCCTAATGCTGTTTAGCTCCAGCCTCCCATCCATAGCTTTGGGACTCTACCTAAATGTAATGACTGCAACAGTGAAACACGAAGAACATAGTACAGTTGTGTACACTTACCATAAATGTAGATGTTCGAGTGTATTTACTGTTGCAGTCCAGGTTACCCACCCGCCATCCCCCTTTTCTTCTGATGGAGCCTATCTTTCCTTCTCTGATTTATACAACCTATGTGGTGTATTTGCTTGTTGATGAAGGTAAAGTTTATATTGGTGCATGTATTTATATATATATATATATATCTATATATATCTATATATATATATATATATATATATATATATATATATATATATATAAATTTTGGCTACCCTTTTAGGGGGCACCTGACATCTGGGGCAAGAAAAACTAAAGAAAATGGCGTCAGCCGCATCTTTTATATCCCTAACGACCTGACATCAGGGAAGGAGCGACAGCAGCCAACGCAGGACCCAGGACTTTGGAATTCAGGCCGACTGAGGGCAACCTGCCAGCAGGATTACCCAAATGTAATGACTGCAACAGTGAACACACTCGAACATCTACATTTATGGTAAGTGTACACAACTGTACTTTCCCATTCCTACACCCCCACCTTCTGGATCAACCGTGGATTCTGGACCCGGTTCCAGATCTTCTGATTCACCAATCAGGCGGGTTGCACCAATCCCTTCAAACTTTCCAGCTCCCAGCTTGGTTACTCCACTTCCAACCTTAGCCAGGCTTTCCAATATCTCCCCAGCAGTCCGTGATATTATTGTTTCCTCACATAAGTCTACTACTAGGAAAACGTATGCTAGTAAACGGTTTTCTTACTGGGCAGAATCTAGAAATTCGGATCCTTTCTCAGCCCCAATCCATGAAATTCTTGAATTTCTAACACAGCTTTTTCAGTCTGGTGCGGCGTCCGCTACCATTAGAGTACAACTAGCTGCCATTTCTAATTTTCATTTCAGTATGTTTAATTCTAGCATAATGTCTCATAAGCTTTGCAAAGCCTTTATGAAAGGAACATCTCTTCTTAGACGCCCAGTTAGAGATCCTCCCCCTCCTTGGGATCTCAATTTAGTTTTAGCCTCCGTAATTTTGCCTCCCTTTGAACCGGCAGCATCATGCTCTTTAAAATTTCTTTCTTGGAAGACACTTTTTCCTGGTTGCTATCACTTCAGCTAGATGTGTCTCAGAACTTCAAGCAATATGTGTTTGTCCTCCTTACCTGGTGTTTCACAAGGACAGAGTTTCTCTGAGGACCAATCCATCCTTTATTCCTAAAGTCTGCTCAGAGAACAATTTAAATCAAGCCATAGATCTCCCAGTTTTCTTTCCTAATCACAGCAACAAGGCAGAATACAAGCTCAACCAATTGGATGTACACAGACAATTGCGTTTTTACTTCCATAGAACTAAGGAACTAAGAAAGTAAGACCAGTTATTTCTTTCTTATGCTTTCAACAAACAAGGTCTTCCAGTTTCTAAAGTGACCTTATCCAGATGATTATCTGATACTATTGCCTTTATCAGTTATGAAATAGAGCTACCAGCTAAATCAAAAGGTCATTCCACTAGAGCATTAGCCACCTCTGCAGTGTTTCAGTCTAGGTTGCCCATAGACTCCATCTGTGCAGCTGACACTTGGGCAAATCCCCACACTTTTATCTCTCATTACAAGGTAGATATGGTCTCCCAGAGCAGAGCTTCCTTTGGTTCTATTGTTCGGAAGAGTTTGTTTCAATGAGCCACCCGGGATTTTAGGTGCTAGGGACGCTGTCCCAAACAGCAAGAACGAAGGCGAGATAGACAACTTAACATAAAAAAGTTATGTACCTACCATAATGTTCCATGTTAGTTGTCTTCATCTCGCCTTCCTTCTTGCATCCCTCCCACCTTCCCCCTTCCTAGAGGATTGTGAGGAGTTCCCTTTTGTTTTCACTGGCTGAGCATCTTTTATCACTTCACATGCCACGTAAATCTATAACTCTTTCCTTGTTTAGGTGTATTGGACAACCAGTTTTAGTAACTGGTTACTCTACTAATGTCTAGTGTGCGCTATCACAAACTAAATCTGCGTAGCTGACGCTGGGCGTTCTGGGATAAGGGGTAGCCTCGAGCCAGTAAATTGCTCTCGAGCTATAGAAGATGGCCGAGTCGGAGCCGAGGATTGGCTCCGAACCCAAACAGCAAGAAGGAAGGCGAGATGAAGACAACTAATATGGTAGGTACATAACTTTTTTTTTCTTGGGAGGTGATCACCCGCCTCTAGAGACCCCTTCTTATTCTCCTCCTTCATTGCCTTTGAAGTCCACGGATATAGCACAGTCTTCCCCTTCTGCGGTCCCGTTTATGGATCTCACTAAGCAACTACAGTTGCCTTCGTGGCAGGAAAGTTTTGCTACGACCCAGGATATCAGTTGTGACACGCATAGCTTACTGCTCCACAGCCATCCAGGGACTCCGGGTCAGCAGGCTGAGCCACTTAGGGGAGGGGTGACCCCTGTCCTAGACATGCACTCCTCTTCAGGTGGACCAGCCTTCCAACAGATGGAGAAGGCTTTCGCTGCTGCTGGCAATTCTGGGCTGTCTGTACCTCCGCCCTCCTCTGGTACACTGGTTTCACAAGTCTCACCTAGCGGACACCAGGTGCAAGGGCCTCAGGACATATTCCCACAGAATTCCCCTTTTCTGCTGTCTTCTCCAGCTTCTCTCACTGAGGAGGTCCACCGGAAAAGTTCATGTAAGAGGAAGCACATGGACTCCACAGAGGAGTCCCTCACTGAAGACACAGATTTCGATGAGGGGGAAGGATCACCTCGGTCACCCTTTGAGGTATCCTTTGGTGATATCCTCGAAATCCTGAAACAGAGAGGTGACTGGCAGTCCTCTAATCTGACCTCTGAGGAATCTGTGTTCCTGCCAGGCCTTTCGCGCCTGGCCTCCTACCTCCTGGGTTACTCCACCTCCCGATGAACTTGTCCAGCTTATCGTGCAGCGTGCTTGGAAGGCTCCTGATACCGTCGAAGCTACTCCCTGGAGGTCAGATTGGATTTTGTCCCCTCCTGCTTCGGATCCCCATTGGTCCAAAGGTCTTCCTGTGGATGCCTTGGTGGTGGCGGCGGCAACAAAAAAGGATCTGGCAGAAGAAGAAAGCCAGACTGTCCATCCGCCTAACAAAGAGTACCGGGCCCTGGACAGGATAGGGAAGCGCACCTTTGCTTCAGCGACCTTTACTGTCAGGTCCTTGAATTATATGGCACAATGTTAAGTTGTCTATCTCGCCTTCATTCTTGCTGGATGGGTTTGGAGCCGATCCTCGGCTCCGACTCGGCCACTCTAAAAGCTCGAGAGTTGGTTCCACCGGCTCGAGGCTCCCCTTATATCCCACAATGCTAGGCGGTAATACCTCAGATCTCATTTGCCGCTACAGCGATCGAGGTGTGTTGTTTCAACCGGCTTCAGGTTAGTCTATTCAGAATAGTCTAATAGTTAATTTAAACCCCTTTAAATTAGTTTTTACTCTTTATTCCCGTAGTTAAGTGGATTTTTATCCTTTCCTTCCTGTTTATCCACCCTTTTTACCTCAAGAACTTATAAGTTCTTCCCTTAGGCCTTCGGGCCCTTCCATCCCCTCTTAATAGTTGAGTGTATGTTTTTTTGTAGGGATTTAAAAAAAAAAAAAAAAAAAAAAAAAACTAGCTAAATTTATTAGTTAATTTTAGTTTTAAACCTTAGTGGATAGTGTAATCAGTGTGTTTGTGCTTGTGTGGTTATTACACATTTTTTCTTGAAAATGTCTAAGGATTCAAAGGTCTCAGGCTTTAAGAAGTGTGACTCGTGCTGTCAGAAAATGTCTCTGACAGACGGTCACACTTCTTGTGTGTACTGCTTGGGACCTTTACACCTGCAGGACTCTTGTGTTGTATGCCATGGCTTCAGCCCTAGAGTCCTGCAGGAAAGAAAAAATAAGCTTATTTTACGAGGCTTATTGAAACCTGAGGGTCCCCCGACTCTTTCTTCGGGCAAACCCTCCAAGCCTTCTAGGTCGTCGGCTCCAGCTTCTGAGTCGACACCTAAGGCTTCAAAGTCTGCTACAACATCGGCTCTGGCTGGAGCCGATGAGACTCGAACTCTTATTTCTTCGGTTCCCTCGGCTCCGGCCGGAGCCGAGGTATTGGATATCACTGAGTCGGCTCCGATAAGATTATCGGAACCGACAACTAGGAAAAGGTCTAGGTCACCGTCTCTTGGCTCCGTTAATTCGGCTCCAGCATCTCCCTTGCTGTCTGAATGGAGCCATAAATCTCACTCCTCTAGGTCGTCGAGACTTTCGGACCATGACCTTCAGAGGGTAGTGAGTCGACTTCTTAAGTCCGAGGCACTGGCCCAAATGCTTCAGAGCCCGACTCATCAGTCGATGCTTAACCCTATTTCTCAAAATGTTCCTCCTCCGATTCCTTTGAGTTTGGAGCCGGGGCGCTTCGGACCCGAGACTGTGGCAGCGTCGGAGCCGATACAATTGTCTTTGGCGCCGTCGTCTGCTCCGATTTCTTCATTGGAAGAATCTCGGCGGACTTCCTCGTCGGCTCCGAGGGGGTGAGTGGCATCGGACCCTTGTCCGACCCCGCTCTCCCTCTTGGTGCTTCGGCGCTGGTGAGTTCGGCTCCGACATCGGCCTCGGAGCCATCACTGTCGGTGCCGAGGGAGGTTTTCAGCTTTTCGGAGTGGAGACCTCTGGCTCTGCCTGACAGGGGTGCTTTCGAGGTCATGAGGAGTGTGTTGGAACCTGGTTCAACTCCACAGTCGGCTCCGTCCGCCCCTCCCACCTCAGTGCCTCAGGTAATTTCTACTCACTCCCTCATCCCAGATCGCAGAGAGCCAGCTCCTCAAGAATCCCCTGTGGGGATCTCATCCTCTTCCGAGGCCTCTCCTGAATTGGAAGGAGAGCCCCCTAGGAAGAGAAAGTGCAAGAGGAAGCACATAGACTCACCTGAGTCTGTCACCTCTGACACGGATTTAGAGGATTCTGAAGGTTCCCCCCGTTCCCCCTCTGAAGATGTCTCCTTTGCAGACATCCTGGAGATCTTAAAACAGAGGGGGAATTGGCCAGCCCTCAACCCTTCGAAGGATGTATCTGTATCTTGAGGCGTTTGGCTCTCGCCCTTCCACCTCCTGGGTGTCCCCCCCCTTTGACCCCCTTATGCAGGTGGTAGCAAAAAAGGCTTGGACGGCTCCTGACTCTGTGGACCCCACCCCCAGGAGACCTTCAAAGTTTATTACAGCACCAGCAGACAAACAGTTTTTGACTAAAGGAGTTTCTGTGGATGCTATGGTGGTAGCTGCTGCCACCAAGAAGGAACTAGCTGATCCTTCAGTGCCTGTCCATCCCCCTAACAAGGAATCTAGGTCTATGGACAGGTACGGGAAGCGGATGTTTTCGTCAGTGACCTTTTCCATGCGTTCGCTGAACTACCTCTGTCATTTCACTCGTCTTCAAAGAGACTTGATCGAGGAAGCAAGTGAGATGTTAAAGGATCCAACAGCTGCGGGTTTTCAGGATAAGATGAACGTTCAGCTGGCAACCCTCAATTCGATAGCTAACTCCTCCATGCGCCTTCTTTCATATGCGGCTGATGGAGCGAGCAGAGCCGCAGGTACAGGTGTGGCCTTACGCCGGCATGCCTGGATGCGGCTATGCAATTTTGCGGACCCTTTTAAGACGTCTTTCACTAATTCCCCGTTTGATGGATCGTCCCTTTTTGGTCCTCAAGTGAAAGAAACCCTGACAAGGTGCAAGACGGATGGCAAAACTCTTTCTGTCGTCGGAGTCCGTTTTTCTACTCCTTCTAGGCCTTACCCCAAGGGCCAGAAAAGCGGAAAGATGTGGTTCCGCAAGCAATCTCAAGGGGCTTTGCCTGACGCACAGAGTCGGTTCCCCTCTAGAGGCACAGGGGGGAACAATAATGGTAGACGCCGCCCTAGAGGCAGGGGGGGTCCGCAGAACCAGGGCAATCGAGAAACCTTTTCTGATAAGCCCTTTCAACATCCCTGAGGTGTTGCCCGACTGTCCACCTTCGGAGGCAGTCGGGGGAAGACTATCACTGTACCCAGAAGCCTGGCGATCTCTAACTCAAGACAAGTGGGTACAGTCCATCATTTCCGAAGGCTATTCCATTCCGTTCTTTCGCATTCCAAATCAATCAAAAAAGTCCCTTCCAGATGTTCCACCCGCTCAAAGGGAGCAAGCAGCGTTAGAAATATCAAAGTTAAGTTGCTTGCAAAAAGAGCCATTCAGCCAGTTCCAGCAGACCAGCTAGGATCCGGAATCTACTCCAAATTCTTTTTGATTCCAAAGAAAACAGGGGACTGGAGGCCCATTTTGGATCTCAGCATCTTGAACAAGTCTGTCAAGAAAACAAGATTTCGGATGGTCACGTTGCAATCCATCCTACCCCTATTGGGGAAGGAAAACTGGATGTGCTCTATAGACCTCCAGGATGCGTACTATCATAAAAATGAACAGACGCTCCAGGAGATTTCTCCGCTTCAGGCTGGGAACCAGTCACTTTCAATTCAGAGCCCTGCCCTTTGGACTCACCACAGCCCCCCGGGTGTTTACCAAATGCATGGCAGTGGTCGCCTCTCACCTGAGACATCAAGGATTCCAGGTGTTTCCATACTTAGACGACTGGCTCCTTACAGCTCCCACCAAGCATCTTCTACTACTTGCCAGAGACTGCACTTTTCGCATATTTCGAAAGCTAGGTATATCAATAAATTGCAAAAAGTCTGTTTTGTCGCCTTGTCGTGCTATTACCTTCATAGGCGCAAATCTAGACACAGTCAGCATGTCAGCGAGACTCACAGACCAAAGGATAGCAGACATACATAAACTAGTCTCTCTTCTTTTCCACAGCAACAAAATCAAAGTCAGACTGGTCCTGAAAGTACTGGGGATAATGGCGGCTGCTATCCCTCTACTTCTATTAGCCAGATTTCACATGAGAATCTTACAGTGGATGCTCTTCACACAATGGTCATACCAACAACTTCCGATGTCCCACACCATTGTGATAACACAAGCATGCAGGAATCATCTGCTTTGGTGGATTTCATCCCCCCAGCTCTTCTTAGGAAGACCCTTTGTCTCTCCCCCTCCGGTTGCTACTCTGACAACAGACGCCTCCCTGATCGGGTGGGGGGGGGGGCATTATCAGGGCAGGACAGTCCAGGGCATATGGCAACCTTACGAACGCCACTTGCATATAAATGTTCTAGAGATGAGAGCAGTGCTTTTAGCGTTGCAGGCCCTTCAAGACTCTCTTCCAATGGGAACGATAGCAATTCAGACGGACAACATGTCTGTAGTGTGGTATATCAACAAACAAGGCGGAACCAGATCCTACCCCTATGTCGAGAGGCACTCAGACTGTGGCAATGGGCGATTTCTTCTCAGCGGTTTCTGATAGCAACGCACATCCCCGGGAAGTCCAATGTCATTGCGGACAAATTGAGCAGAGCTATTCTCATGCCTCACGAGTGGTCTCTGAAAAATTCTGTGTTGGAAAAAGTTTTTCTGAAGTGGGGCCAGCCTTGCTGCGACCTTTTTGCTACTCCCCAAAACAGCAAGTGCAAAAATTATTTCACCCTCTTTCCCCTACCAGGCCATCCCAGCAGAGGCGCTGTAGTCCAAGATTGGCCCCGGGGACTTCTGTATGCCTTTCCTCCCTTCCCACTAATTTCTCAAGTGATACAGAAAGCCATCACTCAGAAAGCTTCCTTGATCCTCATTGCCCCTTACTGGCCTCGACAGGTTTGGTTCCCCTTTCTACACCGTTTTCTGTTGGAGCAACCCTGGCATCTGGACCCAGTTCCAGATCTTTTGACCCATCAGTCGGGTCAGTTACATCGCTCCCTCCCCTCTCTGAACCTCACTGCTTGGTTCCTCCAATTCCAACCCTAGCCAGGCTTCCTCTAATAGCTCGCTCAGTTCGAGATATTTTAATAGCTTCCCATAAATCCTCCACTCGGAAGATTTATCTCAGTAAGTGGAAACGTTTCTCCTATTGGGCACGAGGAAGGGACATTGATCCTTTCACTGCTTCCATTCAATCGGTCCTTGATTTCTTAGCCGAACTATTCCACGCAGGTTCGTCTCCTTCTACTCTTAAGGTTCAATTGGCAGCTATATCTAACTTTCATGTTGGAGTCTCAGACTCTGCCATCATGTCTCACAAACTTTGCAAAGCCTTTTTGAAGGGAGTTTTTCTTCTCAAGCCTCCTATTAGAAATCCTCCTCATTCTTGGGACCTTAACTTAGTTCTCACATCCTTGATTCTTCCCCCCTTTGAACCTGCAGCTTCGTGCTCAATGAAATTGCTATCCTGGAAAACACTCTTTTTGGTAGCCATTACTTCAGCTAGAAGAGTCTCTGAACTTCATGCACTCTGTAGTCGATCCCCTTACCTTTTGTTTCATAAGGATAGGGTATCCTTACGGACCAACCCATCCTTCTTACCCAAAGTAGCCTCTACGGCAAACCTAAATCAAAACATTGACCTTCCTGTGTTTTTTCCTAACTATTCTAACAGGTCTGAACAGAAATTACATTGGCTAGATGTTCATCGACAATTAAGGTATTACTTAGACAGGACCAAACAGATAAGAAAGTCTGACCAACTGTTTGTTTCTTATGCAGAAGGCAGAATGGGCCTTCCAGTTTCGAAAGTATCACTCTCCAGATGGCTTACATCCTTGATTTCTTTTGTGTATGAGATTAGGCATCAAAAGTTACCAAACAAACCTAAGGCTCATTCAACTAGAGCTTTGGCTACTTCTATAGCTTTCCAAGACAGGCTGCCTATTGATACGATTTGTGCGGCAGCTACATGGGCTACTCCTCACACTTTCATTTCTCATTATAAGTTGGACTTAGCTTCTAGACACAGCGCTAACTTTGGTTCCACTGTACTCAAGAGTCTGTTCCGATAGGCCACCCGGGACAAGGTGCTAGGGATGCGGTCCCATCCAGCAAGAATGAAGGCGAGATAGACAACTTAACATATAGAAGTTATGTACCTACCATAACGTTCCATGTTAGTTGTCTTCTTCTCGCCTTCTTTCTTGCGTCCCACCCTCCTTCCCCCTAGCCTGGACAGACCTAGAGGAGTTTGATTGTGACCTTATTTTCCTACCACCTCTATTTGTATATATGTATATACTGTATTATGTATATATTCCCTCATCAGGTTGCAGGTCACCTTCTTTCTGTCATTTTATAGAGGTGGGTCTCCCCTTTCCAGTATTTTTGGATTTTTTTCCTTGCTGGGCCTAGCTTACAAACGAGATCTGAGGTATTACCGCCTAGCATTGTGGGATATAAGGGGAGCCTCGAGCTGGTGGAACCAACTCTCGAGCTTTTAGAGTGGCCGAGTCGGAGCCGAGGATCGGCTCCGAACCCATCCAGCAAGAAAGAAGGCGAGAAGAAGACAACTAACATGGAACGTTATGGTAGGTACATAACTTCTATTTTTACCAGGTTTCAAAGGGATCTGATTTCTGAGCTCTCTGAAACCCTGGCTGGTGCCATGTCTGATGAGGTCCATGACAAAGTGGCCTCTCAGCTGGCCACCATTGAATCTATATCTAACTCCTCTATGCAATTGATATCTCACGCATCAGAAGGAGCAGCTACAGCAGCGGGTTCAGCTGTGGTCTTGAGATGACATGCCTGGATGCGCTTGTGCAAATGTCCTTCATGGATGCATCTGCAGTCATAACAACTGGGTTGTCCTGTCGTCAGGCAGCCCTTCAGTCGGCCGGATTCCAAAGTCCGGATCCGGCTTCGGCTGATGTCGCACTTCACCCGACGTCATCTCTGTTGGTCTTCGGGTATAAAAGCATCAGCCGACGCCATTTTCCTCAGTCTTTCTTGCCGCGTGGCGCCCGAAGCAGAAGCTGTTCGCAAGTGCCGGTCGGTCGGATCCAGAGATTACTTCTACCGAATACTACTTGAAGACTTCTAAAGCTAAGTACCCGTTGGGGACTCTTTCTTGCCTCAGCCGATGTCAGAAAAAGTTAATAATTGTTTAACCTGTGGGAAACAAATACCTCATAAAGATTTCCACTCTTATTGTCTGCCTTGTTTAGGCCCAGCCCACGACGTAGCAGCCTGTTCGGCCTGTGCTTCTTTCAACCGACGAACGCTTAGGCGTCGGTCGGAGTTGCAGAACAGTTTTTCGGTTCTGATTTTGCGTACATTATGCCGTCGGATCCTCCGACTACCCAATCTGCCAAAACGCAAAGATAAAGACCAACACTCGCGGTCCGCGGTTTCGGCCGAAACCATGGTTAAGCAAATCATGAGTGTCTCGGTTTCGGCGAAACCGAGAAAACTGATCAAAGTACAGCTGAACCTATCTCTACAACTGAGGCCCCTGCTACCACTCTTGAATCGGCCTCAGAAATTTTATCCACTACGGTGGTTGCCACTGACTTATCAGACACCATTCCCTTGGATGTCTCTACCCCAACACGTGGTGCTGCTAGGCCTCCAGCAGCCATGTCCATTAAGGCCTTCGCCAGGGCTAAAGCAGCCAAGACTACTAAGACAGTGCCTGTTAAACCCCCCACAACCAGGCCCTCTTCTAGTTCTCAAATGCTTACTTTGGCAGAAGATTTAATTTCATTAATTAGAGGATCTCAATCTCACCCAGACAGGGCCTCTCAGCCCCCAGAGAAGAGACCTAGGGCAGAGCCCCCTGAGCCAGTGTCCTCTGATGATTCTGCTGACGAATCAGACATAACTGACCAGCCAGAGGCTCCTTTCTCCAATTTTGAAGATTCTGATGCTGAAGAATCCATTCCAGCTGCTTCCCCAGCAGAAGAATTCCCCTTCGGGGAAACCTTACATGCCATGCGAGAGCAGTTCCAATGGCAGCAACAGGATTTTTCAGACTCCAGAAAAAGACTTAGGACCTTTCTGCACCTCCCACAGCACAGGCCCTTAGCTATACCTCCTGTTCTCTCTGTGGTGGATGATGCTTTCAATGATGTCTGCTCCGCTCCAGATTCTTTACCCCCAGCCCCTGCCAAACCAGACAGATTTTACAGGGTGCCAGATACTCATCACCACCTTTACAAGGCCCCACTTGCAGACTGCGAAACTATATCCCAGGGTCCCAAGGCAGTAGCAGCGACCATAGCTAAAACCCTATTCCTTCTGAAAGGGAAGCAAGGTCATTAGACAGATGGGGTAAAAGGTCTACACTTCAGCTACTCTCTCAGCTAGAGCTTTAAACTGTCAGTTTCACATGATACAATACCAAGAGTTTATGCTTGATCAGTTAACTAAAAACTAACCACTGATGAATCTCTTGATAAGAAATATGTATTAGAAATGGTAAATAACATACAACAGGTTAGCAACCATTCCTTAAAATGTGGCTATGATGCACTGGAGGCTTCATTTAGATCAGCCATGACTGGCACAGTGATAAGAAGGCATGCATGGCTAAAGGAGCAAGCTTTACCGGATCATGTTAAAGCTAAGTTGCTAGATGCTCCTATGGATAAGACAAGTTTGTTTGGTACACCTGCCCAGCAGGTTATGAAGAAAATGGAAGAAAAGGCAAAATCTGTTCAAACGGTTAAAGATTTCTTGCAGGTTCAACCCCCAAGGTTTAGCAGGAACTGGCCTGCCAAATATTGGTCCTTTCCTGACTCCACAAAATTTCAAAGGGGCAGGAATAGACGTTCCAGAGGCAGAAACCAATCCAGAGGAGGTGCCTACAGAGGCGACAGCGGCAAGGTAACAACAGAGGCACAGAGACAAGCACTGCCACTACAACAGCAGAGCCACAGTGACTAAACTCAAAAATCGCGTACCAGGGAACAAATAGCAGCTCCTCTAGGCGGAAAGTTAACCTTATTTTCAAAGAACTGGCACTACATAACAAAAGACAAGTGGATTTTACAAACCATAGATCAAGGTTACGGTTTCACTTCCACACTTTACCAGTCAAAAGAGGAATGCCAAATCTACCTCCAAATCAAAAACAGAGGCACTACAACAGATAATGGAGTTAGCAAACATGAGAGCTGTGGAAAGAGTGCCAACAGCAGAGCAAGGAAAGGGTTCTACTCCAGACTATTCCTAGTTCCAAGAAAGGAAAAAGTTGGAGACCAATTCTCGACCTGTCCACCTTAAATACATACATCATTGTCCCAAAATTCAAAATGCTGACCCTACAGCAACTTCTTCCCATGCTGGGCAAGGAGTCTTGGCTGGTAACTCTAGATCTCAAGGAGGCATACCTGCACGTCCCCATTCGACCAATCTGCAGAAGATACCTCAGATTTCTTGCAGGATCAGAGCACTATCAATTCTCAGCATTGCCCTTTGGCTTATCTACTGCCCAGAGTATTCACAAAATGCCTGGCATCAGTAATCGCCATTGCAGACTACAGGAATTCAAATTTACCCATACCTGGACGACTGCCTGCTACAAGGGGACAACAAAAGCAAGCTGACAACAGATTTACAAAGGGTCATTTACTTGCTACAAGCACTGGGATACACAGTCAATTTACAAAAGTCAAGGCTGATACCATCCCAAACAAGGACATTCTTGGGCACGGAATTGGACACAGTAAAACAAATGGCATTCCTGACTACAGAAAAACAAAAAGAACTCCCTCTTTACTTCTTGGCACTAACAAAACTGAACAAGTTAACAGCAAGAAAAGTACTGCAGGCCTTGGGCTTCATGGCATCATGCATAATCTTGGTCCCATTTGCCAGACTACATATGAGAAAACTACAGTGGTACCTAAAGAATTTATGGTCCCAACACAGACACAGCCTAGAAACAGAAATCCCACTAATTCCATGCTTAAAGCAGGAGTTCCTATGGTGGGCTCAGGCATGTCAGTCAAACCCAGGCCTACCCTTTCGCAGATGTCAAGCAAGCCAGACCATCACAACAGACGCTTCAGACCTAGGATGGGGGGCCCACATGCTGGACAAATGCGTGCAAGGATTGTGGACACAGGATCAACTTCACCTGCACATCAACCTAAAAGAAATGCTGGCAGTAAAACTGGCAATCCAAAAGTTCAAACCATTTCTCCAAGAGGGCCAGTTGATGATAAGGACAGACAACACCACAGTCATGTGGTACATCAACAAACAGGGAGGCACTCATTCATACCCCTATGCAGAATGACTTTGGAGCTGTGGACCCTGGCACTCAGCTACAACATCCAGTTACAGGCAATATTTGTACCGGAAAAGAAAATACTCTAGCAGACATATTAAGCAGAACCACATCGGATGCCCACGAATGGAAGCTGCACCCGGACATCTTCAAGACCATCTCAAAGAAATGGGGAATGCCTCAGATAGATCTATTCGCATCACCTCTCAATCACCAGCTCAAAAAGTTCTGCACAAGGACATTCCACCCACTAGCATGGAAAGTGGATTCGCTCTCCTTCAGCTGGAAAGGCCTAACAGCATATGCATTCCCACCTCTTCCCTTGATACACAAAGTACTACTAAAAATCAAGGAAGAACGTCCAAGGATAATCCTGATAGCTCCAAACTGGCCAAGACAACACTGGTACCCACTGCTGAGGAGCATGTCTCGGAACAATATGTGGCCAATACCCCTGATGCCTTTGATGTTAACTCAGAACAACTACATCATCATACATCCAAACCTAAAAACGTTGCAACTGACTGCATGGAACATCACATAGCAGCCGCTAATCCAGAACTTTCCCAAAGAGTTAAAGACATTATTCTTGAAGCACGCAGACCTTCAACAAGAAGGAACTATGCTGGAAAATGGAAAAGGTTTGTCATTTGGAGTACGGAAAGAGGAAAAGATGTGTCAAACATAGATATGCCTAACATTCTGGAGTATCTGGCCGAACTTCTTCATTCAGGCCTGTCCTACTCCTCCATCAAGATACATGCATCAGCTATTTCAGCAGAATACAGCTTTGATCCACCTGTTTTTTCGCACCCTTTGCTCAGGCAGTTCCTCAGAGGAATCAAGAATGTAAAACCTCCAAGGAAACCACCATTACCAGCTTGGGACTTAAACTTTGTGCTAGAAAAGTTGACACTATCACCCTTTGAACCAGCAGCAACAGCAGACCTACAACACCTGTCATGGAAAACTGCTTTCCTACTGGCAATTACTTCAGCAAGGAGGGTTTCAGAACTACAGGCCTTAATGGCAGTGCAACCCTTCCTAATCTTCCACCAAGATAGAGTGTCCATGAGGACTAATCCTACATTTATGCCTAAGGTGGTATCCAGAGTGTCTTTAAACCAGGCAATCCACCTACCTACCTTCTTTCCCAACCCACAAAACAGATGGGAAAGAATACTGCATACCTTGGATGTACATAGACAGCTACGCTACTACTTGGACAGAACAAACAATAGCAGAAAGACTGACCAACTTTTTGTAGCCTATGCAACAGGAAGGGAAGGAAAAGCTATTTCCAAACAGACAATCTCCAAATGG
The DNA here is from genome assembly GCF_019279795.1 of Protopterus annectens. Classification (NCBI taxonomy): domain Eukaryota; kingdom Metazoa; phylum Chordata; order Ceratodontiformes; family Protopteridae; genus Protopterus; species Protopterus annectens. The sequence continues at coordinate 1,361,157,172 of NC_056739.1, forward strand.
ATAGGAAATTGCATACGATTCTGTTACTCCTTCCATGGAAAACCAATTCCACAGAACATAAGACCTCATTCTACAAGGGCAACAGCCACTACCACAGCCTCCTTACGAGGAGTGGCAACCAAAGACATTATTGAGGCGGCTACTTGGACCTCCGTGCATACATTTGCCAAGCATTATAATTTGCCTCTATATTCCAGATCCCGAGCAGGGTTTGCCACTGCTGTACTGCAAGGGATCCTAAACACCATAATCTACTTTTATCCTCCTCCCCTAGTTGGCTATGGTATTCTACCCAGTTGTTATGACTGCAGATGCATCCATGAAGGACATAGTACAGTTTTGTACCTACCATAAATGTAGATGTCCGAACTGGATAGCATCTGCAGTCAGGATTACCCTCCCTCCTTCCCTCTGTGGTACTCCTAGGGTGTTTACCCTCCTAATAGCTAGCTGGTGGGGGGGAGTCTTTTATGGTGTATTTGTTTGTATATATGTACATACATGCTTATTTTTGTGTTTACCTCTATCTTTTTGGAAACATTGGCATCTGTCCAAATTTTAGCCTTCAAGAGGGCTACTGGCATCTGGGGCAAGAAACACTGAGGAAAATGGCGTCGGCTGATGCTTTTATACCCGAAGACCAACAGAGATGACGTCGGGTGAAGTGCGACATCAGCCGAAGCCGGACCCGGACTTTGGAATCCGGCCGACTGAAGGGCTGCCTGACGACAGGACAACCCAGTTGTTATGACTGCAGATGCTATCCAGTTCGGACATCTACATTTATGGTAGGTACAAAACTGTACTTTTCGCGGAACCCTTTAAGGCTTCCTTTCTTAATGCTCCCATTGAGGCCTCCTCGTTGTTTGGGCCCAAAGTTAAAAGCACACTAGCCAGATGTGAACAGGACGGTAAGACCCTTTCTGCCGTAGGTGTCCATTATTCTTCTCCTCAACGTGCTTTCTCCCAAAACCAAAAGAGTGGGAAGATATGGTTCAAGAAATCTCAGGGTCCTTTCCGTGACACACAAGCTGAGTTCTCCCCCAGAGGCAGAGGGGGAAACTCACAGGGAAGATGCTCCTTTTGGGGCAGAGGGGGTCCGCGTAACCAGGGCTGCAGAGATTCTTTTCCGTGGTCAGTCCTACCAGCGCTCCTGAAGAGTGGCCCAACTCCTTTCCTCTGGAGGTGGTTGGGGGACGTTTCTCCTTGTACCCTTCTGCCTGGCTAACCATCACCCCCGATTCTTGGGTACAAAGGATTATAACCAGAGGTTATCATATCCCCTTCGATCTTTGTCTTGCACCTTCAGAAAACCTTCCCGACGTTCCACCCAGTCAAAGGGAAGAAGCAGCACTAGAGATAGAAAAGCTGCTAAGAAAGAGAGTCATCCAAATACTCTCTCTAGACCAGATAGGATCAGGATTCTACTCAAGACTATTTTTGGTGCCAAAGAAAACCGGGGACTGGAGATCAATTTTGGATCTCAGTGTATTTTTTAGAAGTTTGTGAGAGTACAAAAATTCCGGATGGTCACAATACAGTCTATCCTCCCGCTTTTGGAAAAAGACGATTGGATGTGTGCTCGATAGATCTTCAAGATGCGTACTACCACATAAAAGTAAACAGGCCATCAAGAAGATTTCTACGCTTTCGTGCGGGAGCCAGTCACTGCCAGTTCAGAGTACTGCCCTTCGGACTCTCTACAGCCCCCCAAAGTGTTCACAAAGTGCATGGCAGTTGTCACAGCTCACTTGTGACTTCAAGGATTCCAGGTGTTTCCATACCTAGACAACTGACTCATTTCCGCCCCCACCAGACATCTACTGGAAAAAGCCCTGGCACACACTCTCCTCGCTGCTCAAAGGCTAGGCATAACCATAAACTGGCAAAAATCCAATCTCACCCAATCTCAGTCGAGAGAATTCGTAGGGGTTATCTTGGACACAAAAAACTGCAGAGCTACTATTCCAGAGCACAGAATTCTAAGGAAAAAACAACTAATTCCAGTCCTTTCAAGGGAAAAATCCATGGCTCACTCCTTTCTACAGCTGTTGGGTTCCATGGCAGCCTCCATCACCATTGTTCCCCTGGCCAGGTTTCACATGAGGCTTCTACAATGGCTACTGCTCACCCAATGGTATCCTTTCAGCATCCTCTTTCAGCCATGATTCGAGTAACCCACAGGTGCAAACAGGATTTAAATTGGTGGATGACACACAATACGTCACAATGGTCTCGCCCCTTCTCCCCCCAGCAACCCAAGGCCACAGTGACCACAGATGCCTCCCTGATGGGGGGGAGGGGCAATGACAGGGACAGACAGTCCAAGGCAATTGGTCCGAACTGGAGGCCCATCCGCATATAAATGTTCTTGAGCTGAGGGAGGTGCTTCTGGCGTTGCATGCATTCCATCCCCTGCTGCTGTCTGGGACAATTGCGATTCAATCAGACAACATGGCGGTGGTCTGGTACATCAACAAGCAAGGTGGAACCAAATCTTACCCCCTTTGTCGAGAGGCCATGAGGATATGGCAATGGGCAATGGCTACCAACTGTTTTCTTCTAGCAACGCACATTCCCGAGAGATCCAACGTGATAGCAGACAGACTCAGCAGGTGCATTTGTCAACCTCACAAGTGGTCCCTGGATCCCTTGATAGCGGTGGAGATCTTCCACCACTGGGGCCATCCTTGCTGCGACCTCTTTGCATCCCCGACCAACTACAAATGCAGCAACTACTTCGCCCTGATTCCCCCTCCGGGACAGTCACCCAGGGACGCTGTTGTTCACGATTGGCCCTCGGGTCTTCTTTATGCATTTCCACTCTTTACCCTCATTCTCCAGTTTCTGAAGAAAGCCCGTCGGTTGAAAAGCAAGATGATCCTCATAGGACCATATTGGCCTCGACAGATTTGGTTCCCCTTCCTTTGGCCTCACCTACTAGATCGACCATGGATTCTCCATCCAACACTGGAGTTGATCTCACATCCACAGAACCTGATTCATCCCAACTTGAACAGCCTGAAGCTCACAGCTTGGCTACTCCATTTCCCTTGATTGCCAGGCAGAATGATCTTTCTTTACCAGTACGTGATATTCTCATTGCTCGTCATAAGTCTTCCACTAGAATTACTTATCTGAGCAAGTGGAAAAGATTTACCTGTTGGCTGAAAGATAAACAAGTAGACCCTTTTTCAGCACCAGTGTCGATAATACTAGACTATCTGTCCGACCTTTTTCAATCGGGTCTATCGGCCTCTACCATTAGAGTTCATTTGGCTGCAATTTCTAATTTTCATGAGGGTGTCCAAGATTCCTCTCTTATGTCCCATAAATTGTGCAAGACCTTCATAAAAGGTGTGAATCATTTGAAGCCACCTTTTAGAGAACCTATTCAACCAGGGGATTTATCATTAGTTCTACAAGCTCTGACAATGTCACCTTTCGAACCAGCCTCTTCTTGCGACCTCAAGTACTTGTCATGGAAAACCTTGTTGTTGGTCGCCATTACTTCTGCCATACATATTTCTGAGCTTCAAGTTTTATGTATCAAGAGTCCATATCTGATTTTTCATAAAGATAGTGTCTCTGAGAACTAATCCATCATTTCTGCCTAAAGTGATATCTGAAATGTCCATTAATCAAGCCATTGAATTGCCAGTTTTCTTTCCCAATCATTCAAACAGAGGAGAGTATTGCCTACATACCCTAAATATCCACAGGCAAATCCGTTTTTACTTAAACAGGACTAGGTCCTTTCATAAGTATAACCAGTTATTTTTGGCCTTTTCTGGACCTAGATTAGGATCTGCTGTTGCTAAGGTCACATTAGCTAGTTGGCTGAAGGACTGTGTGACCTTCATTTATACACAACGTAATATCTCGTTGCCTTCTACCATGAAAGCTCATTCAACAAGGTCGGTGGCAACTTCTGCTGCCTTCTATGCCAGAGCTTCTTTACATGACATGTGTGCAGCTGCAACTTGGGCTACGCCTCATACCTTCATCAGTCATTACAAATTGGATTTGGCCTCCAGGGGAAGAGCATCTTTCGGTTCTGTGGTGCTCAGGAATGTCCTTCCATGATAGCCTCCCAGGAATAGAGGTAGCTGGGGACTCTGTCCCAGGCGTAAGGAATGAACAGTGATTAACAATATCAAATAAAGAAGTTATGTCTTACCATAACGTAACCATCTGTATTGTTGATTCTCGTTCTGTCATTACGACCCTCCCTTCTTCCCCCTCCTGTGGTTTCTAGTGGATCTCACCATCCAGTTCTCTTAGGTTATTTGACCAGAGGTAGCCTCTACCTTCTTTGACTTGCAAACTCAATCTGAGGTAACAGTGAGAGGGGGATTGTGGGTAAGAGTTTAGCTCGAGAGTTTGAAGCTGACGCAAGCTTGGAAAATGGCCGGCTCGGTTCCAAGGTCAGAACCGATACCCATGCGTAGTGACTGAACGAGGATCAACAATATAGATGAAACATTATGGCAAGACGTAACTTCTTTTTCTGTGTTATCTGCTTTTGTCCTTCCTCAAATTCCCACCCATTGATTCCCCCTTCCGTTTTTGTCTGGCTCCTCGTTTGTCCTGAGGGATATCCTTGATTATTTTTTCTGTGTGGACTCCAGAGTTCTCTCTTTTAATTCTCCTACTGTTCTACACCTTTCTTCCTTGTGTTTTTTGACTCTGAGGTTGCTGTTGACTGATTTGCCTGTTTATTTTGCGATTAGCTAAATCGAGAGCAAACTCGATGTGGGAGATCTCAGGAGTAGATGGGGATTGTGGGTAAGGGGAGGAGCTCTCGCTACAGAGCCTACAGTCTTTTGAGTGGCCGAAGATGGATCCAAGATTAGATCTGAGACCCTTCAGTTGAGAAAGGATGAAAACAGACAACACATGCAGAGTTATGGTGAGTATAGAACTATAATTTTCTGCTCATTCTTTCAAAAGGGGGAAATCTATTTTGGATTTAGTCATATTCTGATTAAGAGTTGAGATTAAGTTATACTTAAGTGTCTTCACCTGAAAACTGATAATCGGAATCTAAAGAAAATATTTTGTAAGATTCTGCTATGGAGTCATTTTTTTTTCCTGATACAATTGAATGAAGTTTGTTTAAGTGGGAGCATAAGGGAATATCTGAAACCCATCACAGGTACTATGACTTGTTACAGGCAAACCAACCCTAAACCACTGGTTGTTTGAGCACTAGAGGGTGCCACCTTTAATGCTGCCAATGCTTCTAATAGTTAGGGGCCTGCTAATAGGAAACCAAATAAACTTTACAAGGTACCTTCATCACATAAGTATCTTTTCTGTAACTCTAGAGCTGACCCTTCTGTTATTTCATTATAAAAAATATGCTTCTAAACATGTAGCTACTTCAAATCCAGTTCACTCAGCGAAGGATGGAAGAGCCTTTAACAGAGTCAGGAAAAAAGTTTGCACACATTTATTTAGTTTGACATTCTAGTGTGAAATGGTCCAGGGACCATTTTCAGTCACAGTGTAGGCCAGACAATACAAATAAACATACAAGAGAAAGAAATTTACATAGAAGTTTACAATGACGTTGGCAGTGACATAGCTGCAGCTTCAGCACAGAACAGATAATTTTGCGTTTAGCATTATGAATGTTCATTACTGACAGTGCAACTGGCTTACAGTTCAGTTCCAAAGGATCATTTCAAGGTAAATAAGAGCTTGTAAATACATAATTTTCTTTGCGTTATAGGAGTTTTCTCGCCAACATCTCCGAGGCAGTTAACCGTGATGGTTTGTCAGATAGTGTTTTAGTTGATTTGCCTTATTTCTTGTGGGTGTGTGTTCCAACTAGAAGGTGCATTGTTAGAGAAGGCTTTTTAGTAGTAAGGGGTTGTGGCAAACTGAGTGCCATCTGCATTTCTAAGAGTATAATTACAATTCTTAAGAGTCTGGTCTTTAAAGGTGGACATTATCCAGTGTTAAGGAGAGTGTAAGTTAGTGTTAAGCAGCTGATTTCTTGCTGAAACTGTAAGCCTTCTTCTTTGTTGTACAGTGGTGTTCTCATTTGTTACTGGAGTTCATAAAAATGTAATAATTTGTTCTCTGCAGGTTGTAATAATCTGATATTAGCAGATGAGTTTGCAGCAGTAAGAAGGCAGCCCATATTCGATCCTAGGAATGATTACATTGATGGCAAGTAGCATTTGGCTTCTAGAGTGAGGAGATTAGATATTGTACTTCTTCAGCCTTAGCCTTTAGAAGTGTCTGTTGTCTGGTACATAGGTCCAAATACATTTTCGTATCATTTTCTGAATTATTGCAGACTTACCTTCCTTATTTCTATTCTTTCCTCAGTTACTCAAAATACCAAACATTCATGGTGATGCTTCTACAATGCTGCATGCGAAGTACCTGAAGCTGCAGCTGGATCAGTTATGTGTAGGCATGCATAGTTAAGGACCCAGAACTTACCAGATTGCCAAATTTGAAATTCTCAATGCCCCTCTTGATGAAGAGGTTTTGTTTGGTATTTCATCTGATAACGATATTGAGAGATTTAATGAAAGAGAGGAATTGATTCAAGGGGTAAAGCAAATATTTCTATGTCCTATACCAAAATGCAGCAGAAATGTCCCTTCCTGCCATCGGCCATTGTATATGAAAATATTTAAACAAAGACAGCAGAAGTCAGGAAAGAAACGTCAGAGCAGCTCAAAGAAAAAAGAAGGGGGCAACTCAAGCCCAAGCTTAGTCCAGCAAAAATGACTGTGCTTCTTCCCCTTTCCCACCCTGCTAGCTCTCTAAATCTGTCAAGAAAATATTTCTGTGTGGTGCCAGGTTACTGTGGATTCTTGGGTACTATGAATCATTCAGTATGGGTAGAGGTTGCTGTGGGAATCCTTCACTACAAACCTAAGAATTCAATTCCTTCCCATCCTCAAAATCAAATTCACTTTTTCCCCCCTCCCATCATTTCCCATATGCCATCCCAAGTAGTAATAGACCAGAGAATTAGACACTTTAATTATCTAGGCTGCATGTTTCACATTTTATTTTTTCCATTGGTTAAATTGTCTCTTGAGCGATACTTAATTACTCGGTGATATTATGGGCCTTTGTCTTTGTCTGAAAAGATTTCAAGCCTGCATAAAGTAAAGCACTGCTGGTGATTCCTTGTTGCCTTTTCCCACCCACCCTTCCCTTTGTTGATCTACTTTTTAAGCCAGTTAATTTAAGCTGCCCACCCCTACTGTAAAATTAGCTTAATAAGCACCTCCCTTTCTACACTGCTGTTGATATCCTGAATTATTAATTTGCCTTTCCTTGTGTTTATATTGAAAAAGTGCATTTTGCCTCCCATTGCCTGTTCTTCTTGATCTGACTTCAGCTGGCTAAAGTAGTGTATTTTTAGTCACTAGCAAACACTTGTTTTTACATCAAAAGAGATCAGTGGATTTTCCATCTAGTGCACTGGGAGGTAGCCTGGTCTGTTTAGGTTGGGGAAACACTTGTGTTTTCTGTATGTAGTTTTATTGGCTGGAGGGCTTATTAATCATCTTATTTTGTTTTTTAGTGCTGTATCCTTACAGTTGAGTGGCTCTTAGCTCATTTATTCAAGCAAAGTACTTTTGTTGAATAATCCCACTTTTATAAGCTGTACACTGCTGTATCTATATCTTTAAGCTTGTTTATGGTAGCATTTCACTCTGGACACTCCTTTACTGTGCTTTTACACTAGGAGGACTGGAATTATTCATCTATGCAGCAGGTGTTTACCTGGTATATCTGAGCTGGGTTTTGCATTTCTCTGCACTTTATTTGTACTGTTCTGATGCCTAGATAGCATAAACTAGATGTTCATCTTGTTACCCTGCTGCAGTCATCACACTTGGGTTATCCTGTCGTCAGGCGGTTCCACAGTCGGCCGGATTTCCAAAGTCTTGGTCCGACGTCGGTTGCTGTCGCCTCATCCCTGACGTCAGTGCGCCAGGGGTACATATATTGCAACTGATGCCATTTTCTTCAGTCTTTCTTGCCGCGTGGTGCCCGAAGCAGAAGCAGTTCGCAAGTGCCGTTCGGCCGACTCCTGAGATTTTCGAATTCGAATTTCAGACCGAAGTCTTCTATAAAGCTAAGTACCCCGTTCGGGAAACTTTTCTTGCCTCAGACCGATGTCAGAAAAAGTTAACAATTGTATTTCTTGTGGGAAGCAAATACCTCATAAGGATTTTCATTCTTATTGCATTCCTTGCCTAGGCCCTGATCACGATGTCACTTTTCGTTTATGTGCTAGATTTAATAAACATACTATTAAAAGACAATTTGATTTTGCACAACACTTTTTTGGTAGAAAATTTAGCTATAACATGCCGTCGGAGCTACCGACTACTGGCGTGCACAAAAAGTGCAGGGACAAGGACCGACAGCCCAGGCCTCGGTTGATCCAGTCTCCGGTTCTCCGGTTATCAGTGAGGCTTCGACGCAGCCTCTGACTACTGCAGTTCTGGAACCCGAGACCGCTACAGATATTTTGACGGAATGTACTAGGCCGATGCAGCCTTTTACTTCAGGCTGTTTCGACGATTTACCTTCCAAGGACATCGGTACTTCTGAAACGCCATCGGTTTCTGAAGGCGTTTTCAGACCGACGACTCTTACAGTCAAAACGTTTTCCAAGTCGAAGACTCCTTCTAAATCGAAAAAGGCTTCACTTCAGTCTCCTGTTCAAGGCCCTATGCCTAAGAAACAGATGCTCAAAATGGCTGAAGATTTGATTTTACTTATCAGGGGTTCACAGCCTCCTCCTGACAAAAGGCCTAGACAAGAGGAAGATTCTGCTTCCTCTGAACAACTGTCTATTTCTTCGGATTCCTCTGAGGACCAAGACTATTCCTTCTCTCCTTATGAAGATTCTGATGCTGAGGACTCTATTCCCTCAGCTTCCCCTCCAGAAGATTACTCTTTTGGGGAAACTTTACACACCATGAGGGAACATTTTCACTGGGAAGGTCAGGATTACTCTGATTCCAAGAAAAGGCTCAGAGTGTTTCTTTTACTCCCCCAACACAGACCTGTAGCCATCCCTCCTGTTTTGGACATTGTGGATGATGTCTACTTAGAATCCAGTTTCAACCCTGACTCTCTACATCCTGCCCCGGCCAAGCCTGACAGATACTACAGAGTACTTGATTCCTACAAATTCCTTTACAAAAGCCCAGTAGCTGACCCAGAGACTATCTTCCAGGGTCCCAAGGGGGCTAAGGCTTCCATGGCTAAAAATCCAGTACCTTTTGAAAGGGATTCAAGAGCACTAGACAGATGGGGGAAAAAGGTTTACACCTCAGCCACTTTAGCTATGAGAGCACTAAACTGTCAATTTCATATGCTTAAGTATCAGCAATTTCTGATCTCTCAGTTAAAACAAAAGATAACCACCCTACCTCAACAATCTGAAATGAAAGAAGTACAGGATTTGTTGCACGCCACCGAGCAGGTGGGCAAACATACCTTACAATGTGGGTTTGATTCTTTAGAGGCCTCCTGCAGAGCAGCTGTCACTGGATCAGTTATACGTAGGCATGCCTGGTTAAACTAACAAAGTCTGCCTGATCATGTTAAAGCAAAACTACTAGATGCTCCCTTACAGCAGGATGTTCTTTTTGGTGTTAAAGCAGAAGTTTTAAAGAAAATAGAAGATAAGGCAAAATCAATGCAGACAGTCAAAGATTTCCTACAAGTACAACCCCCTCGCTTCAGCAGAAACTGGCCAACAAAAAATTGGTCCTTTCCAGCCACTGACAGGCCTCAGAGGGGTAAATACAGGTGCCCAAGGGGCAGAGGACAACCACAAGCTCAGTATAAGCCTCGCCAATAGGGCACTCCAACCCAGAAGGGAGGAGAAGACAGGTCTCAACCCACCAGAAGGCAAACTCAATGACGTGCACCTCAGCTGGCCAAACAAAGCTCTTTTGTCAGCCCCCTTGGGGGGAAAAATAGCACTATTTGCAGACAACTGGTACATGGTCATAAAGGACAAATGGGTTCTAGACATAATTTTACGAGGATACAGATTCCACTTTCACACCTTGCCAATAAAAAGAGGAATGCCAAACCTGCCACAAAATGAAAGGGCAGAGGCTCAAAAACAAATTACAGCTCTCATGGCGATGAGAGCCATTTAAAGGGTACCAACTCAAGAGCAAGGCCAAGGATTTTACTCAAGACTCTTCCTAGTACCCAAAAAAGAAAATGCTTGGAGACCAATTCTGGACCTTTCAATTCTAAACACTTACAAGTTCCCAAATTCAAGATGCTTACACTACAGCAGCTACTTCCCATGTTGTGCAAGGAAGCATGGCTGGTAATGTTGGACCTCAAGGAGGCATACCTGCATGTCCCTATCAGACAAAGTTGCAGGAGATACCTCCGTTTCATTCCAGGTTCAACCCATTATCAATTCTCTACACTGCCGTTTGGCTTATCTACTGCGCCCAGAGTATTCACAAAATGCCTGGCACCAGTAATTGCATACTGCAGAGAAAGAGGAATTCAAATATATCCATATCTGGACGACTGCCTCATCCAAGCAGAAAGAAAAGACATTCTCTTACAACATCTGGCTTTTGTGAAGCATCTACTAAATTGTCTGGGGTACACAGTAAACGAAAAGAAGTCAAAACTAGTACCCTCTCAAAAAATGACATTCCTGTGTGCCAGCTTGGACACAATGGCCCAGAAGGCTTATCTCACACCAGACAAGCAATTACAACTGACTCAATATTTCAAGACAATGGCAACAAAGACCCAATTAACTGCAAGAAAAATTCTGCAGGCTTTGGGCTTCATGGCATCTTGCATTCTGATAATACCATTTGCAAAACTACATATGAGGAAATTACAGTGGTACCTAAAAAGCGTATGGTCTCAACACAGCCACAGCTTGGACACAGTGATATCTCTCATTCCCTGCCTTCAACAGGAATTTCTATGGTGGGCACAGGCATGTCACCTCAACAAGGGTCAGCCTTTCACCTTGCCCCAACCCAGGCAAACTATCACAACAGATGCTTCAGACTATGTCTGGGTGCACACATGGCAGGGCAATGCATTCAAGGCCTGTGGACTGCAGAACAAAGAAAACTGCACATAAACCAAAAAGAAATGCTAGCTGTACAGAAAGCTCTGACAACCTTCAAGGATCTACTACAGCCAGGACAACTTGCAATAAAGACGGACAACACCACAGTCCAGTTACAAGCTCAATTCCTGCCAGGACAGAAAAACACATTGGCAGACAACCTAAGCAGAAACATCAAAGATCCCCACGAGTGGAAGCTAGACCCACAAATATTTACAATGATAACTCAAAGATGGGGTCTACCAAACATAGACCTGTTTGCCAGTCCTCAAAACTGCCAGCTGACAAAATTTTGCACAAGGACATTCCACCATCAAGCTTGGAAAGTGGACGCTGTCTCCTTCAGTTGGAAAAACCTGACAGCATATGCCTTTCCTCCATTACCTCTTCTCACAAAGGTTCTTTTGAAGGTCAAAAATGAGAAACCTCAACTGATTCTAAAAGCCTCAGACTGGCGACGCCAGCACTGGTACCCACTATTGAAGAATATGGCTCACAGCCCACCATGGATATTGCCTCAAATACCTCATTTGCTCACGCAGCAAGACAGGCAGATTCTACACAGCCAGATCAAAACCTTAAACCTGGCTGCATGGCATATCAATTAAGCATCCCACCAGCCCCTCTTTCACAAGCAGTACTGGATGTTATTCTAGAGGCCAGGATGCCAAGCACCAGGAAGGCTTACTCGGACAAATGGAAAAGGTTTTGTGCTTGGAACCAAGCTAAAGGCCAAGACACAACTCAGCCTCATATGCCTCACATTCTGCAATATTTAGCTGAGATGTTGCATAAAGGACTTTCCTTCTCCTCCATTAAAATCCATGCTTCAGCTATTTCAGCTCACTACGACATGAATCCACCTTTATTTTCAAATCCTCTTCTAAGGCAGTTCCTCAGAGGGGCAAAAAACATTAGACCACCTAGTAGAGCCCCTACACCAACATGGGACCTCAACTTTGTTCTGGAAAAACTAACGCTACCTCCCTTTGAACCAGCTTTTTCTGCAGACCTTCAGTTCCTATCCTGGAAGGCTGCCCTGCTCCTGGCAATAACTTCTGCTAGGGGAGTCTCAGAATTACAGGCACTTATGGCAGTGGAACCTTTCCTCATTTTTCACCAAGACAGAGTTTCTCTATGAACTACTCCTTCCTTCATGCCTAAGGTGGTTTCCAGTGTAGCTTTAAATCAAACCATCCACCTACCCACTTTCTTCCCCAATCCACAGAACAAAGGTGAGAGACTCCTGCATTCCTTGGACATTCACAGGCAGCTTCGTTACTACTTGGATAAAACTAAGGCTTTCAGAAAAACTGACCAGCTCTTTGTTTCCTATGCTACAGCTTCTCAAGGGAGGGCCATATCCAAGCAAACCATTTCTAAATGGATAGGCCATTGCATACGATTCTGCTATACCCATCATGGGAAAAAACAGTTCCTCCTACCATTAGATCCCACTCTACCAGGGCAACAGCAACCTCTACAGTCTTTCTCAAGGGGGGTTCCTACCAAGGAAATTTTAGAAGCTGCAACTTGGAGTTCTGTACACACCTTCACCAAACAGTATCACTTACCTCTTTTATTCTAAGTCCAGGGCAGGCTTCGCCACTGCAGTTCTGCATGGCCTCATTGCCTCCTCTAACCCTCTATGATGCCTCCACCCTACCTTAGCTTTGGGACTCAACCCAAGTGTGATGACTGCAGCAGGGTAACACGATGAACATAGTACAGTTTTGTACCTACCATAAATGTAGATGTTCGAGTGTTCACCCTGCTGCAGTCCAGGTTACCCTCGCTCCAACCCCTCTGATCTATTGACTAATTTTTTGCTATGCCTTTCTGATGTATTTGCTTATAGCTGAAGGGATTTTGTGTTTGTACAGTGTTCACACCTTTTGTTACTAATTTGGATCACCTTTTTGGGGGCACCTGACATCTGGGGCAAGAAAAACTGAAGAAAATGGCGTCGGTTGCAATATATATACCCCTGGCGCACTGACGTCAGGGATGAGGTGACAGCAACCGACGTCGGACCAAGACTTTGGAAATCCGGCCGACTGCGGGACCGCCTGACGACAGGATAACCCAAGTGTGATGACTGCAGCAGGGTGAACACTCGAACATCTACATTTATGGTAGGTACAAAACTGTACTATTCAGACCTGGTGAATCAAGCGTGTTATTGATACACTTGAGGACTAAGCCAGCCATCTTACATTGAGGGCTCCCCCTCACCCTTGTGGCAGAAGAGTGTGGATCCAGCCTTGTCTGAGCCGGGGATTGCTTGAGGAAGGTTCACTGCGTGCTTTTCTATTGGTAGATTTGCTTAAACATGTTTTAATTTTGCCTGTATTTAAGCCTCACATTTGCGTGTTGCAGTGCACCATGCAGCAGGGGTTAGCAGTGCCCTGTATAAATGCAAACACTTTGAAGCTCAAATTTTCCCTAAACATCTGTCAGTGGAACCCTCCCAAGTTTCCCTTCTGCACCACAGGTGGGCTGAGCAGCACTGCCACACTTATCATTCGTAGCCTTCAATTGAATAAGCACCTTTGTTAGTCCTAGCACAAAAACCGGTCAAACTAGCCCACTCCGTTCCATAGTGGTAAAAACCTGCTATAATGGATGGGCAGTTTCCCATCATTTCACTGGCCAGCCTGATTAACATGGGCATTCTGTGGCAATGTAGTAATTGCCTCATGTATACTGGCGACCACTTACTCCTAAAACAAAAACCCTATCTGAGAGATGTAATTACACTGTGAGCTTGGAATTAGTTCTATCACATAACAAACTGGACATCAAGCAAGATGTTCTTCGTGTTTCACTGTTGCAGTCATAACTGTAGGGTGCTCCTGCCGGCAGGCAGCCCGAGGTCGGCCAGAATCCCAAAGTCTGGGTCCGGCGTCGGCTGTATAAGCTAGTATCCTGACGTCAGTACGCCTTGGTACATAGCCCTCAGCCGACGCCATCTTCTCCAGTCTTTCTTGCCGTGCGGTGGAAAGCAGCTCGCAAAACGTTGGTTGGCGATTTTCGAACAGCATTCTTGGTTGTTGTCGGTCCGAAGTTGTTACTTCTCTTCTCAAAGCTAAGTACCCTGTTGGGGAATCTTTTTCTTGTTCCTCCGATGTCAGAAAAAGTTAATAATTGTATAGCGTGTGGGAAACAAATACCTCATAAAAATTTCCACTCTTACTGTCTACCTTGCTTAGGCCCTGACCACGACGTTTCTTGTTGTTGGTTCTGTGCCAGGTTCAACTCTCGTACTACCAAACGCAGGTACGACTGGGCTTTAAATTATTTTGGCAGACGCTTCAATTACAGAATGTCGTCGGATACTACCGGAGTTCAAAAGAAGCGCAAAGATAAAGACAGGCCTCCGAGGTCCAAACAGGACTCGTTGCAGCTGGAGCCAGCGTCGGTTCGGCTGTCGTCAGTGAGGCGCTTTGCAGCCCCTGTCGTCCGCCGCTTCTGAACCGATGGCGATACGGACTCCCATGGGGAGCCATCAAGGCCCACTATTTTAACTGCTGCAGGACCTTCGGACGTCGCTCCTTCAGATGGGTCCGGAACCGCTGTGCAGGTACCGGCTTCTGAGGGGGTTTTCAGGCCTGCTCACATTACTATTTCAAAGGCAAAGGCAAAGACAAAGACTCCTTCTAAGTCTAAAGTTTCAGCTCAAGCTGCTTCTGAATCCACTCCCAAGACACAAAAACAATTATTGAGGATGGCTGAAGACTTGCTTACAATGATTAGGGGTTCTCACCCCCCTCCTGAGAAAAGGCCTCGACAGGATGTTACTCTGGATTCTTCTGACCAGGCCTCTGTCTCTTCTGTTTCTTCCTCTGATCAGGATTATTCCTTCCCCCCTTATGATGATTCGGATGCTGAGGAATCTTTGCCCTCGGCCTCTCCGCCTGAGGATTTTTCTTTTGGGGAAACCTTGCATGAGATGAGGGAACATTTTCATTGGGAAGGACAGGAATATTCTGCTTCCAAAAAGAGGCTTAGAGAATTTCTTCTTCTTCCTCAGCATAGGCCTTTAGCTATCCCTCCTGTTTTGGACATTGTGGATGATGCTTTTTCTGAGGCTAATTTGAATCCTGATTCCATGCCTCCTGCTCCTTCTAAGCCTGATAGATTTTATAGGGTTCCTGACTCTCATTTATTTCTATTTAAAAATCCTTCTGCAGACCCTGAAACTATTTCTCAGGGTTCTAAGGCTGCTAAGGTTGCTACTTCTAAAAATCCTATTCCCTCTGAGAAGGATTCTCGTGCTTTAGACAGGTGGGGCAAAAAGGTATATACTTCTGCCACCCTTTCTGTAAGGGCATTAAATTGCCAGTTTCATATGTTTAAATACCAGCAATTTCTTTTGTCTGTTGTAAAGCAAAAGCTTGCTTCCGTACCTGCTTGTGCAGAGGATAAGGAACTTCAGGATGTTTTGCATGCTACTGAACAGGTTAACAAGCATAGTTTACATTGTGGTTTTGATGCCTTGGATGCTTCCTGCAGGGCTGCTGCCTCTGGTACTGTGATTAGGAGACATGCCTGGCTTCGTGAACAAAGTTTGCCTGAACAGGTTAAGGCTAAGTTATTAGATGCCCCTGTTCAACATGATGTTCTTTTTGGTTCTAATGCTGAGGAAGTTATTAAAAAGATGGAAGAAAAGGCAAAGTCCATGCAGACTGTAAAAGATTTCTTGCAGGTTCAGCCTCCTAGATTTTCCAGGAATTGGCCCACTAAAAATTGGTCCTTTCCCACGTCTGACAGGCCTCAAAGGGGAAGATATAGACGATCCAGAGGCCGTGGTCAAGGCCAGACCTCGTACAGATCTAGACAATGGACTGCTTCTTCACCTAGAAGGGGAGAAGACAGATCCCAATCTCAAAGAAAACAAACTCAATGACTCTCTCGGTTGGGCTTCAGGACCTCTTTACCTGGCGCCTCTCGGAGGAAAACTGTCTCTTTTTTACAGGAATTGGACTCATATTACCCAGGACAAATGGGTATTGGATGTGATTTTAAAAGGTTACAAGTTCCACTTTCACACTTTGCCAAGGACTTACGGTTGGCCAGATCTGCCAAAACTTCAATGGTCAGAGGCCTTAACTCAAGTGGATGCTCTTCTGACCATGAGAGCCATAGAGCCTGTTCCACTCTTGGAAATGGGAAAAGGATTTTATTCATGGCTGTTTCTGGTTCCCAGAAAACAAAACTCTTGGAGACCTATTCTGGACCTTTCTGTGTTAAACACCTTTTTGGAAATTCCAAAGTTCAAGATGCTCACTCTGCAACAGTTACTTCCAATGCTCTCTCAGGACGCCTGGATGGTGACATTGGACTTAAGGGAAGCCTGTTTGCATATCCCTATCAGACAAGAACGCAGGAAATTCCTCAGGTTCAAGGCAGGTTCGAGGCACTTTCAATTCTCTGTTCTGCCCTTTGGTTTATCTACTGCGCCCAGAGTCTTCACCAAGTGCCTGGCACCAGTAGTGGCTTACTGCAGACTTCAGGGGATTCAGATTTACCCCTATTTGGACGACTGCCTTATTCAGGCAGACAGCAAAGATCTTCTGCTTCAACACCTAGACTTCGTTCAACGTCTTCTCCTCTTACTGGGATTCTCAGTGAACATAAAAAAGTCACATTTGATCCCTTCTCAACAAATGGTATTCTTGGGAGCCCTCTTAAACACAACCTTACAAAGGGCCTACCTCACTCCAGAAAAACAAACTCAGCTGGCTTTTACTTTCAACACCTTGGCAACTCTATCTCAGCTCACTGCAAGGAAATTCCTGCAGGCTCTGGGCTACATGGCTTCCTGCATTCTGTTGATTCCAAACGCAAGGCTTCACATGAGAAAGCTTCAATGGTATCTGAAAAGTGTATGGTCACAGCATTATCACGATCTGGATATTCTGATTCCTCTGATCCCCTGCCTCCAGAAGGAGTTCCTCTGGTGGTCCAGGGCATGCATTTTAAACGAAGGAAAACCTTTTCGTCTCCCTCAACCTACTCGAATCCTAACCACGGACACCTCGGATTATGCTTGGGGAGCACATTTTCTAGACAATTGCCAGCAAGGAACCTGGACAAAGGACCATCTTCACTGGCACATCAATCTTAAGGAGATGTTGGCAGTTCAAAATGCCCTTTTGGCCTTCAAGCACCTTTTACAACCAGGGCCTCTGCTGATTCGCACAGACAACACCACGGTCATGTGGTACATCAACAAGCAGGGGGGGGATCTCATTCTTACCCCCTTTGCAGACTGGCTATGAGTTTATGGGACACAGCTCTAAATTTGAATCTGCATCTCCAGGCTCAATTCATTCCAGGAAAGCAAAATCTTTTAGCAGACAGCCTGAGCAGAAACATTTCAGATCCTCACGAATGGATGCTAGACACCAACTTGTTCAAAAGGATTACTGCAGTTTGGGGATGTCCCCAGATAGATCTGTTCGCATCCCATCTCAATCATCAGCTGCCTCGCTTTTGCACCAGGTCCTTCCACAAAACAGCATGGAGAGTGGATGCCCTGTCTTTCAGTTGGAGAAGTCTGTCTGCATATGCCTTCCCTCCTCTTCCTCTACTGCCTCGGGTACTACTGAAGATAAAGCAGGACAAGCCCAAATTCCTCATCTTGATTGCCCCAAATTGGCCTCGACAGTTTTGGTATCCGACTCTAAAACTCCTGTTCTCGGGGCCTCCTTGGATTCTTCCACTGAACCCTTCGCTTCTGTCCCAGCATCAGAGTCAGTTACTACATTCCAACCTCAAGACCCTTTGCTTGGCAGCTTGGCTCTTCAAAGGAATTTGATTGCCTCTAGTCTTCCCAAACAAGTTTTGGATGTTCTTTTGGAAGCTAGACGGCCTAGCACTAGGAAATCTTATGCCTCTAAATGGAAGAGATTTTCTATTTGGATGCAGGACCGAGGTTCTGATCCTCAGGTTCCTGATCTCTCCTCTATTTTGCTTTACCTTTCGGAGCTTTTATCTAAGGGACTTTCATTTTCTTCCATTAAGATTCATGCTTCTGCTATCTCTGCATTTCAGTTCTGATCCTCCTGTTTTTCACATCCTTTGGTGAAGCAGTTTTTGAGGGGGGCTAAGAATTTGCGGCCTCCAAGGACCCCTCCGGTCCCTGCCTGGGATCTTAATTATGTTTTAGAAAAACTTACTTTGCCTCCTTTTGAGCCTGCTGCATCTTCAGATATTAAGTTTCTATCTTGGAAGACTGTTCTTTTGTTAGCTTTGACCTCTGCCAGAAGGGTCTCAGAGTTGCAAGCTCTTATGGCTGTGGAACCTTACCTTATTTTCCATCAGGACAGAGTATCCTTGAGGACCAATCCTACTTTCATGCCTAAGGTGATTTCGAAAGTGGCCTTGAATCAGACAATTCACCTTCCTACTTTCTTTCCAAATCCTCAAAATAAAGGGGAAAGGATTTTGCATTCATTGGATGTGCACAGGCAGTTAAGATTTTACTTGGACAAGACTAAAGATTTCAGAAAGTCTAACCAACTGTTTGTTTCCTTTGCCTCCAGTTCACTTGGAAAACCTATTTCTAAACAAACCATTTCCAAATGGATTGCTTATGGGATCAGATTTTGTTACACTCATCATGGTAAACCGTTTCCTGGAACCATTAGAAGTCATTCTACTAGAGCAGCTGCTACTTCTACAGCTTTACTCAGAGGAGTACCTACCAAGGATATCTTGGAAGCTGCCACTTGGAGTTCAGTGCAT
Source organism: Protopterus annectens (assembly GCF_019279795.1). Classification (NCBI taxonomy): domain Eukaryota; kingdom Metazoa; phylum Chordata; order Ceratodontiformes; family Protopteridae; genus Protopterus; species Protopterus annectens. The sequence continues at coordinate 1,361,176,049 of NC_056739.1, forward strand.
ACTTTTTCCAAGCACTACAATCTCCCTTTGTTTTCTAAGTCTAGGGCAGGCTTTGCCTCTGCTGTCTTGCAGGGTATTCTTGCCTCCCCTTCTTCTATCTAAAGCCTCCTCCCTCTCTACACTGCTTTGGGATTCCACCCTACAGTTATGACTGCAACAGTGAAACACGAAGAACATAGTACAGTTGTGTACACCTACCATAAATGTAGATGTTCGAGTGTCTTCACTGTTGCAGTCGGGTTTCCCTCCCTCCTATCCCCTCTTTTCCTTTTTTGTGGTGTATTTGTGTTTCCTTGTTGGATTCATTTTTGATTTATTGGGGTATTCTGACATCTAGGGCAAGAAAGGCTGGAGAAGATGGCGTCGGCTGAGGGCTATGTACCAAGGCGTACTGACGTCAGGATACTAGCTTATACAGCCGACGCCGGACCCAGACTTTGGGATTCTGGCTGACCTCGGGCTGCCTGCCGGCAGGAGCACCCTACAGTTATGACTGCAACAGTGAAGACACTCGAACATCTACATTTATGGTAGGTGTACACAACTGTACTTTGTCAGCACACACACACTTCACTTCTCCAACAAAATGAGGTCACGACACATAAACCCACATATGCGTAGATACTCACTAGAAGCCTACCAAAAGAGCAGAGACCTCCCAAGTGTAAACCATTTGGCACACACTGCCATGCAAATAGAAACCACTACACATAATACCTGCACCAGTGTCTCAGCAAATAAGCCCCTAAGGCAAAACTCATCAAAACCTAATGTCTTGGTCATAGGTAATTCCTTAGTGAAAAACACAGATGTCCCCCTCACCAGACTGGACAAGGAGAAGGTTAGTCAGCTGCATGTCAGGTGCTAGGATCCATCAAATCACACATGCACTCAAGTGACTCAATAAGTACCATTATGACTCTGTCATAGTCCATGTTGGGGTGAATGACTTGAGATGTACCTCTCTAGACTATATGAAGAGAGGCATGATTGAACTGTCAGATTGTGTGTCCCAGGCAGGTATGACCCTTGCCCTAAGCAGCATTTACCTTCACCCAGGATGATGCTGTAATATAAACAAAAAAATGATTGATTTCAGCAATTGGTTTAGCTTGTGGTGACAGTCCAGTGGGATCCAATATCTGTCAGCCTGGAAAGACATGGTGGACAGACCATGCTGCTTTACCAGAGATGATCTGCACCTGTCTTCTCTAAGCTTTTGGATACTGGCAAATGCACTTGCCTCCTCCACAGTGCCTTTTTTAGGCAATGTCAAAACAAAATTTCCGATGTAAAAAATCCACTGGAGACAAACTCAAAGTTCTGCTGCTTAATGCAAGGAATCTAAACATGAAACTGCACTCCCTGGAAGCACTTGGAAGATGCTGATGTCTGTGCAATTACTGAGACATGGTTCAAGGCCGCTTAGAGCACCCCGACCGTGGAAGTCTACAATGCCTTCCACACGTTCAGACCTCAAAAATGAGTGTGAAAGAACCAAAGGTGGAGGTGTATCCATCTTCGTTAAAGCACACCTCGAGACTGGTCAAACAGTATGACTATGTCAAACTACTACTCTATCTCCAATTAACTGTAGGCAAAATACTCTATTGCATCATTGCTTGCTGTAGGTCCCCCACCATGAACCAAGAAAAGCACACTGCTTTCGTGGACTTAACTGAAGTTGCTCGCCATACAGCCCAACACCTTAGTTGTGGGAGATTTCAACTATTCTTCCATCGACTGCATGACGAACATGAGCACGAACATGCTCACACAGAGGTTCCTGGACTTTGTCAGTAGAAATGCTCTGGACCAGTCTGCACCTCTGACAAGGGGCTCAGATGTCCTAAACATAGTACTCGTCAACATGGGGTTCACTGCACCCCCCCCCCGTTTGATGTTCTCCCAGGTAAGATTGTACCATAAAGTCAGTATTGTTAGAAGTAACTATTGAACATGTCACCACCACAGGAGCAAAAAATCTAAAAACTTCTCCAACACAAACTACAGTCAGCCTACTAAGCATTGGTATAAAAAGTTTTATATCCCCCACAATCCCAAAGTACAGTTGTGTAAAATCTTACCATGATGGTAGATGTCCTTGTCTTCACCACTGCAGTATTCCTTACAAATGGGATTCTCTGCTGTGAAGCCCACCATCCAGCCAGTTTGTCAAAGTCTACCATTGCTTTAAGATACGCTGAACGTCACCTGCAAACTCCTTGCATGGGGTAGGGCGTAGAGGTGATGTTCAGGCATACCATCCTCAGAACTGATTGCCCCATCCTCAGTACTGATTGCCCCAGTAGGAACAGCAGTCCAAGGAAAACCAAGGAGAACCTGCACATCCAGGAAGGAAAAAAAGACCAGGGGGAAGGAGGGAGAGAGTGAATACTGCAGCAGTGAAGGAAGGACATCTACCATTATGGTAAGATCTTACACAACTGTACTATGTCCTTACAGTCACTGCTGCAGTATTCCTTACAAATGGAAAAGTACCAAAGCTCAAGAAGAAACTTTGGAGGAGGAAGCAGCAGAGCCCTCCAAGAAGCCATAAAGAATGGCAGTAGCAAAACCAGCTCTAGCTCTGGAGATACCATATGACTGGTAATGTTTGGTAAAGGTGTGAACAGAAGTCCAGGTATCAGCTTCAAGAATAGAATTAGCATGTAATCATTTGACAAAAGCACCAGAAGAAGCCACAGCTCTAGTGGAATGAGCCTTTACAGAAGAAGGAAGGCTCTCACCATGAAAAGTGTAACGAAAGGAAAAAGCCTTAGAAATCCAAATGGAAATAGTTTGCTTGGAAACAGACAAACCTAAAGACCTAGGATGAAAGGAAACCGATAACTTGTCAAATTTTCTGATAGCTTTAGTTTTATCCAAATAAAATCTGAGTTATGCACATCTAATGTCTGCAGCACCATCTCACTGTCAGATTGCAGAGGGGAAAAAGGCAAATTAATAAACTGATTAAGTGACAACTCCTTAACCATGTTTGGCATGAAAGAAGCATTTAGTACACAAGGGCACCCTATCCTCATGAAATATCAAAAAGGTGGACAAGCCATAAGGGCTTGCAACTCAGACACCCGTCTGGCAGAAGTAAGAGCTAACAAAAGAACTGTCTTCCAAGAACAATGTTGCAAGGAAGCTGACACAGCAGGCTCAAACGGAGCCTGAGTTAATTTTTCCAGAATGGAATTAAGATTCTCAGAGAGGAGGAACAGGCTTCCTGAGAGGAATAATATTAAGGGCGCCTTTAAGAAATTGTTTAGTTTCAAATCTAGAAGCTAACGGGGGTGTTAAAGGCAAGCAGAAAGAGCTAAGTGGGCCTTAATAGATGAATAGGGCAAACCAGCATTTAGCAACTCACACAAATGAGAGAACCAAAGGAGCATCCACAGAAAGTGGGTCCAGGGCATGAGAAAGGCACTAAATAGAAAACCTCTTCCATTTAGATAAGTAAGTTTTCCCTAGTAGTACGTTTCCTGGCCTCCTGCAGGATCTGCAGCACGTCTTCAGAAAAAAGGTGTTTATGAGTAATCAAAACCCTATCACCCACAGTGTCAGTTGAAGCGTGGACAGGTGGGGATGGATGAAAGACCCCTTGTTTTGTGTGAGGAGAGCCATCCTGTGGGGTAACTTGTGAAGATTACACCTGGCTAGATGCAAAAGTAGAGGGAACCAGTGCTGTCTTGGCCAAAAGGGAGTCACCAGCAAGATTTTGGGAGCATCCTGTTGAATCTTGAACAGGACTCTCGGAAGGAAAGGAGGGGAGGGAATGCATAAAGAAACATCCCCTTCCAAGAAAAGGAGAGGGCGCCCACCTTTCATACCAGAGGACCTTGGGACTCTGGCAGAAAACAAAGGAAGTTGTCTGCTCAGAGAGGAGGCAGAGAGATATACTTGAGTACCCCACTGGTGAACAATGTCCAGAAACACATCCCTGTGAGGCATCCGTTCATGGGATTGAGTGAAAGACCTACTCAGATTGTCCGCCACAATGTTCCGATCTGAAGGAATGTAACTGCCTGAAGAGTCACCTGATATTGGAAAGCCAGATCCCATACCAGAAGTGCCAGCCAGTAAAGATATTAAGATCTCATACCCCCCTGTTTGTTGATATATCACATGACTGTGGTATTGTCTGTGAATACCTTGAGAGGACCTGGAGAGAAGAAAAGATGAAAGGCCTGAAGAGCCAGCAGAAGAGCTCTCATCTCCTTGATGATGATGTCCTCCTTCCTCTGATGAGGAGACCACACCCGCTGAACCCTCAGGGAGCCAAACATTGTTCCCCATCCCACATTTGAAGTGTCTGTGAACAGATCCTGAGAGGGAAGAGGAGGCTGAAAACAGAGCCCTGGATTCAGAGACAGCTGCTGAATCCACCAGAGAAGTTCTTTCTTGAGACACGGGAAAAGAGGAACAGGAATTTCAGAAACCACTGGAACTTCCGAATGTGGAGCTTGGCCAGAGGGAGCACCGCAGTAGTGGAAGCCATGAACCCTAAAGCTCTCAAACTCCCTGGCTGTAATGGAGGCTAGGGGAAGAAGAGTCTGAAAGAAAGAAATGAGTGTTGATGCCTTTGGAGGAAGCAGGGATGCCAGCATTGGCACCATTTGAAACCTGCAACCCAGAAAGACATGATCCTGAGGAGTCAGGGAAGACTTTTTGTGAACCCCAGGCTTGGAAGAAGAGAAATGGTAAAATTTGCAAAAGGACCTCTGGAGAAACTGAATCAGCAGGTCATCCAAATAAAGATTTGGATCCCTTGAAGCCTGCAAAACGCAATCACAAGGAGTGAGGCATTTGGTGAACACCCTTGAGGCAGTTGAAATGCCAAAGGGCAAAGCACAGAACTGAAAATGCCAGGTAGCAACAGAGAAATGTAAAAATCCCCTGAAAAGAGGATGGATCCGGAATATGAAGATAAGCATCCTTGAGGTCCAGAGACACCAGAAAAGCCTGAGGGAGCAAGAGAGAAAAAAAGAGACTGAAGGGACAACATCTGAAAGGAAGGCACCTTCAGAAAGGTAGATGGGAGAGGTCTAGAATAGGTCTCCAAGTACCGTCTTTTTCTGGGCTCTAGAAACATTGTGGAATAAAACCCTTTCCCCCTTTGGGGGACAGGCACCTCTTGAATAGTACCCTGAGATAAGAGGTCTGGAAGAACCTCTGGGGAAAAAAGGAAGTTGGTCCCGAGGAGGCTGAGGAATGCCCATAAAAGGATGGGGGGGGGGTGAGATCCAGACCATGAAGTACCCTTGCTGAATGATTGACAGACCCAAGAATCCTGGGTGATTTAGAGCCAAACAGGAAGAGAAAGAGGAGTATGGCTAGGAACAGGTGGATAGTCAGACAGCACCTGGTTTGTCAGGAAAGGAAGGCTTAAGAATCCCTGCAGTCTGAGTGGCCTTAGCAGGAGGAGTCCATTGACTACTCTTTTTACCTGTAGGAGGAGGGTGAGACTGCATGTGAACAAAGGCTGGCTTAGAAGGGTAGTTTCACTGAAATTTAGGCACAGGAGAAACAAAGACATGCTTAAGCTCCTGTAAAGCCTTCCTTTTGTCCTGAAGAGACTTAAATAAACCAGCAGCTGCTTCACCAAACAAAAAAGTATTATCCAGAGGAGCATCCATCAACTTAGCCTTAGCAGAAGCCATGAATATCTCCGCAGAACTGACCCAGAAGCAGCAGACCTAGAAGAGGCATCTGCTGCATCATAACTACATTTGATAGAATGACAAACTACCTGGAGAGGAAATCCCAAGCAAGGAAAGAGACGAAGATTTACTCTTGAGTCTGGAAGATCAGAAAGTATCTGACAAGCCTGAGAAAGAAGAGCCGAGACATACCTAGAGATATGGGTCTGATAATTAATAGTCCTAAAAGCTAGGGTAGCCAAAGTATAAACCTTCTAACCCAGCCTATCCGTGGTTCTACTGTCCTTGTCAGAAGGCAGTAATGTGGACAAAGGAAGCAATTGAGATGGCTTATCAGAGGCTACAGACACCACAGAGGGGTCAGCAGCAGGACGCTTAAAAAGAACAGTCCTCAGGCACACCATAAAACCTCTCAGGCTTCCTAGGAGCAGGGGGCAGAGAGTCCAGTGCTTTAGAGGCAGTGGAAAAAAACATCCAGTAAAGCAGGCAAGACAGGAGGAATGACAGCCGGTTTAGGAGATTCCATCTGCAGTAACTTATAGTACCTCTTATGGATATCCGAAACCTGGGCACAATCCCACTTAAAAAGATTCCATCAGCCTAGAGATCGTGTCCCCAAAGGAAATTTCCTCAGAAGGATTGTCTAGAGTATGAGAATCCTCCTCCTCAGACTTATAGTCTAAAGGAGAAGGAATCTGTGTAAAATAAGCCACGGGAGTCGTCATCAGAATCCACCTCAGAAGAATGCAATCCTTTGGGCCTTTTAGGGAAAGAGGAGGATCAAGGAGGAGCAGGAACTGAAACCTTTTAAGGAAGCCTCAATGACAGTAAAGCATTAAATAACCCTGGAGTAAAGGCCTGCCACTCACTTTGTGGATCCCTAGGAGCGGAAAAACATGATTAGTTGTCTGTTTCTTTTTAAAGGGGACATCCGTCCTAGAAACCTGAGAAGGCCCAGACTTAGGATGACATTCTACAACCACAGTAAGAACCTCTTCCCTAAAGAGACACTGCAGAAGCCCAGACCCCTTGGAAACAGCCAACTGTGGTTCCTTCTGAATGCTTGAAATGGATACTTGCAAAGCCTTGTCGGACATGCTGCCCGCTAGATCCTCACCGACTTCCAACATGGTAGAAGAATCTGACAAAACAACCGGGTGAGCCTCCGGATGCATAATAATCTCAGGGGAAACTCCCAACGGAGGCTGGACAGTAGAAGATTCTGGTCTTGCTGACCATCTGGACAGGAAGTTCTGCCCATAGTATCTGCAGCAAGAAGCTGGTGCTCAGGATACAAGGAAAGGGAAGAAAGCCTACTGTGAAGAGTTTTGGGGGCAAATGCCTGACAAACTGAATAAGATGTATGGTCGTGAGCAGCACCTAGGCAAAAAAGACACTTATTGTGGCGTGTTTTATGGGGAAACGGTCTTCCCACACTGGCATTTACTCTTCATGGATGACATTAACCCCAAACAGCAGAAATCAAACAGAAAAAATAACCAAAAACCCAACTGGGTACTTATCTGCAACTGTGAGGACTCCAGCAAACAGGAGTAAGCACAGGAAAGCCAAACAAAGAGAAAAACAAGAAAAAAAACAGACTGAGGTAACAAACCAACAGTTAAAACAGCATTCGGACTGGTGGCAAAAAAGGTCTGAAGATGGTAAATCTGAACATCACCTTTATCTCCTACCCCACGTAAGGAGTGTGCAGGTGATGTTCGGCATACCTTAAAGCCAAGCAATGGTAGACTTCTTTAAACTGGCTGGATGGTGGGCTTCATGACAAGGAATCCCATTTGTAAGGAATACTGCAGCAGTGAATGTAAGGACATCAATTACTTCTGTGCAGAGGTGTACACAAATGCCCTGTATAAGCACTTGACCAACTGTATCGATTTGGCTGTACCTGACCGGATTAAACCTATGTCCTCCTGAAAAAGCAAGCCACCTTGGCGGATCTCAAGTATAAACAGATTGTATAATGAACTGATGTCCAAGAACAAGAGGGGACTGATTCAGCAGAGGAAAAATTCCCTCCACAGCTTGAACAAGCAAATCAGAAGTCTTGTAAAGTCTTCTAAAGCTAATTACAAAGCTAAAATAGCATCCCTAGCTAAGAATAATCATAAGGCATTCTTTAACTAAATCCGAATCTGAAAGGGAGTGCCCAGATATGTGATGAACTGGCAGTAGATGGTACCACTCATACTATACTGGAGGAAATTGCCAACCTGCTAGCTGACAGATTTGGCACAAACTTCACCCCTTCGTCCCCACCAGCCATACCCCAAAACATACCTGACACCAGTCCTTTGCCTAATATTTCTAGAGATCAGGTCATATCTCCGCTCTCCAGGGCCAAAAACATGGCCTCACTGGAACCAGATAACATCCCAGGTTGCTTATTACACAGTCTGAAACAGGACCCAACAGACCCACTTGGTATTCTCTTTAACCATAGCATGAGAACTGGCTTTGTTCCAGCAGAATGTAAGACGGCAACAGTAATCCTCTTGCACAAAGGGGGGCCATCAACCAACTCTGGGAACTATAGACCCATATGTTTAACCTGCCTCATCTGCAAGGTCATGGAGAGAATTATGGACCTTATCAACAAGGACATAGACCTTCAGAGTCTAGACCCATTCTAATTTGGTTTCGTTAAGGGTAGATCATGCTTATTAAATCTAGTAGACTTCTTCGAGAAAGTCACCAAAGCCCTGAATGAAGGTAAGACTGTGCATACCACCTGTCTTGACCTAGACAAGACTTTTGGCACAGTTCCCCACTCTGGTATTATTGAGAAGCTCTCCCATCTGGGGAGGGGGGATTAAGGGTCTGAGTCGAGAGATAAGGCAGCAAGCAAAGGAGAGTCATATTGCTGAAATTGAATTCATCCTCAAGTCTTGGTGAGTACCTTTACGAGGTGGGCCCTGTTTTTCACAAAATCTCACCAAGACGACACTGATATATAGACTGTATTTTATATAGCATATATCATGGACAGAAGTGGGTCAAAATTTAAAAAAGATAGCTGGGTGCACAAGACCCAGGAAAAAAAGTGGTCAATCCTGGTAGGCCACTGGTGCCAGGACTGGAAAAAAAATATTTATTTTATACTTGTTTACTGGGAGAGTCCGACTGGGTGAGAGTCCCATTTTCAGCAGAGGCCCAGGAAGAAAAGCTCCACAGAGATTAAGATTAATACAGTAAATACAATTTACAAAGCTCCACAGTGATTTGTACAGTAAAAAAAATTTACAAATGAATACAGTACAGGACAGATACAGAAAAGTAGATAAAACAATGAGCATAAAATTAAATACACATTGTGTAGCCAAAAACAATATGGTTGTTGGATAGTTGTACAACTGTAAGGTTACATTCAACAATGGTTAATGTAGTAATCACAAATTTGTGTAAGAAAATGGGTAGTAGTTAATGGAAGATTTCTTGGAGGATTCAAATGCAGTATTGATCTGTTAAGGGAGGCTACCCAGGGTTGGAACAGTTACATAACCAAGAACTGTTAAAGTGGGACTGGAGGAGTTTTCTTAAAGTATTTTTGTTGCCTATGGACCTAATATCTGCGGGGATGGAATTCCATATCTTTGCAACAAAAGTGGAATATAAGGAATCCCCAGAATTATTGTTGCTTTTCATTACGTCAACCAGGGCTTTGTTGGTAGATCTTAAAAGGCATCTGTTAGAATAGATATTAAGGAGTCCTTGAAGTACAAGTACTCTGTCAGGATAATACTGAATTTGTTGGGGTATAGTAAGCTGGTTATATGTGAGAAGATTGGGTAATTCTAGCCAGGACAGCTGCTTGATGGGTAGACAGTGATGTGTCCCAGTGGGTGAATAAGTAGCAAACTTAGCTGTTTTATTGTAGCAAGTGTTTAAAGTCTGCTTTGTTTAGGTTGATGAGTATAAGAGAGGCATAGAAAGAGAGGATAATACATATGTTCTTGCAATGGTAGCTTTACTGTCGTTGATAAGGTATTTTTTACATCTGTACAGAATTCCAAGTTTTTTTATGGACTTTTATTATTGTCTGTGAAATGTGGGTGTCAAATTTCATGCTGTGATCTATGATCACTCCTAGTAGTTTGGTATGTTGCACAGGTGTGATAGGAGCATTATTAGCTGAGAATATTGCGAAAAGGGGTGGGGGAGGTTAAGGCTCTAGTGGGATAGAATATCATTAGCTGTGTTTTTTGGGGGTTAAGTATTAGTTGAGAGTTGGCTAGCCAGGTTTCAACAGCAGTAAAGGATTCTTTTGTTAATTCCTGGAGTTCAGGAAGTGTTGGGGGTGCAGCAGATTAAAGTGGAGTCATCCGCGTACTGGATTAAAGTGGCATGTTGGGTAGCTTTATGGAGTTGATTGTTGAATATGTTGAAGAGACGAGGTGGGGTACTCCCAGAGTGGCAGGTAGGAGGGGAGAAAATGTATTTAGCCATTTTACTGCTTGTTGGAGGTTGGATAGATAGTCTTGAAACCAGGTAAGAGTGGAGTGGCTTAGATTAAGATTGGAGAGAGCATGTAGAAACTTGGGATCAGAGACCGTATTGAAGGCTTTGGAAAGATCTAGGAATACTGTGGATACAAGGCTACCATTATTGCATTGTTGATTTACTGTGTTGGTAAAGCTAATAAGGGCTGTGGTAGTACTGTGATTGGAGCAGAAACCATGCTGGGTGTATGGGCTAAGAGATTATTAGTGAGGAGATCATGCATTATTTGAGAGTGTATACATTTTTCAAGGATTTTAGATAAGGGGGATAGAGTGGCAATTGGATGGTAGTTTGATAAAGCCACAGAGTTGCTTCCTTTGTGGAGTGGCATAATGTATGTAATTTTCCACAGAGAAGGAACTTGTTCTGATAAGGCGCAATTAATAAGTATAGATACTGGGTAGGATATGGCTTTGGCTGCAGTTTTTCGGTATTCTGCAGGTAATTTATCAGCGGCTAGGGTTGTGGGTATAAATCTATTTAGATATTTATATGTAGTGCTAGTTGGGCAAGTTATAAGGAAAAGTGTTTTTTGTTTACCAGTACTGTAGATAGTTTAGATATGAAGTGGAATTATTATTATTATTGGTGAGGGCAAGGATGGATTTGGTGAAGTGTTCATTGAATTGGGTGGCAATATTATTGGAGGTGGTGCTGATGTTAGGGGGTGAAATACTGGTCTTACCAGGTTGTAAGATTTTATTAATGGTGGCCCAAAACTTTTGTGGATTAGTCTTGTGTTTGGATTGGTTTTCTGTATAGTCGTTACTTTTGTCTGTCATAATTTGTTTTTGGGCTTCATTTTGTAGCTCCAGATATGCCTGTCTATTACTTTGAGTTTTATTTTGATGCCATGTGTCCCAGGCTTTGTCTCTTTTTGTAAGAAGTAGATGGGTATCACTGGTCAGCCAGGAGGCATAGTTGGATTTATTTCTTACAGTCCTGATATGAGCCAAGTGGTTCAGAATGTTAAGGAAAGTGTTGTTGAAGTGGTCTACAGCACTATCAAGTTGGAGAAATGATAGAGGTCTCCAGTTGCATTGATTAAGTGCAGGTATGTACTCTTGGGTTTTAAAATTCTGTGTATATCTGATTTGGTGGAGGTTGGAGGATTTTATTGGATTTACATGGTGTCTAATTTCATATGTGAGTAGGTGATCGCTGAGGGTGTCTGGGTGGGAACCTGAGAGGTAGGATTTATGTGGTCTGTTGGTGAGGATCCAGTCTAGGATGGACTCCTTTTTTGATGTTTTATCTACATGTGTTGTGGTATTGATTTAATTGAGTGAAGCCATATGGATTAATGTGGTTAGTGGGGTGGATTGATTCACAGGAGGGACCAGTTGATATTGATGTCAGCTAGTATGATTGTTTCTTGGTGAAGCTTTTGGGAATCCCAGTCCAGAATGAATTCTGCAGTGTTAATGTTATTGCCAAGGGGTATGTATGTACCAATTAAATAAAGGTGTTTTTTGGAATTAATTTTTAGTTTAGTGAAAGTAGTTTCTCCATTATTGAAGTTGGGAGGGTTGTTGAGTAACATTTCAATGGTCGTGTATTTTTGAATATTAGAGCTATACCACCACCTCTTTTAGGTGTCCTGTCTTCTCTAAGCACATTGTAACCTGGAGGAGCAAATTCATTGTTATTGTTATGTGGTTTTAGCCAGGTCTCAGTGAGAAGGACAAAGTCAGGGGAGTAGAGGGCCAGGGTTGCATGTAGTTCTGGTAATTTGTTCAGTAGACTTCTTATGTTGATGTTGAGTATAAGGAGGTTAGTGCTTTCCTGGAGAAGTTTACGATGCTATTTGTATAGAATGTAGGACCAGGATTTGGGTGCACGTCTCCACTAAGTATGATTCAAGATGCTATCTGGATGATATTTTTCTAGGTAGGCTAGGCTGTGGCTAGGTCGAGGTTAGAGATGTTATAGATAGGTGATATTGACAGTAAAGTTGGGTTCTCTTGCATATGGGCTGGAGAGGTTGGTAATTTATATTGAAAGCTTATACTGTCAATATGAAGGTAGGAGTTTGTGAGTTTTAATAATGAGGCTTATTAAAATAAAGGTTAGGGGCAAAATTTGTTCTTTTAGAATGATGGTGTATTGAACGAATTGTTAGATATCCTTACAGGAGTCGGTAAGAATTTTTGTCTGTCAAATGTTATAACTTGTGATTGGAGTAAGGAGGTTGTATTGGAGGTCTTAAAATGAAGAGAATACACAAAGTACGTATGATGGTGTAAGTGAGAGAGTGAGAAAGGGTGTAGTTTATAGGAAGTGAGATGGAAGTGAGAGTGAGGCTTTGGGGAGTGGGTAGGTAGGTATAAAGTTCAGGCCCCTGGGGGTGAGTGGGAATGGCGTTAGGGGAGTTGAGTGAGCCCGAGCGCAGGGAGGGCAAACGGAGCAGGCTGGCCCAGGCAAAGTGGAGACTAGTTCAGAAAGAAGTCAGAAATCCGGTAAGTGTTTTGAATTGAAATACCAGGAAAGACAGGAATGTTGGAGGGGAGGAGTAGGCTGAGAAGATAGTGAGGGTGTAAGACAAAGGTAGAAAGAAGGGACAGAAACCAGAAAGGCAGGTTAGGATTCAGGTTAAGATAATGGATAGAAAAAAGAGTGTGAAAAACTGGATGGGGGCAGTGGTGATGTACTAGGAACCGTTGGGTTAGATATACAAATTATTCTAAGGTAATATTAAAGTAACATGTTTTATACATACATTAGATTTAGAACACTAAATATCCAGTTATTAAATTGAGGTGTCCGCTAGGAAGCAAGACTTGAATCCCTTCTGGATTGTTTCCTTTTGACTTGGATATTACATTTTGGTTTTCTGTTCTCTGGATGGTAGTGGGGGAGGGGGGTCAGGATTGAGTATACTGCCTAAGATAAAAGGTGAGAGAAGGAGCAAGATTAGATGAAACTAATAGGCGAGTTGGGGTAGTAAGAGTGAAGAGAAATGGTGGGAAAGCAAAGAGTTATCAAGGAGAAGGAGACAAAGGAGGGCAGAGGATAGTGAGGTATATGAGAGAGGAGAGCACAGAGAAAAAGAGGGAGGTAATAATGCAGTACTCAGCAATATAATAGCACAAATAAACCGGTAAGCACAAATATATAAATGGTAAATACAGTTTTGGCATACAGTTCAATTCCTGCCCTGAGAGCAGGTAGCTGATGTTATATAGACAGGAAAACAGGCAATAGAATCGAAGTACAGTACAGAATATATAAAAAGGAAGAAATACTATGTATAATCCTAAATTCTGTTGCACAGCAATTATAGTTTCATAGAATAGCCTTGAAAAATGAGAAAAACTCTCTATAAAATACCTTGTATAATGCCTAAATTGTAATACACATTACGTAGCATTTGTGAAATAATGCATTGAGAAAAGAAAACAATGCTATATAACAGCCAGTATCATAGGTTAGAATGCTGTCCAAAGCCCATCTGTATATACAACTTGGCAATTTCTCTGTTAGTTCATTTAGTATCGCAAACTGGGGCAGTTATAAATTACAGTAAATGCTCAGTATTTGCAATAGTCTGTGTAACAAGAATATACATCTAAGGGCATAATGGCATGTTTATTTTTAAAGTGGGCTGACCTGAACAGATTTTGACCAGCAGTCTGTGGTGGGTTTTATATGTCTTAAATAGGCTAACAGAAGAGCGGTCTGCTAAAACATGCGGTAATCAATCACTAGGTTGTTGGAGTAGCAGTGGCAAAGGAGGTGTCTGCAGCAACCATTTTAATAAAGTATTAGCTAGTATGGGTGTGATAACGTTAATTAACTAGTGTTGGTTATGATAATGTTAATTAACTGATGTTGGAAGAACACAATCATGCTTATGACGTTTTATAGGTGAATACTAACAATATCAAATGATAAGCTCCAGTGTCCAATGAGAATTTTGCTTAGAACATGTGGAGGCACACATTTATTTAACGTAAAAGTAAGGCAGCGTTTTAGAGCTGCACATCAAATAATAAAAGGCCGGTTGTGTCTTGATGGCTGAAAAAATGTAGCTGTAGAATATTTGATCCCACAGGCTGCCTAAACTTTTTACCATCTGAAAAGGTTCTCATGGACTTTTTATACAGTTAGCTACATCAGCAGTAAAACCACAGTAGTAGTTTGTAAACAATGCTCTAGAACTTGATTACAAGTTTAAATGCAGAGCAGCATGTTTTACATCAAATAACAGAAATAGCAGATTTAAATGCAGGAAGCCATACACTTGTGGGACTAGCAAAATCAGGTGTAGGACAAACATAACCAATGCACTGCTCATTCAAAGACTGATAATAGTGTTTGGCTAAACAGGTTCATTGTAGCAAGGAAATATAAACTGAAGAACTTACTGTATAGCAGATAACAGGTATGATAGAAGGAGTTTAAAAAATAAGGTGTACACAGCTATTGTACATCACCAGAAGGACTTGCAGAAACATTCCTACAGTGGGGCTAGGCCAGGTCCAGAGGGAGGATGCCTTCCCCAGTCGTAGAAAGAAGTAGCAGTCCACAAATATTACAAAAACTGATAGGCCAAAGAAGAGCCATAATGACAACAGAGTGGACTATTGAGGATAAGAAAAAAATTATGTATTACTACTATGCAAAAAGCCCATAATTTCCAGATACAAGGTATGCAAAAAGACTGAGAGAGAAATTATTGAAACCTCAAATATTTGTGTTCATTAATACAACAGATTTGTGAAAAACATTATATAGACCAATAAACTTTGATCTGCTTAAAAAAAAAAAGAAGCATCTGAGGAAGTGCGAAAATGTAAACAGCAAAAACTAGAGATTTTTGATAAGTATAAAAAATGAAATAAGGACATAAGAAAGAAAGAGAGCATGTTATGTTGTCCCATCTTGCCTTCATTCTTGCTGGTTGGGTTTGGAACCGAGCATCGGTTCCACCGCGGCCTTTTACTAAAGCTCGAGAGCTTCCACTGGCTTGAGGCTATACCCTATACCATAATGCCTAGAGAAGGTTACCCAGATCTCGTTTGCCGCTAAGCTAGATTGGGTGCTTCTCACTGGGCTCAGGTTAAGTGAAATTCTTTTTTGGATACTGTTGTTTAGTGCTTTTAATATAATTATTGTTGTAGAGTAGTTCTAGAGACTTTAGGATTAGTTCGTGCTACCTTTTAGATGTTAAGTTGTCTATCTTGCCTTCGATGTTCATCGTGTTTCACTGTTGCAGTCTTAACTGTAGGGTTCTCCTCTGTCGGCAGGCAGCCCTCGGTCGGCCAGAATCCCAAAGTCTGGGTCCGGCGTCGTTTGTTCAACCATGCTCCCTGACGTCAGAGCGCCAGGAGTACAAAGCTGACAGCCGATGCCATCTTCTCCAGTCTTTCTTGCCATGCGATGATAGCAGTTCGCAAGTGCCGGTCGGCTGACTCCTGACGATTTTTTCTGATAAACTTCAGTCCGAAGATTTTCTTCTCCACTCAAAGCTAAGTAACCCGTTGGGGAAACTTTTTTCTTGCTCCACTCCAATGTCAGAAAAAGTTAATAATTGTATTTCATGTGGGAAGCAAATACCTCATAAGGATTTTCATTCATACTGTATTCCTTGCTTAGGCCCTGACCACGACGTAGCTAGTTGTCGGTTTTGTGCTATATTCAGTCAACGTACAATTAAGCGAAGGTAAGATTTTGCTTTTCATTACTTCGGTAGGCGCTTTAACTACAAAATGTCGTCGGATACGGTTCCGGCTACCGGAGTTCACAAACGTCGCAAGGACAAAGACAGGCCTCCGAGGTCCAAATCTGATGATAGCGCACAAGCGGAGCCAGCTTCAGGTTCGGCCGTCATCGGTGAGGCGCTTTTGCAGCCCGTGTCGGCCATTTCAGAACCGATGGCCGAAACGGACTCTCATGAGGAGCCAACCAGGCCTTTAAATATCTCTATTGCAGGACCTTTGGACAATGCTCCTTCGGATGGGTCCGGAGCCGCTGTGCAGGTACTGGCTTCCGAAGGGGTTTTCAGGCCTACTCAGCTTCTAATAAAGGCAAAGCCAAAGACAAAGGCAAAGACTCCTTCTAAATCAAAGACTGCAACACAGGCCTCTTCTGAACCGGCTCCCAAGTCACAGAAACAGTTACTCAAGATGGCGGAGGATTTACTTACTATAATTAGGGGTTCACATCCCCCTCCAGATAAAAGGCCAAGGCAGGATGTTTATTATGATTCCTCTGCTCAGGCTTCTGTTTCCTCAGTTTCTTCTTCTGACCAGGAATATTCTTTCCCTCCTTATGAGGATTCTGATGCTGAGGAATCCATTCCTTCAGCTTCTCCCCCTGAGGATTTCTCTTTTGGGGAAACTTTGCATGAAATGAGGGAACATTTCCAGTGGGAAGGACAGGAGTATTCGGAATCTAAGAAAAGACTGAGGGATTTTCTTCTTCTTCCCCAACATAGACCCCTGGCTATTCCTCCTGTTTTGGATATTGTGGATGATGCCTTTTCGGAGGCTAACTTAACCCCTGACTCATTTCCTCCTGCTCCTGTTAAGCCTGATAGATATTACAGGGTTCCTGATTCCCACCAGTTTTTATACAAGAACCCTTCTGCTGACCCTGAAACCATTTCTCAGGGTCCTAAGGGAGTTAAGGCCGCTTCTGCCAGAAATCCCATTCCTACTGAAAAGGATTCTCGATCCTTAGAAAGATGGGGCAAAAAGGTGTACACTTCTGCTACTTTGTCCATTAGGGCTTTAAACTGTCAGTTTCATAAGCTGAAATACCAGCAATTTCTCTTGTCCGTTTTAAAACAAAAGCTTACTTCCATTTCTGCCTGTGCAGATGATAAGGAATTACATGACTTATTGCATGCCACTGAACAAGTTGGGAAGCATGGTTTACACTGTGGATTTGATGCCTTGGAGGCTTCTTGTAGGGCTGCGGCCTCCGGCACAGTCATAAGAAGGCATGCATGGCTAAAGGAACAAAATTTGCCTGAACAAGTAAAGGCTAAATTATTGGATGCTCCTGTTCAGCATAATGTTTTGTTTGGATCAAAAGCTGAAGAGGTGATTAAAAAGATGGAGGATAAGGCGAAATCCATGCAAACAGTTAAAGATTTCTTACAAGTACAGCCACCTAGATTTAGCAGGAATTGGCCTTCAAAAAATTGGTCCTTTCCCACATCAGACAGGCCTCAGAGGGGTAGATATAGACGCTGCAGAGGAAGGCCTCAAACACAAGCTTCTTATAGACCAAGACAATGGACTGCTTCCACCCCTAGGGGAGGAGAGGACAGGTCACAAACTCAAAGGAAACAAACTCAATGACTCCCTCTGTTGGGCTACAGGAACTTCTTGCCTGGAAGCCCCTCTCAGAGGAAAACTCTCTCTTTTTTATCAAAATTGGACTCAAATAACCCAAGACAAGTGGGTTTTGGATGTGGTTTTAAGAGGTTACAAATTCCATTTTCATACCTTGCCAAAGCCAAGCGGATGGCCAGACCTTCCAAAACATCAATGGACGGAGGCCTTAAACCAGGTGGAGGCTCTTTTGGCTATGAATGCCATAGAACTGGTTCCACTTTCAGAGATGGGAAAAGGTTTTTCCTCAAGGCTCTTTCTAGTCCCAAGGAAGCAAACCTCATGGAGACCCATTCTGGATCTGTCGGTCTTGAACACCTTTCTAGAGATTCCAAGATTCAAGATGATTACTCTACAGCAGCTACTTCCAATGCTGTCCAAAGATGCATGGATGGTAACTTTGGATTTAAAGGAGGCATATTTACGCATTCCCATCAGGCAGGATCACAGAAAATACCTCAGGTTCAAGGCCGGATCAAGGCACTTTCAATTCTCTGCGCTGCCCTTTGGATTGTCTACTGCGCCCAGGGTCTTCACTAAATGCCTGGCTCCAGTAGTAGCTTACTGCAAACTCAAGGGGATTCAAATTTACCCTTATCTGGACAATTGTCTAATTCAGGCAGACAGCAGGGATGTCTTACTCCAGCATCTAGAATTTGTACAGAACCTCCTCAAGTTCCTGGGATTCTCTGTAAACATAAAAAAGTCAAATTTGACACCATCACAACAGATAACTTTTCTGGGTGCTCTTCTAAACACCACAACCCAGATGGCATTTCTGACATTCGAAAAACAATTACAGCTGGCTTCAACTTTCAAAACCTTGGCAACTTTAACTCAACTATCTGCAAGGAAATTCCTGCAGGCTTTGGGTTACATGGCCTCCTGCATCCTTCTCGTACCATATGCAAGACTACACATGAGGAAAATACAGTGGTACCTAAAAGTGTATGGTCTCAGCATTGCCACAGTTTAGACATACTGATCTCCGTCCTTCCTTGCCTTCAAAAGGAATTTCTTTGGTGGTCCAGGGCATGTGCTCTAAACAAAGGGAAACCCTTCCGTCTGCTCCTGTCACTCAGATTCTAACCACGGACGCCTCGGATTATGCTTGGGGAGCCCATTTTCAGGGCAACTGTCTGCAGGGCCTTTGGACAAAGGATCAGAAGCACCTGCATATCAATTTAAAGGAAATGTTAGCCGTTCAGAAAGCTCTATTGGCCTTCAGGAATCTTTTACAACCAGGACAACTACTAATACGGACAGACAACACCACAGTTATGTGGTACATAAACAAGCAAGGGGGATCTCATTCCTACCCCCTTTGCAGACTAGCCATGGATCTATGGAACACAGCTCTAGCTTGCAATCTGGATCTTCAAGCTCAGTTTCTACCAGGGAAACAAAACTTCCTGGTAGACAGTCTGAGCAGGAAACCTTTCGGATCCACACGAGTGGATGCTGGACACCAAAATATTCAGGATGATAACAGCAGTCTGGGGATGTCCTCACATAGACCTCTTTGCATCCCATCTCAATCATCAACTACAGAATTTTTGTACCAGGTCTTTCCACAGAGAAGCTTGGAAAGTGAATGCCCTGTCACTCAGTTGTAGGAACCTCTCGGGATATGCCTTTCCGCCTATTTCCTCTTCTTCCACGGGTCTTATTGAAGATAAAACAGGACAAGCCCAAGATGATAATCTTGCTGGCTCCAAATTGGCCTTGGCAGTTTTGGTATCCAACTCTAAAAAACCTATGTCTGGAGCCCCCTTGGGTTTTACCTCAGTCTCCGAACCTTCTGTCCCAACATCAGGGTCAGGTTCTACACTCTCATGTCAGAACTCTCAGCCTGGTGGCCTGGTTAATCCAGGGCCTTTGATTTCTTCTTTCCTACCCAAGCAGGTTATGGATGTCATTTTAGAAGCCAGACGTCCTAGCACTAGAAAATCTTATGCAGGAAAATGGAAAAGATTTTGTTCCTGGATGCAGGCTCAGGATTCTGATCCTCTTCTTCCTAACATTACGTTAATTTTACTTTACTTGACAGATCTCTTACATGAGGGTCTCTCTTTCTCTTCCATTAAGATACATGCCTCTGCTATTTCTGCTCATTATAATACAGACCCTCCCATCTTTTCCCACCAGCTCATGAGACAGTTTCTCAGAGGAGCTAAGAACTTAAGACCTCCTAGATCTCCTCCCATTCCTGCTTGGGATCTCAACTATGTTTTGGAAAAACTAATCTTGCCTCCTTTTGAGCCTGCTGCCTCTTCTGACATCAAGTTTTTATCCTGGAAGACAGCTATCTTGTTAGCCCTAACATCTGCCAGGAGAGTTTCAGAGTTACAAGCTCTTATGGCTGTGGAACCTTATATTATTTTTCATCAAGACAGGGTATCTTTGAGGACTAATCCTACCTTCATGCCTAAGGTGGTTTCCAAAGTGGCTTTAAATCAAACTATCCACTTGCCAACCTTTTTCCCCGCTCCTCAAAATAAAGGGGAAAGGATCTTACATTACTTGGATGTACACAGACAACGATGTTTTTACCTGGACAGAACCAAGGACATCAGAAAATCAGAACAATTGTTTGTTTCTTATGCTTCAAGTACCCAAGGTAAAGCCATTTCAAAACAGACCATTTCTAAATGGATTGCTCATGGAATCAGATTTTGTTGTTCACACCATGGAAAGCAAATTCCAGGGAGTATACGGACTCATTCCACCAGAGCGGCTGCCACTTTTGCATCCTTCCTCAGGGGAGTTCCTACCAAAGACATTTTGGAAGCTGCAACTTGGAGCTCAGTGCATACTTTCTCTAAGCACTACAATCTACCCCTCTACTCTAAGTCTAGGGCAGGCTTTGCCTCTGCAGTCTTACAGGGTCTTCTAGCCGCCCCTTCTTCTTTATGACCACCTCCCTTTCTTTCAGCTTTGGGATTCTACCCTACAGTTGTGACTGCAACAGTGAAACACGATGAACATAGTACAGTTGTGTACACCTATCATAAATGTAGATGTTCGAGTGTCTTCACTGTTGCAGTCTGGGTTTCCCTCCCTCCTGTCCCCTCTTATGTTTACTTTTGTGTAGTTCCTTTTTTCACCATTCTTCTGTGGTGTATTTGCAAAGGTTATGGGACCTTTTTCATTTTTGGACTCCTGACATCTGGGGCAAGAAAAACTGGAGAAGATGGCGTCGGCTGTCAGCTTTGTACTCCTGGCGCTCGGACGTCAGGGAGCATGGTTGAACAGCCGACGCCTGACCCAGACTTTGGGATTCTGGCTGACCGAGGGCTGCCTGCCAGCAGGGGAGAACCCTACAGTTATGAATGCAACAGTGAAGACACTCGAACATCTACATTTATGGTAGGTGTACACAACTGTACTTTCTTGCTGCTTGGGTTCTGAGCCGATCCTCTGCTCTGACTCGGCCATCTTCAATAGCTCAAGAGCTGTTAACTGGCTCGAGGCTACCCCTTATCCCATAATGCCTAGAGATAGCTACCCAGATCTCATTTGCCGCTTCAGCTGTGAGGTGTCGTTTTTCTGGCTCAGGCTTGTATAGAGTTTTTTGTGTAAATTCTCTCTAGAATTTAACTCTTCTAGTATATTATTATTAGCGATAGTGTTAACTTTTTTTTGCTGCTGTGTCTTTCCGCTTTTCCCGGTTAGGGGTCGCCACAGTGGAACTCCGATCCGCTAATGATTGGCAGTTGATTTTTACGTGCTGAGTTGCCAGCCCTAACGCACAACCTTCAACGAAGGTATGCCCATTCACGCATGTCTCCACGCAGAAGACGCTCTAGCTGAGAGTCGAACCGGTCAGCGTCTTACTGTGTTGCGGCAAAGCTACCGCAGCACCACCACCATGGATAGCGATAGTGTTGTTAACTGTGGTAGATAATTGTTTTTTCTATAGTATCCCTTTTTTGTAGAACTCGTTTAACTTAGAGAGTTCTCCCCCACCCCTCCCCCCTTCCCTTGGTTAGCCGTTTAAATGAGGCTTTCCTACTGTTTTTTCTTATAGGTTAGCCGTTTAAATTAGAGCCTATCCTATTACCTTCTTAAAAAAAAAATCTTTATCTATATCCTTTCTAGATGGTGTTTTTGTTCTTGTAGAACTGAATATTGTTCTTTTCCTTGTTGGTTAAATTGGTTGGTTTCCTTTTTCCAGTGCAGTATGTCCAAGGAATCTAAGGTTTCTGGGTATAAGACGTGTGACTCATGCTGTCAGAAAATGTCTCTGACAGATGGGCACACTTCTTGCGTCTATTGTTTAGACGCTGTACACCTGCAGGACTCTTGTTCTGTTTGCCATGCCTTTAGTCCAAGAGTCCTGCAGGAACGTAAGAATAAGTTGATTCTTAGGGGTCTGTTAAACCCCCATGATTCACCAGCCAAGAGTTCACAGCCAGTGAAATCCCCTAAATCCACTAAGCCGTTGGCTCCAATTTCGGAGCCGACTTCGGTACAGGATTTTCCTTCTACTTCGGTTACGGCTGACCCCGACAAGACAATCTCCCAGTCGGCTCCATCAGAGGCTTCAGAGCCGTCGCGGAGCCAGAAGAGGCTGAGGTCACCTTCCTTAGAGTCAGTGCATTCGGCTCCTCAGTCTCCTTTATTCAAAGCGAGCGTAGTCACTGATCCTCTCACTCCTCTTGATCCTCTAGGCTTTCGGATCATGATGTGGAGAGACTAGTCAGTAGGTTGCTAAAGTCGCTGGCACTAGCTAAATTGTTGTCCAGCCCTCCTCAACAGGTATCTGCTCCGTCCACTTCTCTTGATGTTCTTCCTCCAAATCCAATGAGTTCGGAGCCAGAGTTCATTGGGGTTCGAGTAGTGGAACCGTCGGCTCTGATAACTATCTCCTTCGGTTCCGACATCGGCTCCGATTCCCTCGGTGGTACCTTCCATCGAGGGATCTGGGCGCCGTGGCTCCCTCGTCGGCTCCGAGGGGGTGACTGTCATTGGACCCTTGTCCAACCCTATTCTCCCTCTTGGAGCTTCGGCGCAGGTGAACTCGGCTCCAACATCGGCCTCGGAGCCGTCCCCCTCGGTGCGAAGAAAGATTCCTATTTCTTCAGAACCGGAGCTTTCTCTGCATCGTGGCAGAGACGCCTTTGATGTCATGCGGAGTGTGCTGTCCTCTGAGTCAGCTCCACTTTCAGCCCCACCGGCTCCGTCCCCTGTAGTGCCTGTGCCAACCTCTGCTCCTCCTCCAGACCCTAAGAGTAGGGAACCGATGCTCCAGGACACCCCTTTGGGCATTTCCTCCTCTTCCGAGGCCTCTCCTGATCACTCAGAGGAGCCCCCTCAGAAGAAAAAGTGTAAGAGGAAGCACATTGACTCCCCCGAGTCTGTCACTTCTGATACAGACTTAGATGATTCGGAAGGGTCCTGGAGATCCCCCTCTGAAGAGGTTTCCTTCTCGGACATCCTAGAAGTGCTTAAACAGAGGGGGAACTGGAATCCCCTAGCCCCCACCGAGGATGAGTCTATATTTCTGGATGCTTTCGGTTCCCGACCTTCCACCTCCTGGGTTTCTCTGCCTTTCGATCCACTTATGACAGTGGTGGCTCAAAAGGCTTGGTCAGCTCCGGACAAGGTGGAACCAACTCCGAGGAGACCTGGTAAATGCATTACAGCATCCCAGGATAAGCAATTCCTTTCTAAAGGTGTTCCTGTTGATGCCATGGTGGTAGCAGCAGCCACCAAAAAAGAGTTATCGGAGGCCTCTTCGTCTGTCCATCCCCCTAACAAGGAGTCTAGGACGATGGACAGATACGGTAAGCGAATGTTCGCTTCAGTGACCTTCTCTATGAGGTCACTGAACTACTTATGTCATTTTACCTGACTTCAAAGGGATCTCCTTAAAGAGCCCGGAGATACCCTTCAAGATCCAACAGCTGAGGAAGCACAAGCCAAAGCGGCTTCCCAGCTGGTGACTCTTAATTCTGTAGTTAACTCCTCCACGAGGCTCATCTCCTATGCAACCGATGGGGCAAGTACAGCCGCAGGTACAGATGTGGCCCTTAGGAGGCATGCGTGGATGCGGCTGTGTAACTTTGCGGAACCCTTTCGAGCGTCCTTCACCAACACCCCCTTTGATGGTTCCTTTCTTTTTGGACCACAGGTGAAAGACACTTTGACTAGGTGTGAGCAAGAAGGCAAGACTCTCTCTGCCATGGGAGTCTGTTTTTCCACTCCCTCTAGACCTTACCCCAAAGATCAGAAGAGTGGTAAGATGTGATTCCGAAAATCTCAGTGAGCCTTGCCTGACACACGTAGTGATTTTTCCTCCAGAGGCAGAGGAGGAAACAATAGCAATAGATGCCGCCCTCATGGCAGAGGGTGTCTGGAGAACCAGGGCAACAGAGAATCCTTCTCTGATAAGCCCTTTCAGCATCCCTGAAGGGTTGCCTGGCTGCTCACCTCTGGAGGCAGTCGGGCGAAGACTTTCACTGTACCCAAAAGCCTGGCAAAATTTAACACAAGACAGATGGGTACGGTCCATTATATCCGGTGGTTACAAAATTCCCTTCTATCAACCCCCCTTTCGGTCAAAGAAAACCTTTCCAAATGTTCCACCCAATCTGAAGGAGCAAGCAGTAATAGAAGTTTCAAAACTGCTAGAAAAAAGAGCCATCCAGGAAGTCCCGACAGACCAGCACGGATACGGAACTTACTCAAGGTTCTTTTTAGTACCAAAAAAGACAGGGGACTGGAGACCGATTCTGGATCTCAGCAGACTGAACAGGTCTGTACAAAGAACAAAGTTTTGGATGGTCACACTACAGTCCATTCTACCCTTTCTGGGTCAGGACAATTGGATGTGCTCGATAGATCTTCAGGACGCATAGTACTATATCAAGATGGACAGGTGCTCCAGGAG
This sequence comes from Protopterus annectens, assembly GCF_019279795.1. Classification (NCBI taxonomy): domain Eukaryota; kingdom Metazoa; phylum Chordata; order Ceratodontiformes; family Protopteridae; genus Protopterus; species Protopterus annectens. The sequence goes on from NC_056739.1 coordinate 1,361,200,480, forward strand.
ATATCTTCGCTTCCGGCTGGGGGCCAGTCATTATCAGTTCAGAGCTCTGCCCTTTGGTCTCACCACAGCCCCCAGGGTGTTCACCAAATGTATGGCAGTGGTCACAGCTCACCTGAGACGTCAAGGATTCCAGGAGTTTCCGTATCTAGACGACTGGCTCCTCACTGCTACCACCAGACATCAACTCCTACAAGCGCGGGACTACACAATCACAATCTGCTCCCAGCTAAGCATTACAATAAATTTCAAAAAATCTGCCTTGTTGCCCTGTCAATCTATCACTTACATAGCAGCAGACTTAGACACAAGGAATATGTTTGCAAGGCTACCACTAGAAAGGGTGTCCGCAATTCATCAGCAAGTACAGATTCTAATGCAGAGCAAAAGGATCCAAGTCAGGTACGTCCTCCAAACTCTGGGTTCCATGGCAGCAGCCATTCTTTTAATCCCACTTGCGCACTTTCATATGAGAATTCTTCAGTGGCTTCTGTTCATGCAGTGGTCTTTCCAAGAACTACCCATGACTCACATGATCCTGATAACAGATGCATGCAAAAGACATCTTTCTTGGTGGATGGTCTCCCCACTAATTACTCAGGGCAGACCTTTCATACAACCCCCTCTGGTAGCCACAGTGATGACAGACGCCTCCCTGATATGGTGGGGGGGGCGTTATCTGGGCAGGACAGTCCAAGGCACTTGGCAACCTCACGAGTACCATCTGCACATAAATGTCCTAGAAATGAGAGCCGTGCTCCTGGCGTTGCAAGCCCTTCAAGACTCTCTTCCTTCTGGGGCAATTGCTATTCAAACGGACAACATGTCAGTGGTGTGGTACATCAACAAGCAGGGCGGAACCAGATCTTACCCATGTGTTGAGAAGCACTCAGACTTTGGCAGTGGGCGATTTCCTCCCAATGTTTTCTGATGGCGACCCACATCCCTGGGAGATCCAATGTCATAGCGGACAGGCTCAGCAGAGCTATCCTCATGCCTCATGAGTGGTCTCTGAATTAGTTAGTTGCGGATCTTATTTTCCGCAAATGGGGACAGCCTTGCTGCGATCTTTTTGCCACCCCCTTCAACAGCAAATGCAGCAACTACTTCTCCCTTCTTCCACGTCACATACCCAGAGACGCTCTAGTCCACGATTGGCCTCAGGGACTTCTTTATGCTTTTCCTCCGTTTCCCCTTATACCGAAACTAATACAGAAAACAAAATCATTGGGTTGCAAAATGATCCTCATTGCCCCCCTACTGGCCTCGACAGATATGGTTCCCGTTCCTGCACCGTTAACTTTCTCGATCAGCCCTGGACTCTGGACCCAATTCCAGACCTCCTGGTTCATCAGTCAGGCAGGTTGCATCAATCCCTCCAAACTCTCCAGCTCACAGCTTGGTTGCTCCACTTCCAACCTTAGCCAGGCTTCCTAGCATTTCCCCAGCAGTCCATGAGATTATTGCCTCCTCTCATAAGTCTACAACAAGGAAAACCTATGCTAGCAAATGGAAACGTTTCTCTTGTGGGGCAGAGGCTACGAATGTGGATCCTTTTTCAGCCCCAGTCCACGTAATTCTGGAATTCCTAACACAACTGTTTCACTCCGGGTCTGCTTCCACTACAATCAAGGTACAATTAGCGGACATTTCTAACTTTCATGTTGGTTTGTCTAATTCTAACATTATGTCTCATAAGCTCTGTAAAGCTTTTTTGAGAGGGACATCTCTTCTTAGGCCTCCAGTGAAAGATCCCCCTCCTCCTTGGGATCTTAATTTTGTCCTAACTTCCTTGATTCTGCCCCCTTTTGAACCAGCAGCGTCCTGCTCCATCAAGTTTCTATCTTGGAAGACACTCTTTCTGGTAGCTATTACTTCAGTCAGATGTGTCTCCGAACTTCAGGCACTTATGTGTTCGTCCTCCCTACTTGGTTTTTCATAAGGACAGGGTTGTTCTGAGGGCTAATCCTTCGTTTCTTCCTAAAGTCTGCTCAGAAAATAATTGAAACCAATCCATAGATCTTCCTGTGTTTTTCCCTAATCATACCAACAAGGCAGAGTACAAACTACACCAATTGGACGTTCATAGACAATTGTGTTTTTACCTACACAGATTGAAAGAAATAAGGAAATCGGACCAATTATTCCTTTCTTATACCTTAGGCAGACAAGGTCTCCCAGTTTCCAAGGTAACCTTGTCGAGATGGTTATCATGCACTATTACCTTAATTTATCAGTTAAGGAATAACGAGTTATCTGTTAAACCGAAAGGTCATTCTACTAGGGCCTTGGCCACCTCTGTAGCCTTCCAGTCCAGGTTGCCCATGGATTCTATCTGTGCAGCTGCCACGTGGGCAAACCCTCATACCTTTATTTCTCATTACAAGCTAAATATGGTCTCCAGGAGCAGAGCTGACTTTGGTTCCACTGTTCTGAAGAGTCTGTTCCACTGAGCCACCCAAGATATTAGGTGCTAGGGACGCTGTCCCAACCAGCAAGAACGAAGACGAGATAGACAACTTAACAAAGAAGTTATGTACCTACCATAACGTTCCATGTTAGTTGTCTTCATCTCGCCTTCCTTCTTGGGTCCCACCCTCCGCCTCCCTGTCCTAGTGGACCGAGAGGAGTTCCTGTTTCACTGGCTGTGTGTTCTCTTTTTCCTCTATTGACTAAGAGAATATGGCAGGTATAGTCAAGTAATTATTTTGTCTGGTTTATTCTCTTATGTCTGGAGTTAGCCATTTCAAACGAGATCTGGGTAGCTATCGCTAGGCATTATGGGATAAGGGGTAGCCTCGAACCAGTAAACAGCTCTCGAGCTATTGAAGATGGCCGAGTCGGAGCAGAAGATCGGCTCTGAACCCAACCAGCAAGAAGGAAGGCGAGATGAAGACAACTAACATGGAACGTTATGGTAGGTACATAACTTTTTTTTAGCGCTTGTTGTTTATTGTGCTTGACCATTGTTGTTTGTTAGGCCTTCAAACCCTTTCCCATATTAAAGCCTTAGTTTCTCCATACAAAACCATTTTTAGTTAGAGGGATCGTCCTTTGTCTTTGTTTTCGGCCCGTTTAAGTTAGATGGCTTCCCCCTTGTTTTTCTACTTCATTCTCTTACAGAGGTTTCGTCGTTTTCATTAGAGACGTTTCCTCTGGCTAGAGATGATCGTCGCTCAAGTTAGAGACCTCTCCTCTAGTCCCTTCTCCCTGTGTGTTTAAAAAAAAAAAAAAAAAAGTTTAACTTTTGACTAGTTACTGTTTTTTTCTGACTTGTGTGTTCTTAAAATTGAGTAGAGTTAGGTAGCCTTTGTTTTGTTTTTTGACTGTCAGATAGCTTTTCCTGGACTGTGTGGCTGTTGCAGTGGATTTTTTGCTAATATGTCCAAGGAAGGGAAAGAAGTGAAGCAGTCAGGCTTCAAGAAATGTGACTGCTGCACACAAAAGATGTCGGTAACTGAAGGACATACCAGTTGTGTCTATTGCTTAGGTGCGGTTCACCTTCAGGACTCCTGCTCTATTTGCCGTGATTTCTTTGGTTCCTGCATCTGAGCTGGCAAAGAAGCCATCTAAGGACACGACTTCGGACCCGAAGGCTTTCAGGCCCGATGAGACTACTCATATGGTTCCACCAGCTTTATCGGAACTGAATAGGAGCCATACACAGAGCCAGTCTCCTCTGTATCTCAGTCACTTCTCTTACAGTCGGTGGCTGGTAGCCTAAGATCCTTTACCCACTCCTCTCGTTCCTCCAGGAGCCTGTCAGATGACTATGTGGAGCAGGTGGTCAGGAGGTTGCTTCAGACTCCCGCGCTGGCCAAGATCCTTTCAAGTCCAGCTCAGAAGGAAGTGGAATTGACGACTGTCATGACCCCTTCTGCCATTCCTCCTCCGACCTGAGTGGTTTTGGAGCCAAAGTGCTTGGATGTGCTTGTGGTGGAACTTTCGGGCCCTAGACCCCTCTCCCCTGGGTTCTCGGTCCTGACTTCTGCTTCGACCTCTTTGGTGCCATCTTCTGTCAAAGGGTCTGGGAGCCGATGTTCCCCTGTCAGGTCCGGAGAGGAGAGTCTGATCAGACATTTGTCAGATCCGAATTAACCTCTCGGGGCTTCGGCGCAGGTGAGCTCGGCACCCACATTGGCCTCAGAGCCTACCTCTTTGGCTCGTGGAATGTCTCCTGGCTCCTCGGAACCGGAGGCTTCTTCAGGTCCGGATCTTGTTGCCTTTGAGGTCATGAGGAGTGTGCTGTCCCCCTTGATGGCTCCACCCTCCGATCTAGGCAGTCTTCCCACAAAAGTGCTGGCGTCTGCCTTTGTACCATCCCTCTTCCCAGGTGTAGTGAACCAATGGCCCAAGACGCCCCATGGGGTGAGTCACTCTCTTCTGAAACTTTCCCAGAGGACCCCTCCAGGGAGGGTCCCTCAGAAGAGAACCTGTAAGAGGAAACATCTAGACTCCCCTGTGGAGTCTGTCACATTGGATATGGATTTAGAGGACTCAGAATGGTCCCCACGGTCGCCCTCTGAGGATGTCTCCTTTTCAGACATCCTAGAGATCCTAAGGCAGAGAGGTGGCTGGAAGTCCCTTACCCCTTCTGAAGATGAATCCGTACCTGGATGCCTTTGAATCTTGACCCACTACCTCTTGGGTGTCTCTGCCTTTCGATCATCTCCTTGGTTTAGTCAGTCGAAAGGCATGGGGCTCTCCAGAAGCGGTGGAACCTGTTCCAAGGAGGCCCAACAAATTTATAACTGTTTCATCTGATGGGGAATTCTTGTTCAAAGGTGTCCCAGTAGATACTATGGTGGTGGCGGTGGCTACCAAAAAGGAGTTATGGAAACGTCATCTGTCCATCTACCGAATAAGGAATCTCCTGAAACAATGGAGAGATATGGGAAGCGTATGTTCTCATCAGAGGCCATTACTCTCCGGTCGCTGAACTAAACTCATTTTACCAGACTCCAGAGGGATCTCCTGAAGGAGCTAGGAGATACCCTCCAAGGTTCTACAGCTGCAAGGGTGTCAGATAAGGTGACTTCCAACTTTGAGTTCTTTGGTCAACTCCTCTATGCGGCTCCTCCTTTACGCAGTCGATGGAGCAAGTAGGGCAGCAGGCACAGGAATAGCTCTGAAAAGACATTCCTAGATGTACCTTTGCGAGTTTGCTGAACCCTTCAAGTCTTCCTTTAAAAAACTCCCCTTTTGATGGCTCGTCCTTGTTCAAGCCAAAAATTAGAGACTCTGACCAGGTGCAAACAGGAAGGTAAAACTCTGTCTACCGTGGGAGTATGTTTTTCCGTCCCTACCAGGGCTTCTTCCAAAAGCCAGAAGGGCGGTAAAATGTGGTTCCATAAAACCCAAAGAGCTTCACTGGATGCACATGGTGATGTTTCCCTCAGGGGCAGAGGGGGAAATAATAATGGAAGACATTGACCTCATGGCAGAGGGGGTCCGCAAAATCTGGGAGACAGAGATGCATTCTCTGGCAGACCCTTCCAGCGCTCCTGAAAGGAGGCCCATCTGCCTCTGGAGGCAATCGGGGGAAGACTATCACTGTACCCCAAAACCTGGCTAAACATTACTCAAGACCAATGGGTACAGTCGATAATATCCAGGGGATACATTATACCCTTCTCCAACCCACCCCCGCAATCAAGATCATTCCCAGACATTCCACTCTGTCAGAGGGATCAGGCAACCCTAGAAATACAAAGGTTGTTAAGAAAAGAGTCATCCAAGAAGTCTCCACAGACCAAATTGGATCCAGAACTTACACAAAATAATTTTTAGTTCCAAAGAAAATGGGACTGGAGACCCATCTTGGATCTCAGCAGACTGAACAAGTCAGTGAAGAAAGCAAACATGTCCTTCAAGGATGCATCTGCAGTCATCACATATGGGTTGTCCTGCCTCAGGCAGCCCTTCGGTCGGCTGGATTCCAAAGTCTGGGTCCGGCGTCGGCTGATGTCGCACTTTCCCCGACGTCAGAGCACCTGGGGTATAAAAACATCAGCCGACGCCATCTTCCTCGGTCTTTCTTGCCGCGTGGTGCCCGAAGCAGAAGCAGTTCGCAAGTGCCGGTCGGCCAGCTCCTGTAATTCAGCTACCGAAGACTTCAAAAAGCTAAGTACCCCGTTGGGGACTCTTTCTTGCCTCAGCCGATGTCAGATAAAGTTAATAATTGTTTAACTTGTGGGAAACAAATACCTCATAAGGATTTCCACTCTTACTGCCTACCCTGTCTAGGCCCAGACCACGACGTCTCGGCCTGTTCAGCCTGTGCTTCCTTCAACCGGCGCACTCTTAGACGTCGGGCAGAGTTTGCAGAGGAATTTTTTTGCGGCTAGTTTTTCGTATAAGATGCCGTCGGAGACTCCGACTTCTCATTTAGTTAAGAAACGGAAGGACAAGGACCGACACGCGGGCTGCGGTTTCGGTTGAAACCACGGCCAGGCCTACCGCGAGTGTCTCGGTCTCGGCTGAAACAGAGTCCTTGGTACTTCCAATTACCGAAACCGCTCAACCGACTACCTCGGTCCTGGAGGCCCCGGCTGAGTAGGTTATTGAATTTCCAACAGAAACTGGTGACCTGGAACCTTCCGACACCATTCCTTTAGACAAATCTACACCAGCACGTGGTGCAGCCAGGCCTCCTGCATCCATATCCATTAAGGCATTCTCCAGGGCTAAAGCTGCTAAACTCTCAAAAGCTTTGCCTCCCAAGGTTATCCCTCAGAGACCCTCTACTGGTTCACAGATTCTAAGCTTAGCAGAGGATCTTATCTCCTTAATTAGGGGCTCTCAACCTCTTCCGGACAGGGGCTCTCAACCTCCTCCAGACAAAAGGCCCAGGGTTGAGCCCTCTGATCCCTACTCCTCAGATGAGGCCTCTGATGGCTCTACTCTCTCGGACCACCAGGAGGAGGCTTTTTCGGCCTACGAGGATTCTGATGCATAGGAATCTATTCCCTCGGCATCCCCTCCTGAAGAGTTTTCCTTTGGGGAGACTCTACACACCATGAGAGAGCATTTCCAATGGCAGGGCCAGGAATTCTCTGATTCCAGGAAAAGATTAAGGACCTTTTTACATTTGCCTCAGCATAGGCCTTTAGCTATTCCTCCTGTTTTGAATGTCATTGATGATGTGTACTCTGACTCTAGCACAACCCCTGATTCTCTCCCTCCGGCTCCTGCCAAACCCGATAGGTACTACAGGGTCCTGGACTCACATCTTTACCTTTACAAGGCCCACTCTGCTGATCCAGAAACTATTTCACAGGGCCCTAAAGGGGTTGCAGCTGCCACTGCTAAAAATCCTCTCTCCTCTGAAAGGGAGTCCAGAGCTTTAGAGAGATGGGGTAAAAAAGTGTATACTTCTGCTACTCTTTCGATGAGGGCATTAAATTGTCAATTTCATATGATACAGTACCAAGAGTATTTGTTAGATGAATTGCATAAAAAACTGTCTTCACCTGACCCCCTAGACCGCAAGTCACTTCAGGATCTGGTACATAACTCACAACAGATTAGCAACCATTTCTTGCAATGTGGTTATGATGCATTGGAAGCTTCATGTAGGTCAGCTATGACTGGCGCAGTCATACGTAGGCATGCTTGGCTGAAGGAACAATCTCTGCCAGACCATGTTAAAGCAAAGCTGCTGGATGCTCCTCTGGAAAAGCAAAAGTTATTTGGCTCCATGGCTCAGGAGGTCCTAAAGAAATTTGAAGAAAAGGCAAAATCCGTACAAACAGTCAAGGATTTTCTCCAAGTACAACCACCAAGATTCAGCAGGAATTGGCCTTCCAATAATTGGTCCTTTCCAGACACAGAGAGGTTTCAGAGAGGCAAGAACAGGCATGCCAGAGGTAGAGGGCAAGCTAGAGGCTCCTACAGAGGATGTCAGTGGCAGCCTCCCAACCAGAGAGGTAATGCAGGACCTTCAACTGCTGCACAAGGACAGGCTCAATGACTTTACTTTGACACCGCCAACCAGGGCTCAGTTGGAAGCAACTTTGGGCGGAAAGCTTTCTTTATTCTCAGAAAATTGGCACAGCATTACAAGGGACAAATGGACACTACAAATAATAGACAAAGGATACAGGTTTCATTTCCACACATTACCAAAAAGAAAGGGCATGCCAGACCTGCCACCGAATCAAAGGGCAGAGGCTTTGAAACAAATTTCCAGCTTAATGCAAATGAAAGCTATAGAAAAGGTTCCTCTCTCAGAACAAGGCCAAGGATTTTATTCCAGACTATTCCTTGTTCCAAGAAAAGAAAAACAATGGAGGCCTATTCTCGACTTGTCCGCACTGAATACTTATCTCATTGTGCCAAAGTTCAAAATGCTGACTCTACAGCAGCTCCTTCCCATGCTGGGCAAGGGGTCTTGGCTGGTAACTCTAGACCTCAAAGAGGCATACCTGCATGTCCCTATCAGACAAAGTTGCAGAAGACACCTCAGATTTCTTGCAGGGTCAGAGCATTATCAATTCTCAGCATTGCCCTTTGGCTTATCTACTGCGCCCAGAGTATTCACAAAATGCCTGGCATCAGTAATTGCACACTGCAGACTTCAGGGGATTCAAATATACCCATATCTGGACGACTGCCTTATACAAGCGGACAGCCAACAAGCTTTGGTATAACACTTGAATTATGCCATCTGCCTACTTCAGGCCTTGGGATATACAGTCAACTTTCACAAATCAAGACTTGTTCCATCCCAAAGAATAACCTTTCTGGGTGCAGATCTAGATACAACCACCCAAATGGCCTTCCTCACAGAAGAAAAACAAAATCAACTTCCAGATTACTTCAAGAATCTGACAAGACAAACCCAGCTGATTGCAAGGAAAATCCTGCAGGCCCTGGGTTACATGGCTTCTTGCATCCTTCTGATTCCGCAAGCAAGACTACATATGAGGAAACTACAATGGTACCTAAGGAGTTTATGGACTCAGCACAGTCACAGCCTGGAAACTTTGATACCACTCATTCCATGCCTTCAAAAGGAATTTCTGTGGTGGGCTCAAGCAAGCCAGTCAAACAGGGGTCTGCCTTTCAGCAAACCAATAGCCAGCCAAACCATTACAACAGGCGCTTCAGACCACGGATGGGGAGCACATGGAGGGCAGATGCATTCAAGGTCTATGGTCACAAAAAGAGCTACGCATGCACATAAACCAAAAGGAAATGCTGACAGTGATACATGCAGTCGAAGCCTTCAAACCCTTTCTGCATCATGGCCATCTGCTAATAAGGACAGACAACACCACGGTTATGTGGTACATAAACAAGCAAGGAGGCACCCATTCCTATCCTCTTTGCAGGCTGGCAATGAATCTATGGGAACTTTCCTTGAAACTCAATATACAGCTACAATCCCAGTTTGTGCCAGGGAAAGACAATATACTGGCGGACAGCTTAAGCAGAAATATCATGGATGCACACGAATGTATGCTGCACCCAGACATCTTTCTACAGATAACACAATCATGGGGGAGGCCGGACTTAGATCTTTTTGCCTCCCCCCACAATCATCAACTGAAGAAATTCTGCTCAAGGACATACCACCCACAAGCATGGAAAGTGGATGCCATCTCTTTCAGCTGGAGAACTCTAACAGTGTATGCATTTCCACCTCTCCCATTAATGACCAAGGTTTTACTGAAGATCAGGACAGAGCAGCCAAAAGTGATTCTGATAGCGCCGGACTGGCCAAGACAGCACTGGTACAGCACTGGTACCCACTGTTAAAGAGCCTGTCACGCACGAAACCATGGCCTCTTCCTCTATGGCCACTTCTACTGACACAGCACAATTACAAAACTCTGCATTCCAACCTGAAAACCTTGCAACTAACAGCCTGGAAAATACCGTGACTCCTCCTCAGGACAAGCTATCCCAGAGAGTGAAAGATATTATTATGGAAGCTCGCCGGCCTTCCACAAGAAAGGCATATTCAGCAAAATGGAAAAGATTTCACATTTGGAACACCACAAAGGGCCTAGATGCGACAGTGATGAACATGGCACATATCCTGGAATACTTGGCAGAAATGTTTCACAATGGTCTGTCTTACTCTTCCATTAAAATTCATGCTTCAGCAATTTCAGCAGAGTACAATACTGATCCACCTGTCTTCTCTCATCCTCTCCTAAGACAGTTTCTAAGAGGAATCAAAAACATCAATCCTCCAAGGAAACCACCTCTACCTGCTTGGGACCTTAACTTCGTGTTGGAAAAACTAACACTGCCTCCCTTTGAACCAGCAGCATCTGCAGAACTACAGTTCCTATCTTGGAAGACTGCTTTCCTTCTGACCATAACCTCAGCAAGAAGAGTATCTGAGTTACAGGCCCTTATGGCAGTACAGCCATTCCTTATTTTTCATCAGGACAGAGTTTCATTATGAACCAATCCTACATTTATGCCAAAGGTAGTATCCAGGGTTTCATTAAATCAAGCTATTCACTTGCCTACCTTCTTTCCAAATCCACAAAACAAAGGGGAGAAACTTCTGCACACCCTGGACAGACACAGACAGTTGCGCTACTAATTGGACAGAACTAAAGGTTACAGAAAAACTGACCAGCTGTTGGTAGCATATGCTGCTGGTACACAAGGAAAAGCAATTTCCAAACAGACAATTTCAAAATGGATAGGGAATTGCATTCGTTTCTGTTACTCCTTTCATGGAAAAACTGTGCCAGCTAACATTAGACCTCATTCCACGAGAGCCACAGCCACCTCCACAGCCTTCTTAAGAGGGGTGGCTACCAAGGACATTTTAGAAGCTGCTACATGGAGCTCCGTGCATACATTTGCCAAGCATTACAATTTACCTTTATATTCCAGATCCAGAGCAGGCTTTGCTATGGCAGTCCTGCAGGGCATTTTAGCTACACCATCCTTTACATAGTTCCTCCACCCCAGATTGGCTATGGTATTCTACCCATATGTGATGACTGCAGATGCATCCTTGAAGGACATAGTACAGTTTTGTACCTACCATAAATGTAGATGTCCGATAGGTATGCATCTGCAGTCAGGTTTACCCTCCCTCCTTCCCTCTGTGGTATTTCTTGGGTACTTACCCTCTTATAGCTAGCTGGGGGAATCTATTATGGTGTATTTGTTTTTATATTATTGTGCATGTTTGGATTTTTAAATGCATCTCTCCAAATTTAGCCTTCCTTAGAGGGCACCTGGCATCTGGGGCAAGAAAAACTGAGGAAGATGACGTCGGCTGATGCTTTTATACCCCAGGCGCTCTGACGTCGGGGAAAGTGCAACATCAGCCGACGCCGGACCCAGACTTTGGAATCCGGCTGACCGAAGGGCTGCCTGAGGCAGGACAACCCATATGTGATGACTGCAGATGCATACCTATCGGACATCTGCATTTATGGTAGGTACAAAACTGTACTTTCCGGATGGTGACACTGCAGTCTATACTCCCTTTTCTGGGACAAGACAATTGGATGTACTCAATCAATCTTCAGGATGAGTACTGTCATATAAAAATGGACAGGCGATCCAGGAGATACCTATGCTTCCAGCTGGGAGCCAGTCATTACCAGTTCAGAGCTCTGCCCTTTGGTCTCACTACAGCTACCAGTGTGTTTACCAAATGCATGGCATTAGTCACGGCTCACCTGAGGCGGCTAGGATTCCTGGTGTTTCCGTACTTAGACAACTGGCTCCTGACCGCCACCACTGAGCATCTATTAACCAAAGCCAGAGACACCACCATTCATCTATGCTCGGAACTGGGCATCATAAATTTTGAAAAATCTGCCTTGTTGCCATCACAGCATATTACATTCATAGGAGCAGATTTAAACACAGTAGACATGGTAGCAAAGTTGCCTCACAACAGAATACAGACACTGGTGTCATCAAGTGTCCATCTTGCTCTCAAAAAGGAAGCTACAGGCAAAATTTGTTCTAAAAGTCCTAGCCCCAATAGCAGCTGCAATCACATTAAGACCTCTAGCACGACTACACTTGAGAGTCCTGCAGTGGCTACTATTTGCTTAATGGTCCATGCAGGAGTTACTCATGTCACACAAGATTTTCATCACAGACTCCTGCAAGAAGAACCTATGCTGGTGGCTTCTATCCGTGCAAGTAACCCTAGGCAGATCATTCACTCTCCCTCAACCTGTAGCTTCATTGACCACAAACCCTTATTATCTGGGAAAGACCGTCCAGGGAACTTGGCAAGAACATGAGTACCACTTGCACATCAGTGTCCTAGAGATGAGAGCAGTGCTTCTGACGTTGCAAACACTCCAGAGCTCTCTTCCTCCAGGTACGATTGCAATACAGACAGACAATATGTCCATAGTGTGGTATATCAACAAACAAGGCAGAACCAGATCCTACCCCCTGTGTTGGGAGGCTCAAAGAGTATGGCAATGGGCAATTTCTTCTCAACGTATTCTGATTGCAACGCATATCCCGGGGAAATCCAACGTGATAGCAGATAAATTAAGCAGAGCAATTCTTATGCCTCACAAGTGGTCCCTGAAACAGGAAATTGCGAACCAAATCTTTCACAAGTGGGGCCAGCCTTGCGATCTTTTTGCCGCGCCCATGAATGCCAAATGCAGCAGCTACCTTGCCCTAACCCCCCCCCTCCGGGGGAGTCACTAAGGGATGCACTTGTTTACGACTGGCCCTAGAACTTCTTTGTCTTTCCTCTGTTTCCACTAATCCCCAAGGTTCTACAGAAAGCCAAATTGATTAGTTGCAGGTTAATTCTCATTGCTTCATACTGGCCTTGTCAAATCTGGTTTCCTTTCCTATGGCCCCATCTCTAAGAAAAGCTGTGCATTCTGGAGCCGGTACCAGATCTTCTGACTATCAGTCAGGAATGCTCCACCCCTCTATTCAAACCCTCAAACTGACAGCTTGGCTGCTCCACTTCCGGTCTTATCCAGGCTTCCAGACATTTCCCTGGCTGTGGGACACATTCTAATTTCATCTCCTAAGACAACGACTAGAAAGCTTTATGCTAGTAAATGGAAAAGGTTTTCTTGTTGGGCTTCCAAGAATTGAATTCACCCCTTCACAGCCCGTTTAAGTACAATCTTAGACTTCTTAGCAGAAATCTTTAATGAAGGTGCAGCAGCAGCTTCCATACGAGTACAGTTAGCTGCCATTTCTAACTACCACATAGGAGACATCGGATCAGAAATAGTCTCACAGGTTGTGCAAAGCTTTCTTGAGAGGTACTTTTTTATTAAGACCACCAGTAAGGGAACCTCCACCTCCTTGGGATCTCAATTTGGTGCTGACTACTCTGATTCTTCCACCATACGAACCAGCTTCTTCTTGCCATCTGAAATTTCGAACCTGGAAAACAGTCTTCTTGATAGCCATTACGTCAGCTAGAAGGGTTTCAGAACTTCAAGCTATGTCCATTCACCCTCCATATTTGTTTTTTCTCAAAGATAAGTCTCTTAGAACAAATCCTTCATTCCTTCCCTAAGGTATGTTCTGAGACCAGTTTGAACCAGTCCATTGACTGCCCATTTTCTTTCCGAATTATGGCAACAAGGCAGAATATAAGCTACACCAGTTGGACATCCACAGGCAGTTACATTTCTACTTGCATAGAATGAAAGAATTCAGGAAATCCGACCAGTTATTCATCTCTTTCTCAGGTAACAAGAAAGGTGCACTGATACCAAAAGTTACTTTGTCAAAATGGCTTACTGACATGATAACCTACGCATGTAATTCTCAACATAAACAATTGCCAGGAAGATTAGGACCCACTCAACAAGAGCTATGTTGACTTTGGCCGCTTTTCAGGCCAGATTGCCTTTGGACTCCGTCTGTGCTGCAGCCACTGGGTCAATCCTCATCCCTTCATCTCTCATTACAAAGTAGACGTGGCCTCCCAGAACAGGGCCTCATTTGGTTCCACTGTTCTGAAGAGCTTATTCCCTTGAGCCACCCAAGAAAGAAGGTACAGAGGATGCTGTCCCAACCAGCAAGAATGAAGGCGAGATGGGAAAACATAACATTAAAAAGTTATGCACTCACCATAACGTTCCATGTTTGTTGTCCATAGTCGTGCCTTCATTCTTGCGTCCCACCTTCCTTCCCCCTACCTTTGCTCCTGGAGGATCGAGAGGAATTTTTGAATTGGTTAGAAATGTACTCTGGTTCCCTTCTTGCCTCACAAGACTTAGGCTAAGGATGACTAACACTATTTTGGAATAGAAGTTCTGATTTGTTAGTGTTTTGCAAACAAGATCTGGGTAACTTTCTCTAGGCATCATGGGATAGGGTATAGCCTTGAGTCAGTGGAACCCAACCAGCAAGAATGAAGGTGAGATTATGGACAACAAACATGCAATGTTATGGTGAGTACATAACTTCTTATTTGATATGGTGCAATATTTATGCAAAGTCGTAAACCAAATTATTCATTACAAACAAATGCAGCTCCAAGGATATTCGAAGAGAAATATAGGCAAAGGCATCCAGATATGGAAAATTTTGCAGTAAAGAAAATATCACAAAGAAGGAATGTAGAAAAGATATTAGTAAAGTAGAAATTGAAAAAAAAATAGAAGCTGAAGTTATGAAAAGCCTGTGAAGTGGAAGATTTGGTGTAGAAGGTCTAACAAAGATTACATCACAACATGGTGGAACGAGTCCCCAAAATAAGGAGAAACAGGAAGATTGGGAGACATCTGAAGAAGAAACATGGATGTGGGAAAGAAATAGATTTAATATGGTGTAATATTTATGCAAAGGAGAAAGCAAAACTAATCAGTACAAAAAGAGCAGCACCAAAGATATTTGAAAAGAAATATAGGCAGAGGAATCCAGACATGGAAAACTTTACAATACAAAAAATAAGAAGATAAAGAGGGAAAAGTAGAAAAGATGATTAGTAATGGAGTAGTTAAAGAAATAGAAACTGAGGATCTGATGGCATATCTGTCATTATCACGAACGGATCTTGGATCCAACCTCTGAACTGAGCTGGTAACTAATAGATCCAGAGCTCAATCTCCTCCCCTTCCCATAGTCCCCTGCTGACCTCCAACCCTCAGATCTCATTAGCCATTGAAACGCTTCAGACATGGTTTTTGAGCTCAAGCTAGTCAGATAAGTGTTTTTCTTGTGGGGGGGGGGGGGTTCTAGTTTAAAGTTACTTACCCAGTAATGATTATTTACTTTTTTTTAGGGTAAAATTGTTTAGAGGAGTCCCTCATGGAAGAGACTGATTTCGAGGAGGGAGATGGGTCCTTCAGACTCTTGTCTGAGGAAGTGCTGTTTGGACCATCCTTGCAATTCTTAGAGTGGGTGGTCTTCCCCAACTCTTTCTTTGGAGGAGTCAGTGTTTATGAAAGCCTTCAGGGCGGGCCAGTCATCTACCTGGGTGTCCCCTTGCCAATGAGCTTGTAGAACTTATCGCCAGAAGGGCTTGGAAGGAGCTGGACATGGTGGAATCAGTGGCCAAGAAAACCGACAAATTCCTCAGTCCTCCCAGTAACAAAACCTTTTGGAGCAAGGGCGTACCTGTCGATGCTACTAAGAAGGAGCTGGCAAAACACAGCTCTTCGGTCCATCCCCCGAACAGAGAGTCTTGAGCAATTGACCGCTTTGGAAAGCTTATGTTTACCTCTGATACATTCAGACTGAGAGCATCTAACTATATGGCACACTGTACCAGACTTCAGCAGGATTTTGTCGTCAGAACTCACCACTTCCCTTACAAAGTTTTGCCTCCAGAGAGTCTTAAGTTGGTTTCTCCAAGGCGGTCTATTCTGACTTCTTAGCTAATGCTTTGATGAGGTTGATCTCCAGTGTGGCAGAGGCCACCTCTTGAGCAGCTGGCGCAGGCATTGCCATTCGGTGGCATGCATTACTTTGCCTTTGCAGGTTTGTGGAACTCTTTAAGGCATACTTTACTAACTCCCCCTTTGATGGTTCCACCTTGTTTGGACCATCCGTCAAGGAAACTTTGGCATGCAGTGAGCAGGAAGGTAAGACTCTGTCCACAGTGGGAATCAAGTTTTCTACTTCTCAATGTTCCTTTTCCAAAACTCAGAGGGGAAGTAAGAAGCTTTGGTTCCGCAAGACTCTGTCTTCCTTCCACAAGCTTGGGTAGGGGATTCAATGAGAGATGCCACCCCAGAGGTCAAGGGGGTTCACAGAATCAGGGCTGTTGGGAACCTTTCTCGGAGAAGCCCTTTCAGCACTCCTGAAGTGCTGCATGCCAGTCCTGCCCTGGAGGCAGTTGGTGAAGATTTCTCCCTACACCCACTAGCTTGGACAGGTCTCACTTCCAGTCAGTGGGTGTTAAAGATTATTTCCAGGGGTTACTTCATTCCCTTTTTTCAGTCCCCTCCAGATGTTCATGTTTCACTGTTGCAGTCATCACATTTGGGTAATCTGCTGGCAGGTTGCCCTCAGTCGGCCTGAATAACAAAGTCTTGGGTCCTGCGTCGGTTGCTGTCTCCTCTTCCATGACATCAGGTCGTCAGGGGTATAAAACATGCAGCTGATGCCATTTTAATCCGTCTTTCTTGTTGCACGGTGCCCAAAGCAGAAGCCGTTCGTAAGTGCCGGTTGGCCGACTCCTGAAATTTTCATTTTCGAGTTTCAGAACCGAAGTCTTCAAACTAAAGCAAAGTACCCCGTTTGGGAAACTTTTTCTTGCTCCTTACCGATGTCAGTAAAAGTTAACAATTGTATTACTTGTGGGAAGCAAATACCTCATAAGGATTTTCATTTGTACTGTATTCCTTGCCTAGGCCCTGACCACAACGTGCCTTGCTGTCGGTTTTTTGCTAAATTTAACCAACGCACTATTAAGCGTTGGTATATTTTTGCTTCTAAATACTTTGGTTCAAGATTTAACTAAATGGAATGTCGTCGGTTAGCAATCCGACTACTGGAATTCACAAAAAATGCAAAGATAAAGACAGAGACAGACTGTCGAGGTCCAAAACCGATGACAAAATTTCTCCTAAGCCAGTCGCCGGTACTCAATGAGGCGCTTTTGCAGCACCTGATACCCGTTACTTTTGAGTCGCAGGCCTCTACCGAGACCCATTCGGAGTCCAGTATGCCGCAGGATTCTTCAAGTATTGAAACCGCGGATGTCTCTCCCTTGGATGGGTCCAGAGCCGCTGAACAGGCATCGGCTTCTGAGGGTGTTTTCAGGCCTAAAGATTTGTATATTAAACCAACGCCATCATCAAAAACAAGGCCAAAACCATCTACTGTGTCTAAAAAACCGATGCATGAGCCACGTGCTCAGGCCCCTATGCCAAAAAAACAAATGATCAAAATGGTTGAGGATTTAATTACCTTGATCAGGGGTTCCCAACCCCCTCCTGCTAAGAGGCCTAGGCAAGGCACTGGTTATGAATCTTCAGATCAGGTTTCCATTTCTTCTGATTCCTCTTCTGATCAGGAATTTTCTGTCCCCCCTTATGAGGACTCTGATGCAGAAGAATCCATCCCTTCTGCTTCTCCTCCTGAGAATTTTTCTTTTGGACAGACTTTGCATACCTTAAGGGAATATTTTCATTGGGCGATTCAGGACTTTTCAGAATCCAAAAAGAGGCTTAGGGATTTTCTTCTCCTTCCTCAGCATAGGCTTTTGGCTATACCTCCTGTTTTAGACATTGAAGATGTTTTTTTCAGAATCCAGCACGGCTCCTGATTCCTTGCCTCTGGCTCCTAGTAAGCCAGACACACATTACAGGGTTCCTGACTCCCACAAGTTACTTTTCAAATATCCTACTGCTGACCCTGAAACTACTTCTCAGGGTCCCAAGGGTGTTAAAGCTTCTACTGTTAAAAATCCTACCACTTCTGATAGAGACTCCAGGGCGCTGGATAGATGGGGTAAGGAGGTTTATACATCTGCAACCCTGGCAATCAGGGCTTTAAACTGTCAATTTCATATGCTTAAATATCAGCAGCATGTCATGGGCTTACTAAAACAGAAAATGATGTTGATTTCTGATTGTGTGGAAAATAGAGTTACAAGATTTATTGCATTCAGTTGAACAAGTTGGAAAGCATACTTTGGAATGTGGTTTTGATTCCTTGGAGGCCTCTTGCAGGGCCGCCGTAACTGGATCTGTGATAAGAAGGCATGCGTGGCTCAAGGAGCAAAATCTGCCTGATCATGTTAAAGCTAAATTGTTGGATGCTCCTTTACAGCAGGACAGCCTGTTTGGTAATAAGGCAGAAGAAGTTTTAAAAAAGATGGAAGACAAAGCTAAATATATGCAAACTGTAAAAGATTTCTTGCAAGAGCAGCCACCCAGGTTCAGTAGGCACTGGCCTACTAAAAATTGGTCCTTTCCAGTACCCAACAGAGTCGCTCAGGTCAACCCCAGACACTCCAAAGGCTCCAGGTTTCAGTCACAAGGATCTTACAGGATAAAACAATGGGGTGCCTCCACCTCCAAATCAGGAAGTAGCAAAGCACCACCCTACGGTAAACAGTCTCAATGACTTCCCTCTGCCATTTCCAAGTACCTATCTTTTGGCAGCCCCTTTGGGGGGAAAACTAGCACTTCATACTCAAAATTGGCATCTAATTACCCAGGACAAGTGGGTCTTAAATACAGTTTCCCAGGGGTACAGATTTCATTTCCACATGTTGTCAATTCCAAACGGATGGCCAGACCTGCCCCCAAATCAGTGAGCAGAGGCCCAAAAACAAGTCATTTCCCTCATGGATATGGGGGCTATTCAACCAGTACCAGAAGAGGAAAAAGGACAAGGTTTTTATTCAAGACTTTTCCTGGTACCCAGAAAAGACAAATCATGGCGTCCAATTCTGGACTTATCCATTCTAAATACTTTCCTGGACATTCCAAAATTCAAGATGCTGACTCTACAACAGCTACCGCCTATGCTAGGCAAGAATGCCTGGTTGGTAACTGTAGACTTAAAAGAGGCTTACCTGCATATCCCAATCAGGGAATCTTGCTGAAGTTACCTCCGCTTCAAAGCAGGCTATTTGCATTACCAGATGTTCATCGTGTTTCACTGTTGCAGTCATTACACTTGGGTTATCCTGCTGGCAGGCGACCTGCAGTCGGCCCGAGTTCCAAAGTCTTGGTCCGGCGTCAGTTGCTGTCGCCTCTTCCCTGACTTCAGTGCGCCAGGGGTATAAACATTGCAACCAACGCCATTTTCTCCAGTCTTTCTTGCCACGTGGTGCCCGAAGCAAAAGCAGTTCGCAAGTGCCGATCAGCTGACTCCTGAGATTTTCAAAACTGAATTTCAGAACCGAAGTCGTCAATAAAGCTAAGTAGCCCGTTGGGGAAACTTTTTCTTGCTCCAAACCGATGTCAGTAAAAGTTAATAATTGTATTTCTTGTGGGAAGCAAATACCTCATAAGGACTTTCACTCTTACTGCATTCCTTGCCTAGGCCCTGACCACGACGTTACTAGTTGTTGGTTTTGTGCTAGATTCAATAAACTCACTATTAAACGTCGGTTTGATTTTGCTTTACATTATTTTGGATGAAGATTTAATTACATAATGCCGTCAGAACAATCAATGACCGGAATGTATAAAAAACGCAAAGACAAAAAAAAAGGCAGGCATCCGAGGTCCAAAATCGACGACGAAGCCTCTTCTAGGCCAGTCGCCGGTTCTCAGTGAGGCGCTTTCGCAGCCCCTGACCCACGCTACCTCAGAGCCACAGGCCGTAACCGACAGCCACATGGAGTCACCGAGGCCTGTGGAAACTCAAGGTATTGGGCCTACAGAAACTATACCCTCAGATGGGTTCGGAGCCACTGAGCAGGCACCGGCTTCTGAGGGTGTTTTCAGACCTTCACAGCTTACAATTAAAACTACTACAGCAGCAAAGGCAAAATCAAAAACACCATTAAAGACAAGGAAACAAGTGCAGCATTCTCCAGAGCAGTCATCCATGCCAAAGAAACAGATGCTTAAAATGGCTGAAGACCTTATTACTTTAATCAGGGGCTCCCATCCCCCTCCTGACAAAAGGCCTAGGCAAGACACTGATTATGATTCCTCTGATCAGGTTTCCATTTCCTCTGATTCTTCTTCTGACCAGGGCTATTCTCTCCCTCCCTATGAGGACTCTGATGCTGAAGAGTCCATTCCTTCAGCCTCACCACCTGAGGAGTACTCTTTTGGGGAAACCCTGCACACCATGAGGGAGCATTTCCATTGGGAGAGCCAGGATTACTCAGAATCCAAGAAAAGGCTCAGAGATTTCCTTTTATTGCCTCAGCACAGGCCCTTGGCTATCCCCCCTGTGCTTGATATTGTAGATGATGTTTTTTTTGAATCCAGTCTGTTTCCATATTCTTTACCCCCTGCACCAGTAAAGCCAGACAGGTACTACAGGGTCCCTGACTCTCACAAATTTCTTTACAAAAACCCTGCTGCAGACCCAGAAACAATTTCTCAGGGTCCTAAAGCTTCCACTGCCAAAAATCCTGTTCCCTCAGATAAGGATTCCAGAGCTCTGGACGGATGGGGGAAAAAAGTTTACACTTCTGCTACTTTAGCTGTAAGAGCTTTAAACTGTCAGTTTTACATGCTTAAATATCAACAGTATCTCATGTTATTGTTAAAGCAGAAAATGGTTACAAATATAGAAAGTCCTGACAGTAAAGAAATGCAGGATTTATTGCATGTAGTTGAACAAGTGGGAAAGCATACTCTGCAATGTGGTTTTGATTCATTAGAGGCTTCTTGTAGAGCCGCAGTTACAGGTTCAGTTATTCGAAGACATGCTTGGTTGAAAGAGCAAAGTTTACCTGACCATGTTAAAGTAAAATTATTGGATGCTCCACTACAGCATGATACTTTGTTTGGTGTTAAGGCAGAAGAGGTGTTAAAGAAAATGGAGGATAAAGCAAAGTCAATACAAACTGTGAAAGATTTCTTACAGGTTCAGCCACCTAGATTTAGCAGAAACTGGCCTTCAAAAAATTGGTCCTTTCCAGTGTCAGACAGGCCACAAAGAGGCAGATACAGACGCCCAAGAGGCAGATCTTAGCCCCAAGGCTCCTACAGACCTAAACAATGGGGTGCTTCAGCCCCCAAAGGAGGAGAAGACAAATCACAACCTTATAGGAAACGGTCACAATGACTTCCCTCTGCAAATGCCAAGCTCTTACCAGTTGACAGCACCCCTAGGGGGAAAGCTAGCACTTTTCTCAAAAAATTGGCACATGATCACCCAAGACCAATGGGTGCTGAATATAGTTTCTCAGGGGTACAGGTTCCACTTCCACACACTTCCAAAACCAAAAGGTATGCCAAACCTGCCACAAAACCAATGGGCAGAGGCACAAAAACAGATTGCTGCTCTTATGGATATGGGAGCTATTCAAAAAGTTCCACAAGAAGAACAGGGCCAAGGATTTTACTCACAACTTTTCTTAGTACCCAGAAAAGACCAAGCCTGGCAACCAATACTGGACCTGTCAATCCTAAATACTTTCCTGGATGTTCCAAAATTCAAAATGTTAACACTACAACAACTTCTGCCCATGCTGGGCAAGGAGGCTTGGCTAGTTACTTTGGATCTCAAGGAGGCATACCTGCACGTTCCAATCAGACAGTCATGCAGAAGATACCTCAGATTTTATAGCAGGCTCAATGCATTACCAATTCTCTGCACTGCCCTTTGGCTTATCTACTGCGCCCACGGTCTTCACAAAATGCCTGGCACCAGTAATTGCATTTTGCAGACAAAAAGGAATTCAAATATATCCCTACTTGGACGACTGCCTTAGTCAAGCAGAGAGCAAGGACATTCTTCTAAAGCACCTGGCATTTGTAAAAAGATTGCTAATTTGCCTAGGGTACACAGTAAATGAAAATAAGTCAAAACTAGTGCCCTCTCAAGAGATAATATTCCTGGGTGCAAGCTTAAATACAACTGCCCAGATGGCTTATCTCATGCCAGACAAACAAAGGCAACTGACTCTTTACTTTCAAATGATGGCAACAAAGACCCAGCTCCCTGCAAGAAAAATTCTGCAGGCCCTGGGTTTCATGGCATCTTGCATTCTACTAATTCCATATGCAAAACTGCATATGAGGAAACTACAATGGTATCTAAAAAGTGTTTGGACTCAGCATTGTCACAGCCTAGAGACAATCATAACCTTGATTCCCTGCCTACAACAGGAGTTTCGATGGTGGTCCCACGCCTGTCACCACAACAAGGGACAGCCTTTCACCTTACCTACAGCCAGGCAGACAATAACAACGGATGCATCGGATTATGCCTGGGGAGCACGTATGGCAGGAAAATGTATTCAGGGCACATCGCCCAAGGAACAAATACATCTTCACATCAATCAAAAAGAGATGCTAGCTGTACAGAATGCCCTGACAGCCTTCAAGGACCTAATACATCCAGGACAACTATTAATAAAGACGGACAATACCACAGTTATGTGGTACATAAACAAGCAAGGGGGCACAGTCCTATCCCCTATGCAGACAAGCCATGAATTTGTGGAACACAGCACTGACCTACCAGGTACATCTGCAAGCACAATTCCTGCCAGGAACAAAAAATACACTGGCAGACGAACTAAGCAGAAATCTCATGGATCCTCACGAATGGAAGCTAAATCCACAAGTGTTCAACATGATAACAAGGGAATGGGGACGCCCAGACATAGATCTTTTTGCCTCCCCTCACACTTGCCAAATACAGAAATTTTGCACAAGGACTTATCACTCTCAAGCATGGAAAGTGGATGCTCTATCATTCAGCTAGAAAAACCTGACAGTCTATGCCTTCCCTCCGATGCCTCTTCTCACCAAGGTGCTTCTAAAAGTCAGACAAGAGAGGCCAAAAATTATCCTAATTGCAGCAGACTGACCACGCCAGCACTGGTACCCAATCCTAAAGACTTTGTCCCAAGGCCCACCTTGGCCTCTACCTCAAATCCCTCATCTTCTGACACAGCAAAACAATCAGATTCTGCACAGTCAACTCAGAACCTTAAACCTGGCAGCATGGCAAATAATGTAGCCGCTCAGACTGCACCTCTCTCTAAAGCTGTTATGGATGTAATTTTGGAAGCCAGGAGACCCAGCACTAGGAAATCTTATGCAGAAAAATGGAAGAGATTCTGTGCTTGGAACCAGGCACAAGGGCTGGACCCACTGGTCCCTAATATACCTCAGATTTTGCAGTACTTGACTGAGATTTTGGACAAAGGCCTATCCTTTTCAGCTATTAAAATACATGCCTCTGCCATTTCAGCTCATTATAATACGGATCCTCCTATTTTTTCACATCCTCTACTATGACAGTACCTCAGAGAGGCAAAGAATATAAGACCCCCTAGGAGAGCACCAGTACCTACTTGGGACCTCAATTTTGTTTTTGTAAAACTAACACTGCCTCCATTTGAACCAGCCAGCACAGCTGATCTAAAATTCTTGTCATGGAAAACTGCTCTGCTCCTAGCAATACCTTCAGCAAGAAGAGTCTCAAAGTTACAGGCATTGATGGCTGTGGAACCTTTCCTCATTTTTCATCAGGACAGGGTTTCTCTTAGGACGAACCCAACATTCATGCCAAAAGTAGTCTCTAATGTGGCCTTAAACCAAACCATTAATTTGCCTACTTTCTACCCAAATCCCCAGAATAAAGGGGAAAAGACTTTTGCACGCTTTGGATATACACAGGCAGCTACGATTCTACTTTGACAAAAACTTTCAGAAAATCTGAACAACTGTTTGTAGCATATGCTGCAGGATCACAAGGAAAACCTATTACAAAGCATACAATCTCCAAATGGATAGGACACTCCATCTGCTTCTGTTACGCACAACATGGCAAATCTGTGCCTAAGGGCATTAGGCCTCATTCTACCAGAGCAGCAGCCACTTCAGCAGCTTTCCTCAGAGGGGTACCAACCAAAGACATATTAGAAGCTGCAACCTGGAGCTCAGTGCACACTTTTACCAAGCACTACCACCTACCTCTCTACTCCAAATCCAGAGCAGGCTTTGCCACTGCAGTTCTGCAGGGCTCGTTAGCCTCGCCAAATCCATTCTAGATCCAGCCACCCAACCTCAGCTTTGAGATTCTACCCAAGTGTAATGACTGCAACACTGAAACACGAACATAGTACAGTGTACCTACCATAAATGTAGATGTTCAAGTGTATTCACTGTTGCAGTCCAGGTTACCCACCATCCCCCTCTTTGCTGGAACTGTTCTGTACTTCTCAACTCTATAGAACCTATGTGGTGTATTTGCTTGTAGATGAAGGAAATGTTTATAGTAATATATGCATGGTTGTTTGGCATATTTTTATCTTTTCAGCCTTCCTATCTGGGGGCACCTGACAACTGGGGCAAGAAAAACTGAAGAAAATAGCGTCGGTTGCAACTTTTATACCCCTGGCGCACTGATGGCAGGGAAAGGTGACAGCAACTGATGCCGGACCAAGACTTTGGAACTCGGGCCGACTGCGGGTTGCCTGCCAGCAGGATAACCCAAGTGTAATGACTGTAACAGTGAATACACTCGAACATCTACATTTGTGGTACACAACTGTATTTTCTCTGCACTGCCCTTTGGCTTATCTACTGCGCCCAGGGTCTTCACAAAGTGCCTGGCACCAGTAATTGCATTTTGCAGACAAAGAAATATTCAAATTTATCCCTATCTGGACGATTGTCTAATTCAGGCAGAGGACAAGGACACTCTTCTACAACATCTGGCATTTGTAAAAAGGCTTCTAGCATGCCTAGGGTACATCACAAACAAAAAGAAATCACAACTGGTACCCTCTCAAATTACATTCCTGAATGCAAGCTTGACTACAACTGCCCAGATGGCTTACATCACACCAGACAAACAAATTCAATTGATAGCATACTTCAAACAAGTGGCCACAAAAACCCAGCTATCTGCAAGACAAATTCTGCAGGCTTTGGGGTTCATGGCATCCTGCATCCTACTAATTCCATATGCAAGACTGCATATGAGGAAACTTCAGTGGTATCTAAAAAGCTTATAGAGTCAACATTGTCACAGCCTGGAAACAATGATTCCTCTCATTCTTTGCCTGCAACAGGAGTTCGTTTAGTGGGCAGAGGCCTGTCACCAAAACAAGGGACCTGTCATTCATTCTACCCCCTGCCACCCAAACCCTGACTACAGACGCATCAGACTATGCTTGGAGGGGCCCATCTGGCAGGGAGATGCATTCAGGGCGAATGGAGCCCATATCAAATGCACCTACACATCAACCAGAAATAAATGCTAGCTGTACAGAATGCTCTGATAGCCTTCAAGGACTTTCTTCATCCAGGACAACTACTGATAAAGATGGACAACACCACAGTTATGTGGTACATAAGTAGGGGGGTACCCACTCCTACCCCCTTTGCAGACTAGCCATGGTCTTGTGGAACACAGCCTTGACTTACCAAATGCATCTACAAGCTCAATTCCTGCCAGGAAAGCAAAATACTCTGGCAGACGACCTAAGCAGAAATCTTATGGACCCACACGAATGGAAACTGGATCCACAAATCTTTAGCATGTTGATACGAAAATGGGGGAGCCCAGACATAGATTTATTTGCCTATCCCCAAAACTACTAGTTGGACAAATTCTGCACAAGAACTCTTCACAAAAAAGCTTGCAAAGTGGATGCTCTAGCCTTCATCTGGAAAAACCTATCAGTCTATGCCTTTCCCCTTCTGCCTCTGCTCTCCAAGGTTTTACTAAAAGTCAGACAGGAAAAACCAAAAATTATTCTGATTGCTCCGGACTGGCCTCACTAACACTGGTACCCGCTTCTAAGGAATATGTCACACCTTCCTCCGTGATACTTGCCTCAGACACCTCATCTATTGTCTCAGCAAAACTGTCAAATTTTGCACACTCAGCTCCAAACTCTGAATCTTGCAGCATGGCTAATCAACTAATTTCACCAATCACATCTCTCAGTAAACCTGTGATGGATGTCATTTTGGAGGCTAGTAGGCCTAGTACTAGAAAATCTTATGCTGATAAATGGAAGAGATTCTGTGCTTGGAACCAAGCACAAGGAATAAACACAGCAATGCCCAATATTCCTCAGATTTTGCAATATTTAACTGAGATGCTTCACATGGGCCTATCTTTTTCTTATATAGAAATCCATGCCTCTGCCATCTCGGCTCATTACAACACAGATCCTCCTCTCTTTTCTCATCCTCTGCTAAAGCAGTACCTCAGAGAGGCCAAAAATTTGAGATCTCCCAGGAGAGCACCGACTCCTGCATGGGACCTAAATTTTGTGCTGGAAAAACTAACCCTATCTCCTTTTGAACCAGCTGCTGCTGCAGACATAAAATTTCTTTCTTGGAAGACAGCCTTTCTTTTAGCAGTCACTTCAGCTAGAAGTATTTCAGAACTACGGGCTCTCATGGCAGTGGAGCCTTTCATTATCTTTTATCCGGACAGGATGGCCCTCGGGACCAATCTTTCTTTTATGCCTAAGGTGGTATCCAGTGTGGCTCTTAACCAGACCATTCATCTGCCAACTTTTTTTCCCAAATCCGCAGAACATGGGGGAGCAGATTCTGCATTCATTGGATGTACACAGACAACTAAGATTCTACTTAAACAGGACAAAATCTCTAAGAAAGTCTGAGCAACTACTAGTGGCATTTGCTGCAGGGGCAGAGGGGAAGGCTATATCAAAGCAGACTATTTCAAAATGGATAAGCCATTGTATTCGTTTCTGCTACATGCATCATGGTAAACCTGTCCCCGAGGAGATCAGATCCCATTCCACCAGGGCTGCATCTACTTCTGCAGCCTTTCTCAGAGGGGATCCTACCAGAGACATTCTAGAAGCTGCTACTTGTAGCTCAGTTCATACATTCACAAAACATTATCATTTACCTCTCTTTTCTAAATCCAGGGCAGGCATTGCCACTGCTGTCCTGCAGGGCCTTATAGCTGCTCCTAATGCTGTATAATTCCATCCTCCCATCCATAGCTTTGAGATTCTACCCAAATTTAATGACTGCAACAGTGAAACGCAAAGAACATAATACAGTTGTGTATACTTACCATAAATATAGATGTTCGAGTGTATTCACTGCTGCAGTCCAGGTTACCCACCCGCCAACCCCCTTTCTTCTCTATTATTATACCTCTTCTTTCCTTCACTATGCTCAAAAGCCTTTGTGGAGTATTTGCTTTTAGTTGGAGGTAAAATGTTTGTGTTCTAAAATACATGTATATATATATATATATATATATATATATATGTGTGTATATATATATATATATATATATATATATATATATATATATATATATATATGTGTGTGTGTGTGTATATATATATAGATAGATACATTTTTGCTCCCCATTTGGGGGGCACCTGACATCTGGGGCAAGAAAAACTGATTAAAATGGGGTCGGCTGCATGTTTTATACCCCTGACGTCATGGAAGAGGAGAAACCAACCGACGCAGGACCCAAGACTTTGTTATTCAGGCCGACTGAGGGCAACCTGCCAGCAGATTACCCAAATGTAATGACTGCAACAGTGAATACACTCGAACATCTACATTTATGGTAAGTGTACACAACTGTACTTTCTAAAATCTCTCCCGGACATTCCACCCCCACCAAAGGGAGTTGGCCTATCTCAAGGTTCAAGACCTTCTTCAAAAAAGAGCCATTCAAGAGGTCCCAACAGGATAACAAGGGTCCAGAACTTACTCTCACTTCTTTTTGGTGCCAGAAAAGACCGGGCACCTGCATCCAATTCTGGACCTCAACGAACGGAGTCTTCCTGTCAAGAAGGCCAAGTTCCGGATGGTCACTGTCCAGTTCATTCTGCCACTGTTGCGCAAGGATGATTGGATGTGCTCAGTGGATCTCAAGGACGCGTACTATCATATCAAGATTAACAGATGCTCCAGGAGACGCTTCGCTTTCTGTTAGGAGCCAGTCATTACCAGTTCAGAGCCCTGCCCTTTGGACTCCCCACAGTCCCCCAGGTATTTACCAAATGCATGTCAGTGGTGGCAGCTCATCTCCGGCGGCAGAGATTTCAGGTCTTCCCATACCTGAACGATTGGCTCTTCACGGCCACACAAGGCGTAGACTGTTAATGGCCACCAGTTATACCCTCAACCTTTTTCAACATCTAGGCATCACAGTCTTATCTACCCAAATCCTATCTTTCTCAGTGCCAAAACAATTTTATTGGGGTCCATTTGGGCACGATATCGGAGACTGCAGAACTACCCTTGTGCAGGGTTCATCTTATTCCAGATCAGGTCTCTTGCTTGTTGGATCTGGAGTACCCATCAGCCCATCTGATTCTTCAAGCATTAGGTTTGATGACAATTCATTTAATGACACTTGTCAGGTATCACATGTGGGTTCTTCAGTAGACCCTGGCAGTGGTTCAGTGGTCCACTCAGGTTCACCCCATTTCCATGACCATCAGGATGACTCGTATTTGCAGAAATCACCTCGCTTGGTGGCTTCAGTCTCAGGACCTAATTCTAAGCAGACCGTTTTGTCTTCCCCTCCCAAGGCCACAGTAACCACGGACACCTCCCAGTTGGGGTGGGGTGGGGCATTTTCAGGGCAGGATGGTTCAAAGCATGTGGTCCCCCACAGAGACAAAATTGCACATAAATGTCCTGAAGATGATAGCAGTCCTAACATTGCAAGCTTTTCAGGATTGCCTCCCTCTGGGGACCATTGCAATTCAAATGGACAACATGGCGGTGGTCTGGTATATCAGTAAGCAAGGGGGGAGGGCACAATCTTATCCTCTATGCAGAGAGGCCATGAGTGTGTGGTAATGGACAATGTTTTCCAGGTGCTTTCTTCTTGCAACACCCATTCCTGGCAGTTCCAACGTGCTGGCCAACAAACTCAACTGGTCTATTTTGAGTCCCAATGAGTGGTCCCTGAATCCATCAGTGTCGAGTCAGATATTCGACTGTTGCGGTCAGCCATGCTGCGATCGCTTTACCAGCAGGGACGCTCTGTTCCATGATTGGCTGCCGGGACTACTCAGTGCTTACCCTCCTTCTCCTCTAATACCCAAGGTTTTACAGGAAGCTCGTCGCCTGAAGACTCCTCTCATCCTCATTGACCCCTTTTGATCTCATCAGGCATGGTTCTCCCTTCTACGGTCTCATCTAAAGTATCCTTCCTGCATATTGGATCCTGTTCTGGATCTCATTTCCCATCCCTGGGGTCTTCCACTTCCCAATCTCCAGACTCTTTATTTAACCGCATGGTTTCCCAGTTTCACTAATCTAGTCCAGGCTTCCTTCCCCAGTGAGGAGCATCATCTTGACATCTCAGAAGCCAATCTATGAAGAAGGTGTATTCCAGTAAATAGAAAAGATTTTCTGTTTGGGCAAGACTGCACAATTTGGATCTTTTTTCAGCCCCGGTTCCTGATATTTTGCTGTTCCTGTCTTCTCTTTTTCAGGATGGGGCAAGCTTCTCTATGATTAAGCTCCAGTTGGTGCCCATTTCTAATTTCCATTTGAATGAGGAAGCCTACCTTTTCTTCTAAAGTGTGCAAAGCCTTTCTCAGAGGAGTTTTTCTTAGACCGCCTATCAAAGGTCCTTCCCTACCATGGGATTTGAACTTGGTGCTGCAGTCCTTGACGCAAAATTCCTCTGAACCAGCTGCTACTTGTGATATTAAATTCCTCTTTTGGAAGATGGCGTTTTTAGTGGCCATTACCTCTGCAAAGAAGGTCTCTGAACTGCAGGTTCTAAGCATTAAACCTCCATTTATGGTCTTCCACAAGGACAGGATGTCCCTTAGAATAAATCCTTTGTTTATTCCAAAAGTGGCTTTGGAGGCTACCCTCTAATCAATCAATACAACTACCGTTTTTCTTCCCTAATTACTCTAACAGAGGAGAATATATTTTGCATTGTTTAGGTGTTCGTAGACAATTATGTTTCTATCTGAAAAGGACTGAGGAATTTCGGAGGTTGGACCAGCTCTTTGTGGCAGTTTTTTTTTCAAAATAGAAAGGGTTTGGCAGTTTCTAAAGTATCCATCTCCAGATGGTTTGCTAGTTGTATTTCCCACATTTGTGATAGCAGGCATGTGGAGCTATCTAGATCAGTTAAGGCACACACTCTACTAGATATGTGGCTACGTCTTTGGCCTTCTTGGCTAAACTTTCATTGGAAGAGATTTGTGCAGCTGCTACTTGGTCTCATCCCCACACCTTTGTTTTGCACTACAAGTTGGACTTGGTGTCCAGGAGCAGGGCTTCCTTTGGTTCCTCTGTGCTCTGGCAGATCCTTCCTTGAGGCCACCCAGGGCTCATAGTAGCTGGAGATTCTGACCCATTCCTGATGAATAATGACACTGATATCCTCAGATAGTTATGTACTTACCATCACTTGGAATCTGTGCTATCCAGTGTCGTCATTCATCACATTCCCTCCTCCCCCCTTCCTTCTGGGGATCTGGTGAGCTGGAGTGTTCCGTTCTTCTAATATTTTAATCTCCTTCTCAGGCTGTTCTGCATTTCTGTTTGTTCAGCAAATTTGATCTGAGGATTGGAGGTCAGCAGGGGATTATGAGAAGGGAAAAGGTTGAGCTCTGGATCTGTCTGTTAGTTGCTGGCTCGAATCCAAGAACCATTCGTGAATAATGACACTGGATAGCACAGATTTCAAGTTATGGTAAGTACATCACTCTTTTCATGGAGTACCTGTGAAGTGAGGAATTCAGTGTAGAAAATGTAACTCCGAAAGCACCACAGCAAGATAGAGCAATAGACTCCAAATTAAGGAGAAAGCAGTAGACCAGGAAGCAACCAGTCAGTTGCCTTATGAAGATATTTTGGAGCCTTCCACAGGAAACCAGTGTAAACGTTCACTTGAAGCTGGACAGCAAGAGAAGGAACAGGAAACTGTGGCAACTTTCGAGTAGTCATGTTGAGGAGTGATAGACTAGTGAGTCCCCAAATGACAGAGCAATAGATGACACTGGATGAAATTGAAGAGCGTGTCACAGGAAGATGCAATAGAACTTTCTACAGATTGCCTGCAGAAAATGGAGAACAAAAAAATGTGCCATCAGTTTAGAAGAAAACGAGCTAAGAGAAGAGTTGCTTGATTTAATAGCGATAGATTTATTAAGATCAATGAAAAAAATAGACTGAAGAAGGTCAGTAAAACCCAAAAGGTCAGAAGTTTGCTAAAACAAATGAGCACAGTAATTAGGACAGTCTATGGACATCCATGTGATATAATAGAAGTAAACGGGATATGTTACTCTGCAGCTAAATAACAGATAAAATTCTACCACAAGAACACAGTGTGGTAAGGGAAAGGAAGGGAAGAAATTGAATACCATCGTGGAAGTAACAAATAGAAAAAGCTGTAAAGCGGTTAAGACAATAAGTGTCACTCTTTGGAGTGTAGAAGAGGGAACAGATCAATAAAAATACTCAGAAAAATAGATGTGATAAAGCAATGCACAATATTATAACCGATCAGGATCTATCATGCAGTATCACAAATAATGAACTAAAAATATCAGCACAGGCAGAAAAACTTAAGATACACAGGTAAATGTAAAGAAAAGTACAAAATAAGCAATTTATTGATGATCTCAAAAGGTTTTATAGAGGATTGAGAAACAAGGCAAAAGGAATTGAAAGACCACCCAGAAAAGAAGAAATAGATACATTTTGCAGAAGTATTTATGAAGATCTTGTGGAGCTTAATAAAGATGCTAAATGGTTAGAAGTAAAAGAAAGTATAAGAAGTTCAAAGGTATAGGATATGAAATGGGATGAAGTAACAACCAGAGAGACTGAAGCAAAGTTAAGAAAATCCTCTAATTGGAAAACACCAGGCCCAAATGCAGTATCTAACTTCTGGTTAAAAGTATTAACATCTTTGTATGAAGATTTTAGCCATATGTAAGAAATATTTATATGCGCACTCTGAACAGACATCAACCTGGCTAACAATGCGAAAAACAATGCTCCTAATTAAGAGTAAACCTGCAAGCTATGCTAAATATTATAGACCAATAACTTGCCTTCCAACTGTGTATAAACTGTACACCAGAATTGATGCTGATATGTCCATGCACTAACCCCGACTAGTGACCTCTCTATTTCTTAGGTGCCTTACCTTCAACTATTACTCTCCAACAGCTAGCAACAACTTAAAACAGTAAACAAATAGCTTTAGGTAGGAAGATGAAAAACGATGAATCCTTGGCTTGGACACACTGAGTTTATTCCAAACACAAATATGACAGTACGTTAAGCGCTTTCATCTGAGACCAGACTTCTTCAGAACTGAAGAAGTCTGGTCTCAGATGAAAGCGCTTAACGTACTGTCATATTTGTGTTTGGAATAAACTCAGTGTGTCCAAGCCGAGGATTCATCGTTTTTCATCTTCCTACCTAAACCTTCAACTATTACTAACTTTTTTATGTCACTCCATTTCAGGAAGGGTCAGTTGTATAACTGCTGCTCAATGTGTCTTAAACCTGAATGTAATGTTATGTATATATAACTTTGAAAGTAATGTTATGTTTTGTAAAGTGTTTAATAAGTTAGTAATGTATGTGTTATAAATGCTGGTGTTGCCTATGACTGTAATCTGCTTGAAACAAGCATTTATTAAATTTTCAATGTGTATTATTATCTTGGAGCTTTTCTCCCTGGGCCTCTGCTGAAAATGGACATATATCCAGTTGGACTATCCCGGTCAAGAAATGTAAAATAAATAAGTAAATGATAGTGTTTATAGTCATTTAGAAGAAAACTCAGTCATGGCAGTAAAATCATATGGAACAAAGGAACATCTGTTGCCAAATAAAAAGGGGAAGAATCTAAGTATGTCATGGACTGACTACAAAAAAAGCATTTGATAGTATTCCACATTCATGGGTAAAAGAGTGCTTAAAAATGTACAAGAGACATCCTACACTGATCAAGTGTATTACAGTGACCATGAAACAGTGGCAGACCACTTTGCAATTATAAGCCATGATAAAGGACAAATTATTATTCCAGGGATAAAAATCCTAAGTGGGGATATTCCAGGGTGACTCCGTCACCTCTGCTATTCTGTCTTGCCCTTAACCCATTAAGCTGTCTACTTAACAGATTAGGCCATGGCTGTAATTTGGCTCCTAGAAAATAATAAATGTATAAAGGCTTATCTTCTCTTTGTCGATGATTTAAAACTCTATAGCTCATCAGATGAGGAACTGAAAACACAATCGCAAGTAGTCAAAACTTTGTCAGATAGTATAAGAATGTCATTTGGTCTTGATAAGTGTGCAAAAGCAACCTTTAAAGCAGAAAAACTGCAGCACCAAGAAAACATCAGTTTGGGTCTAGAATGTGATATAAAAGAACTTGAGCAAGAGGGAGTGTATAATATTTGGGAATTGAAGAATCAACAATAAAACATGAACAAGTGCGAATAAAACTTAGGAATATTTTAGAAAATTTAAATTAATCCTGAAAACAGTGTTGACATCTAGGAACAAAATTAAAGCTATAAACCAATTTACTCTTCCTGTCCTAACTTAGTTTTGGAGTGATTGACTGGCCCCAAAAACATGTTGGATAGATTACATAGGAAACAAGGATGCTTCATGCTCACCAAATGATTTATAAGAATCTGTGCTTACCAATATTATATATTCCCCATTCTGAAGGAGGTATGGGCCTCCTTAAAATTGATTACATGTATAGATCTGCAGTCGTGGGACTGTACACATTTGCTGATCTCACAGAACCCAAACATAGTGAAAGTTTTGAAATATGAGGAGACCAAATCTAAGATGGCTTACCTGCTTCGTCTAGCAGAAGCATTTAGACATCAAGCAGGAAAGGAAAACAAGCCAAAAGTAGATAAAAATCAGACAATAACTGAATGTGCCAAAAAACAAAGAATATAAGGTGAAGGATCAGATGAGAAGGCAAAAAATGTGGAAAATGCATAAATTTAGTTACAGGTATAGAAAACGTTTGGAAGAACCTCATGTTGATCAGGATCAAACGAAGGAATGGTTAAGGAGAGGCAAATTCAAACCAAAAGATGAAAGGTTAATATTGGCGGCCCAAGATAGTGTGCTACACAAACGTTTGTTTACAAAGTCCATTGAACATGTGGGAGAAACGGACAAATGTAGGTTTTGTAAAGCACCTCTTTGCTGGGTGTGACATACTAATGGCAGAAGGACTGTATTTCGAAAGGCATAATAATGTGGCAAGACTATTGCACTGGGGATTGTGTAACCATTATGGTATTGAAGTAGCTGAAAAACACTGGAAGCATGAGCCACACAGCATCATGGAAAATGGTGAAGTCTACAGCACATGGGGATCACCCATTGCCAACAAAGTCAATATAGCAGGATATGCAGGCAGAAATGAGAGCAATGTGGAAGAAAGATACCACAGTAGTTCCAGTAATAGTAGTAGGTGCAACGGGTCTTATAAAAAGAATTTACAATTGTATTTAGATATGTTACCAGTGCATGTAATTCCATACAAATTGCAGAAGAAATCATTACTGGGCACATTACAGGTACTGCAAAGAGCACTTTTGGCTGACATCAAAGATTGAAACGATGCTAATTTCATGAACTTTAATCATACTTTGACTTGGGAATGGGGTCCACTCCTGTCATGGTAATAGAAACCAAAAAGACTTGGAGAAATTAAAAAAACTGGGAATTAACCCTTACATCACTAGATGGTTAGCCATTTGGCTCACTGACAGAACACATACTGTCAAAGTCGGTGACTCCACCTCTACCAGTAGACCCGTCACCAGTGGTGTACCACAAGAATCTGTGCTGGGCCCTTTACTGTTTGGAATCTGTTTCTCAGAAGTCCAGGCTGAAGTAGACTGCCTTTGGCTTGCCAAGTTCACTGATTGCAAATTGGGTGCAATCATTGAGTCCTCTAGTGATGTTAACATATTACAGGATGGGCTAACACAGACAAACGACTGGTGCCAAAGCCATGGCCTAAAACTAAATGGAGAAAAGTGCATTATTATCCCCATTGGCAAAGCAGAATCCTTGTTAATTACAATATTGGCAGCACCCCCCCAAGTTCAAACCCAGTAGTGCGAGATCTGGGAACATAGGTAGATAGCAATCTGAACTTTGACCACCAAGTTTTCACAGTGGTAAGAAGGGTCTTCTACATTACGCATCTCGTGAGTAAGGGCATCACATCCAGGTATAAGGATGTTACAACTCCACTCTCTACATTCATCAAACCATTAGTAGAGTACAGTGCTCCTTTCTGCATGTACCTCGCCAGTCCCCTGCAGCAGCTGGAGAGACCACAGTGGGTTCTCACCAAGAAAATACAGGGCCTCCAAATCATGACTTATGTGGATAGACTGAAAGCCCTGTCACTATGCTATGCGTCATATAGGCTGCTGAGAGGTAACTTGTGCCTGGTCTACAGTGTAGTGTCTAACCCTGCCCTGATGGAAATGCACAACAGCAAGTCAAATGGCACAAGAATCACTCACTCTAGGGGATCTTAACCTAGCGTGTGACATTAACAGAACATACTGGAGAGACAGATGCATCTTCCAGAGATTGCTGTTACTCTGGAATAAACTTCGAATTCATGTGAAGCAGAGCTCCTCACTGAACCTATTCAATGTTAAGAGTTTTGATCCCTCTGTCACCTTTTTCTAAGGATGCGCACCAGATATTGAAGGAGGCTAAGAAACCTGCTACTACAAAGTCTTATTTTGACAAATTAAAAGGATTGTCTGGTTGGTGCCATATAAAGAACCATGACCTTTTAAAGGCTGAAGTTCTTCACTTTCTGTGTGAATTGCTAAAATCTGGTCTGTCTTACTCCTTTACATTAAGATTCACTTTTTGGGCATTTTTGCCTGCCCTGCTCTTAGATTATCATTTTCATCCTTATTTGAGGCAGAATTGTTTCTGAAAGGGGTGATTCACATTTGTCCACCTGGAAAACAGGTGGTTTGTCCTTGGGATCTTAATTGTAGGCTAAAAAAAGTACACCTGTTCCTTTTAAACCAGCTAATAAGGCTGATTTAAAGTTCCTGACTTGGAAAACTGTGTTGCACACTGTTATGATTTTGGCTAGGAGAGTATCTTGAGTTTGTTTACAAAGTCCATTGAACAAACAGACAAATGTAGGTTTTGTAAAACACCTCTTTGCTGGGTGTGACATACTAATGGCAGAAGGACTGTATTTCAAAAGGCATAATAATGTAACAAGACTATTGCACTGGGGATTGTGTAAACATTATGGTATTGAAGTAGCTGAAAAATACTGGAAGCATGAGCCACACAGCATCATGGAAAATGGTGAAGTCTACAGCGCATGGGGATCACCCGTTGCCAACAAAGTCAATTATGGTAATTCAACTTTGTCTTTTGTTTCATAAGGATAGGGTATGCTTAAGAACAAACCCTTCATTCATGCCTAAGGTGGTATCAGAATTCACTTTGAATTGATCTTTTTAACTCCCTGTGTTCTTTCCTGAACCAAAAATAAGGGAAAGAGAATCATATGTACTCTGGATGTCCATAAACAGCTCAGATACTACACTGACAAGACAAAAGACATTAAGTGTTCATTTCCAATGAAGGTAAGAAAGAGGCAACTAGTTTCAAAGGAGACTATTTATAAGTGCTATCCCATGCAGTCCAATTTGTTATTCCGATCATGGGACAACCTTTCCTTTCAAAGTCAAAGTTCACGCTGCGTGGGCTGTAGCTACTTCCAGAGCTTGTTTGGAAAAATGTAGATTCTAAAAGCATTCTAGAGGTGACAAACTTGGCCATCTCTAAATCTGCATTAGACATTATACAATTGATTCCCTCTCTAGAGCTAGCACAGGTCGTGTTAGTATTATTTTCCCTGGTGCTTCTGTACTATTTTTCCCTCCTCCTTGGCCGTCACAGCTCTGACAGTCATTCCATATAGCTATGGCTACTACAACAGTGATCTAATAAACTTAGTACCATTGTGTAAGTAAACTTAACATAATAGTAGATGTTCATATTGATCATTGTTGCAGTATATTAAGTCTCTGTCTCTCTTACTCCACCTTCTTGACCTTCCTTTCTGGGTTTGCTCTTGGTGACCGTGCTCTTCCCTTTTCTGTTTACCAGGGAGGGTTTCATCCGAACCCTACCTTTCCCCCTTTCTCCTTGCACATAATTTGCTACATTTGGATGTAGCTTCCCTTTCATGAGAGGCAGGAAAGTGCTGAATTTTGGCACCCACACAGCTGTGTTTATACCAATACACTCTTCTCCCTGAGGGGAAGGTGCCCAGAGGCTGTGGGTATTAGCTGGATGTCCATTCCTTTAAGAATAAATTCCATACAGCTTAGGGTACTAAAACAATGATCTATAGAACATCTACTGTTATGGTAAGTTTTCTTACACAAGTGTAATTTTGTAACGTGGATGTCCAGAGGCTGTCAGCTCTGGGAGTGAATCTTGAAGTTATCAACTCTTCTGAAATAGACCACAGGAAATATCTTTGGTTTATGGCAGCAGGATTACATGCCAATTCTGTGCTTTACGATTTGTCTTATCCACTGCTCTTAGAGTTTTTACCATATGCTTAGTTCCATTTAGTCAATTGTAGTTCTTTAGGAGTTCACATTTCCTCTTACCTGGATGACTGGTCTCATGCAGGTGAAATCTATCCTGGAAATTCAGACAATCCTGTAAGTCTCCTTGCACTTCAGTCTCAACTTCTGCAAGTCTCAACTTTGTCTATAGACAAAAATTCTCTTTCTGGGCAGACTCATAGATTGTATACAGCAAAAGTCCTTTCTACCCGTAGACAAAATTTCAGGCAGGTAATCTCTGCAGGTGAGTACCTAAGTACCTTAGAGTACATGGAGTCCTGCATCTTAATGGTTCCTCTTGCAAAGCTGCACATGAGAAAACTCAATGATTCCTAAAAAAATACCCTGGGAACAACATGCCCAACCCTTGAAAACCCTGGTGCCTCTTTTCCACAGCCTGAAAAAGGAACTGATTATAGGTGGAAAAGCACCATTCTGCAGAACCCGGGGGCAAATATTTATCTACCAGAGATGGACAAAACCATCACCACAGACAGTTCTGAAATACCCAGGGGAGCACACTTAGGACAGCTGGAGGTGAAGGGAATCTGGACCCCAGACCAAGGAAAACTGCATGTAAACCAGAAAGAAATGCTGGCAGTGTTTCTAGCTATAAGTTTTTCAAAGCAAACAGGAACAGTGCAGATTAGGACAAACAACACCACGTCTGTGTGGTAAATGAATAAGAGCTCATTCTTACCCATGTTCAGCCCAGCAATAAAGATTTGGTTCTTGGCACAAGAACTACAACTGACACTAATGGTATCCTATGTCCCAGGCCAGAACACTGCCATAGCAGACTGTCTGAGCAGGGTCCTTCTGGACCACAATGAATGGATACTAAAGAGAGATTTTTGTGGACCTCGTCCACCAGTGGGGGATACCCCTAATATTGATTTATTTGCCTTATTTTATTTTATTATTATTTATTTTATTTCCAGTTTGAATACCGGGGAAGTCTACTGGGCCAAGAGAGCCCATTTTCAGTGGAGGCCTGGAGAGAAAAGCTCCATGAAACAGATTACAGTAAAGATGGCAGTCCAATAAAAATAAAAGTACAAGTATAAATGCATATCAAATAATACAGAGCATGAGCAATATTGCCCATAGTGGAAAAAATATCGTGCAGATGATACATTTTAACAAATTCACACAGTTAGTCAAAAGCTATTTACAATATTTACAGAGTGTGAGAGATCGTATGGGAATTAGCTATAGAACTTTATAGCCAGCTATAAGGTGCTTAGGTGCTCAAGAGGATACCCTCCCAGGGGCTTTTGTTAGAGTTCTAGGTAGGGAGAATGCAGTTACGCTTCCATTTGGAGGAGAGGTAGGTGTAAAGCTGAGTTTTGAAGTTGTTTGTGTTTGACATTGTCCTTAGTGTGGAAGGGAGAGAGTTCCATTTCTTACCTAAGGAGAAGTTGTCCAGCAGGACGTTAAGGTTTGTGGACAGTAATTAAGTTTTGGTGTTCAGATCTGAGAGTTCTATTTGGGGTGTGTGGGGGAAGGATGTTAGAGTGGGGCATTTGGTTGGATTTAATATTAGTCTATGTGCTGTAGTGAGCTGGAGGAAGTCTGGGTAATTTGTGAATTCTAACCACTTGAGGGATTGGAGGGTAACACAGTGATGAGTGGAATTTTTGGCTTTGGTGGCAAATTTAGAAATGTTGTTACAACAGCTTTCAAGTTTGAAAGTGATGGAAGAGGATAGGTTAGCTAGTAGTGGGGTGCCGTACAGAAGGGAGGAAAGGAGATAAGAGGAGTCCAGAGTATACCTGGTAGAAGTAGAGAGGAAGTGGTTGTTCCTGTATAGCATACTTAGCCTCTTCTCAGAACAAACCAATCATTTACAAAGGTTCTGCTCCAGAATCTAACAAACAGGGGCATGGAGCATGAATGCTTTCTCCTTCAAGTGGACAGACTTCTCCTTATATGCCTTCCCTTTGTTACCCTTGATCTCCAGGGTACTGCTAAAAGTGAGGTCATACAGGCTAAGCATGACCCACTTCTGACCAAAGAAGTAGTGGTTTTCCCTCCTATTGACCCCCAATGAGGGGAGATGCCATACACTTCACCCAGTGGTATATCTACTCAGCCAACTAAAGAGGTCTGTCATTCATCCACATGTAAACATGCTCAAACTAACAGCCTGTAGGATTGGCTTTTAACACCAAATGCAAACTATTCTACTGAAGTAATATCTACTTTGAGAGAGACAAGAAAACCATACTTATCCAAGTGGAAAAGGTATTCCATTTGATGCCAGTCCAGAGGTATGATGCCACCTCATCTGGTGTGAATCTGGTGTTGGAATACTTTTCAGGGTTATTTGACCAGGGCCATTCTTATTCAGGTATTAAGGTGCATGCTTCTGCCATCTCTGGCTGCCTTCCCTACCCCCTATCCTAATCTCCACCTAAAACCATTCCCAAAAGTGTTTCTATACCTAACACTACCCAGGAGAAACTCTGTTCCCTCTTGGGACTTGTGAACTATGTTTTGGAAAAATTTACCTGGCCACTCATTGAGCCAACAGCTTCTACTCCTTTAAAAATTCTCACCTGGTAGACCCACCCTGCTGATAGCAATCACCTCAGCCAGGTGAGTGTCAGGACTACAAAACAAAATGCACAAAGAGCCCTTTATTGTTTTTCACAAGGATAGAGTTACCCTCAGAACTGTCAGGCTGTGTACACCTGCCAGTGTTCTTTCTTAATCCTCAAAA
Source organism: Protopterus annectens (assembly GCF_019279795.1). Lineage (NCBI taxonomy): Eukaryota > Metazoa > Chordata > Ceratodontiformes > Protopteridae > Protopterus > Protopterus annectens. Next base: position 1,361,240,883 of record NC_056739.1, read on the forward strand.
TAAAGCTGCACAAATACTACATTCCCCGGATATGCACTAATAGATCAGGTATTACCTCTACAGAACAGTTTCCAAACAGAGCATAACAGTTTTTAGTGGCCTCTGAAGAAGGGAAAGAAGGTAGGCTTGTCTCCATACAGACTTTCATAATGGATAGCCAATGGTGTTATCTTCTGCTGTGCACTTTGTGGAAAACCATTGCCAACTTCTGTCAGGGTACACTCCACAAGACACATGGTGGCCACCACTGCTTTCCTAAAAGGTGTTCCTACTCAGGACATCATGGAGGCCGCTACCTGGTCACTATTCAATATTTGGTCTCACCACTGATTTCAGGAGTGGGATTAAGATGTCTATTGGTGATGGTATGTCATATATCCTTAATGATATAACGATTCCTAACAACTTTCTAGTAAGTTAACTTCAAATGACAAATTCAGTCTTTCTTGATTCCCAGATCATTAGTACTGTTAACCTCCTCTAAAATCGTTATTTGTGCATATGGGTAACATGCGATCTGATGTCATTTTTATTCATTTTTCATTGTATGGGTCTCAGAGCCGATGCCCTGATTCAACTTGGACAATCTCTTTAGATTCTTGGATCCGACTCTCGCGCCTCCCTTTACACGTAATGCTTGCCAGATTACTTCAGATTTGCCCCTCTAATGATTTGGTCAGAATTGCATTCTCTCAAGCTCTAGGGTGCCTTGTTAGGTATTGTGAGTAAAAATAAAATTTATTTTTTCTATCATTTATTTGCTATTTGCATCTGTTTAGCCCTTCCTCCCTTTGCTCTTTCTTTTACCGTCATACTGTCGTATCAAAATAAACAGATGCTCTCGAAGATATCTCCTCTTTCGGCTGGTAGCCAGTCATTACCAGTTCAGAGCCCTGCCCTTTGGTCTCACCACAGCCTCCAGGGTGTTCACCAAATGTATGTCAGTGGTGGCAGCTCATCTCATACTGCATGGATTCATAGTGTTTCCTTATCTAGACAGCTGGCTCCTTTCTGCACCAGCCAAGCATCTTCTACAAAAGGCCAGAGATTACTTACTTCAGTTGCGTCCATTCCTGAGATCGCAGTAAATCTTTCCAGTTCAGGATTCGGTGATTATACGAGCTCACCTGGACACGGACAGTTCGCATTCTTACCCCAGAGCAGAATTTATTCATGTCAGACAGATTCAGGACCATCCCTCTCCTTCTGAGGGACTGGTTCTTCAAGCCGTATCTTCCGTGGCTGCAGCGATACCCCTGTTACCTATAGCTCTTTTTCACATGAGAATTCTCCAGTGGAGCCTATCGATACAATGGTCAATGCTTATGCATCATTTGAAGTATCCTATAAAGATTTTGCGAGCCTGCAAAAATTCTGTACTTTGGATTTAGTCCAACGAGCTTTGTCAGGGACGCCCATTTATCTTCCCTCCCCTGAAGCCATGTTGATCACAGACGCCTCCCATTTGGGGTGGGGGGTCATTTCTTGGATTGGACTGTTTGGGGTACATGATCCCCAGAAGAGACCAATTTTGAGTATCAATGTGTTGGAGATGAGAGCAGTCCTATCAGCATTGCACGCCTTTCAGAACTGTCTCCATCTAGGTACGATTGCTATCCAGATAGACAATATGTCAGTGGTTTGGTACAACAACAAACATGGGGAACCAGATCTTATCCCCTGTGCTGAAAAGCAGTGAGAGTCTGGCAGTGGGCAGTCTTCTCCTTATGCTTTCTTGTGGCAATGCACATTCCAGGGAAATTCAGCGTCTTAGCCAACAAGCTCAGCGGAGCCATCATGATGCCACATGAGTGGGGTCTCAATCCTGTAGTGACAGAAAAGATTTTTCATCACTGGGGTCAGCCTTGCTGTGACCTCTTTGCCTTTCCCTTCAACAACAAATGCAGCAGGTTTATTGCCCTAATTTCCCATCAGATGCTCTGGCCCCAGGACTCTTGTATGCTTATTCTCCCCTTCCCCTAATACCGTGATTTCTTCAGAAAGCACAACTGTTGAAGACCAAGGTAATTCTCATGGCCCTTTTCTAGCCTCTGTAGGTGTGCCTGCCATTCCTGTGGTCTCATTATCTATGTCTGCTGGACCCCAGTCCAGATATGCTATCGCACCCATTGGGAAGGATTCATCTGGACATTCATGGCCTCCAGTTAACTGCATGGTTTCTCCAGTTCCAGTGATGGCTAGGCAGTCCAGGCTTTCCTTTCCAGTTCATCAGATTTTATCCTCTTATCAAAAACCTTCTACCAGAAAGTTTTACAAGAGTAGCTGGAGGAGATTTTCGTATTTGTGGAACAAAGAAAGTCTCTATGGCTCTGATTCCTGCTGTATTAGATGTTCTGGTTTCATGTTTTTGTGGTGGTGGCCATTTCTCTACCATACAGTCCAGCTGGCCCATCTCTAGTTACCACATAGGACCTGATGCTTTCCTCCTAGCTTCTTCTAAAATGTAGAAGGCTTTTCTGAAGGGTGCTCTACTGCTTAAACCTCCAGTAAGGGACCCTACTCCACTCTGGGATATTACTGTTTTATTACAAACTTTAATCCAATCCCCCTCTGAACCTTCAGCTAAGTCAGATCTAAAACTTCTCTTCTGGAAAACAATTTTTCTTGTTGCCATTACATCTGCAAGGCAAGTTTCTTAACTCCAAGCACTCTCTTCAAGAGAACCTTGTTTGGCTTTTCACAAAGACTGAATGACCTTAAGTACAAGCCCTTCCTGCCAGAAGTTGTTTCCGAGTCAAACATGCATCGAGTAATCAGTTTACCAGTCTTTTTTCCAAAATTTGACTGTAAGGGAGAATACATGCTACATATTTTAGATGTATGTAGACAACTTAGTTGTTACGTACATAAAACAAAAGGATTTCAAAAAACTGATCAACTTTTTCCTTTGAAAACAAATTGGGAAAACCAGTATCTAAAGTTACCTTAGCTAAATGGATAACAAATTGCATTTCCTTTGTATGCTCTGTAAGAGGAGTGTCCTTGCCTAAATCTCCAAAGGCTCATTCAACTAGATCATGGCTGTGTCATCTGCCTTTTTGTCCAGAGGTTCAATTGATATTTGTGCTGTAGCTACTTGGTCCAATTCTTATACTTTTATTGCTCATTACAAGCTGGACATCATATTCAGAAACTGGGCAATTGTCCTGAATATCCTTCCATAAGGGCCACCAAAAATTATTGTAGTTATGGACTCTGTCCCATACGTTAAGGAATGAATGAAATGACACCATCAGATATTTAAGTTATGCACTCATCATAACTATGCATCTGTGTTGTCCATTTTCATTCTTCCTCAACTTCCCCACCCTCCTTCCCCATATACTTACCCTTTTGGAGTGACCTGATGAGGTATATGGGAACCACTGATCTGATGTAATTTTCATTCATTCCTCAACCTGCGGGTTTGGATCTGAACTTCAGATCCAACTTGGTCGCTTTCTTATAGCCCTAGGATCTGATTCTTGAGCTTCTCACCTTACCCATAATGCATCATTCCTCCAGATTACCTCAGATCTCATTTGCTGCTCAACAAGAAGGATTGTAAACCTCTCGAGCTCCTAGTGGGTGATTTTGTGCATTTCTAGGTTCCCTTTTTTAGTTTTTTTTTATTTCTCTTTCTCCTTAAAGTAGTTTATTTGTAGTTTAAATCTCTTCTTGTTCCTCCATTAGGCTTATCTACTTCACTTTCCTCACTTTCCCTCTTTCTTGATAGCCTTAAAAATGTCTGAGAAACCAGTTGGTTTTAAAAAGTGCACTTCCGGTGGGCACAAGATTTCTCAATCTGATGACCACAGGAGGTGCATTTACTTCTTAGGCCCTAAACATTTGCAGTCTCCTTGCTCCATTTGCACAGGCTTCAGTTAGAGTGCTATAAGTGACAGGAGGAACAAGTTAATCCTCAAAGGCCTCCTGACCTCATCTGCTTCTTCTTTTGGTACTTCTTCAGGGGCTCAACCCCCCCCCCCCCAAAAGAAAAAAAAAAAGAGTCCTGAGAACACCAAAAGCATTGTCAGGATAAGGCTTTTCCTTCTTGTATGACTGAACCACCAAAAAAGGTTCAGAAGACCTTGGCTCCAAAGCCTTTGGATCCTACACTGGCTACGACTGTTATTACCATTCAGACCTCTCCAGAGCCGGTCCCTCTGGGATCTACTGGGCACTAGCAATTGCCAAAAAGGTCTTCCAGGCCTTATTTCATCTCCTCATCTGTCAGGTCTTCCTGCAGTCTTTCAGAAGCTGAGGTTGATAGAATGATGAGAAAATTTCTCAGGACACAAATCCAGATGGGGGATGTACCAGCTCCATCCCCTTGTGGATCCATGAGCCATCCTCCTTCTTTTATTCCAGTTGCTCCTTCTCCGATCCGATCACTTGCTTCAGAGTCCTTGGATCTGAAGGGCCCGAGAGTCGAGACATCTCATCCGATGGTGCTTATCACTTCGACTCCAAATGGCTCTCTGAGCCGAAACCTTGCTGTCGGATCGAAGGAGTTGACTTCAGCTAAGTTTTGGAGCCACCGCTTCCCCTCAGAGCTTCAGCGTTCGACAGCTCAGTGCCTGCTCCCCCCTCGGAGCTGGAGATCTATGGTTCTCAGGGGTTGTATGCTGCGGGACTTTTGGCTTCTGAGAGACTGCCTTCGACTTCTGCAGCTCTTTCTGCCATCGAGGTGGCAGAGAGGGTTCTCTACCTAGAAGGGCCCCTCGACTCATGTCCCCAGATCCATGTCCCACCCCTGCTTTGGATCCTATGCCCGAGTCCTTTCTCCTATCTCATCTAAGACAGCCAGCCGAGAAAAGTTTCCAACCAGTTCCAGTTTCAGAACCCCCTGTCTTTTCCGTTACCTCCCCAGATCATCCAACCGAGGAGGTCCCTCATAAGAGATAGTGCAAAAGGAGGCACCTGGATTCCCTCCATGAATCAGTCACTGAGGACACTAACTTTGATCAGGGGGAATGGTCCCCAAGATCTCTACCTGAAGATCTCTGTTTGGAGACATTCTTAAAATCCTTCACTAGAAATGTGGATGGTCTGCCCAAAACCCTACCCACAAGGAATCTGTTTTTGGAAGCCTTCGCGACTGGCTCATTTACATCTTGGGTGTTCCTTCCTGCAGGCAGCCTTATTGATCTTGTCTCCTGCTGGGGGTGAAAAGGAGCCAGGTGCTGTGGAACCAATCCCTAAACAATAAGACAGGATCCATAGCGCTCCTACAAACAGACAGCATTGGACAAAAAGGTATCCCTGTAGATGCCATGGTTGTTGCAGTAGCCACCAAGGAAGAGCTAGAAGAGGAAAGCTCCACTGTCCCTTACTCTAACAGAGAGTCTAGGGCTTTGGATAGATTCGGCAAGTGGGTTTACGTGTCTGTGACCTTCGCATTCTGATCACTGAACTATTTTAACTTGCTAGCTCTGCCACATGGTCCATGTTTGCAAAGGAACAGAAATCCCTTTTTCTCCAGACTGGCATCCCTACAGTCTACCGCTAATGCGTCCATGCTGCTAATCTCGCATGTCGCAAAGGGTACCTCAAGGGTCACTGGTTCGGCTATTGCTGTAAGGCGTCATGCCTGGATGTGGCTTTGTGACTTTGTAGAACCTTTCAAAGCATCCTTCATCAGAGCTCCTTTTGATGGGTTGTCATTGTTTGACCTAACTGTTAGAGACACTCTCCCATAGTGAGAAAGACAGAAAGACCTTGCCTGATGTCGAAATCCATTTTTCTACCCCACAAAGGCTTAGCTCTAGGAAGCAGCGCGGTGGTAAAAAAATGTGGCTCAAAAAGTCTCAAGGTCCTTTTCAGGAATCACAGGTAGATTCCCCCCACCAGAGGCACAGGGGAAAACAGCTGTAATGGTAGACACCACCTATGTGGCAGAGGGGGTCTACAAAATCAAGGATTTCTCGATTCCTTATTGGATAGATCCTTTCAGTGCTCCTTTGAGGTTGCTCAGCTGTCCGTCTCTGGAGGCACTTGGGGTCCACTTATCCTTGCACCCAGATGCCTGGTTAGCCATTATAAACAATCAAACAATTGTTGGGTGCAAAGGATCATGTCCAGAGTATATTCCATTCCATTTTTCCAAATACCAAAGCCAAAGATAAAGCTCCCAGGTGTTCCACCCAATCATAGGGAGGAAGCAGCATTACAAGTTACAGAGCTGCTAGAGAGAGCCATCCAGGAGGTCCCACCAAACCAAATCAGATATGGAATCTACTCAAGGTTCTTTTTATTGCCGAAGAAGACAGGGGACCTGAGGCCGGTCATAGACCTAACATTGGTAAACAAGTTGGTAGACAGTTTGACGTTCCAGCTGGTCACGGCTGAGTCCATTCTACCACTTTTATGAAATGATTGGATGTGCTCAATCGACTTTCAAGACGCATGGAATCATATCAAAATGAATAGGTGCACCAGAAGGTTTCTCCACTTCTGGCAGGGCCCAGACATTATCAATTCGGAGTACTTCCCTTTAGTCTCACCACAGCCCCCTGGGTGTCCAAATGCATGGCGGTAGTAGCACCTCACTTGAGACTGTATAAATTCAACATGTTTCCTTACCAAGACAACTGGCTCCCAACCGCATCAACTACTACAAGCCAGGGGCTATCGACTGCATCTAGCTCCTACCTTGGACATCACGATCAACATGCAGAACGCAAAGCTACATCCCATACTTTTGATAGACTTTACAGGAGTACACCTGGATACACAGCCAACTGTTGCACCTACCTGCCTCTGGAAAGGATATTCACCTTAAACTTGCACATCAGACAAGTTCTGGACATTCCAAAAACCCAGCAAGTATAGTACTTTGAGCACTGGGTTCAATGGCTGCTACAATAACCTTGATTCCAACAGCATGCTTGTATATGAGAATTCTTCAAGGGACGCTGGTGGTTCAATGGTCTTTACACGTCTACCCCCTCAGTCGTCCAATCAGGTTGTCCTAAGTGTGCAAGCCCATGCTTCTGTGGTGGCTCCTCTCAGAAGAAATCAAACAAAGACAGCCATTTGTTCATTTCCCAATGCCACATTGACCACAGATGCCTCCCAGCTGGGGTGGGGAGGGCATTACCTGGGTCAGACAGTCCAAGGCTTGTGGTCGATACAAGAAGCAAGTTTGCATATCAACGTCCTAGAGATGAGTGGTGCTCCTAGTATTGCAAGCACTTCAGAGCTTTCTCCCTCTAGGAAATATTGCGATACAGACAGCAGCCAACATGTCTATGGTATGGTACATCAACAAACAGGGAGGAACCAGATCTTACCCCCCTGTGTCGAGAAGCAGTGAGTGTTTGGCAGTTGGGGATCTGTTCCAATTGCTTCCTTGTTGCAGCACACATTCCGGGGAAGTCCAGCATTCTGGCGGACAGGCTCAGGAGAGTTATCCTGATGCCTCACGAGTGGTCTCTAAACCCATCAGTGGCAAACATGATCTTCCACAAATGGGATCAGCCTTGCTGTGACCTTTTTTGCTTTGCCCTTCAGCAACAAATGCAGCAAGTTCTTTGCCCTGATCCCTCTTCAGGGACAGTCACCGAGAGATGCTGTGGTCTGTTTGGCCCTCCTGTCTTCCTAAGCTTACCCTCCCCTACCCGTCATACCCAAGTAACTTCAGAAAGCACAGAGGTTGAAGAGCAAGGTGATCTTCATTTGCCCCCTTTTGGCCTCAACAGATCTGGTTTCCCTTTCTGTGGTGTTGCATAATATTCCCTCTGTGGATGCTGGAACCGCATCCAAGAATTACCAGGCTTTCCTCACCGATTCAGAGAATATTAATATCCTCACATAAAGCTAAGACAAGAGAAATGTATAAAAGTAAATGGCAAAGGTTTTCAATATGGGCTCACCAAAAACAATTGGACCCCTTTACAGCTCCAATTTCTGCAGTTCTAGATTTTCTTGCTTCTATTTTCCAAGATGAGGCAAGCTTTTCTACTATTAAGATGCAACTGGCAGCCATTTCTAATTATCACATTGGAGACAATTCATCTTCTCTGGAGTCATCTAAACTGTGCAAGACCTTCGTTTTTGCCCAAAGTTGCCACCAAAAACAATATCAACCTTCCAGTTTTCTTCCCCAGTTTTCAAAACCAAGGTGAATATACTCTGTTTTGTAGCTGTTCATAGACAACTACATTTTTACCTAGATAGAACAAAATCTTTCCATAAAACAGACCAGGTGTTTGTTTCCTTCTCAAATGTTAGATTGGGAAGGCCAGTGTCAAAAGTCACTTTGGCAAAATGGATTACAGATTGCATATCTCATGTATATTCTTCCAAAGGTGTTCCGCTACTTCAACATGTCAAGGCTCACTCTACTAGATCTGTGTCTACATCTCAAGCCTTCTGGTCCAGGGTTTTGATTGAGGACATTTGTGCGGCTGCTACATGCTCAAAGTCCCATATATTTGTTGCACATTACAAACTGGATATTGTCTAGAAATAGAGTCCTTCCACGAGGGCCACCCGAGGTTATTGTAGCTGGGTACTCTGTTCTACAGGTTGAGGATTGAATGAACATGACAGCATCAGATAAAGAAGTTATATACTCACCATAACGTTCCATCTCTGTTGTCCATTTTCATTCTTCCTAAGACTTCCCTCCCTCTTTCCCCCTATCCACAACTGTGTGAGACCTGACAGATATGTCTACAGGAATTCAGTTTCTGTTTGAGCCTCTGAACTTTCCTATCCGTTTTGGGTCTACATATAGAGATAGATATACTTTTCTATGTTAGCAGCAAACTCCATCTGAGGTAATGTGGAAGAATGAGGCAGTATGGTTAAGGGGAGGAGCTCAAGAAATGGATCCTAGGGCTGTAGAAATGGCTGAGTCAGATCCGAGGTATGGATCTGAACCCACAGGTTGAGGAAGAATGAAAATGGACAACACAGATGAAACATTATAGTACATAACTTTTTCCCAGTTTGAGCCCTTACTCTGTCTCTGTTCTGTTTCTAATTATAATTATTCATGCCTGCAGGAATATTTAGTGGCAAACTTGATCTGAGGTAGTCTGGCAAGCAGTGGGCATTATGGGTAAAGGGAGGAGCTCAAGAGTATGATCCAAACAAAACATGCTGGAGGGATAGGTTCCTGACCCAGAGACTCCCCAGACTCTGGAATAGATTGCCCATACATGTCAAGCAGAGTGCCTCTTTTTTCCTCTTCAAAAGGAACCTTGACGATTGGATGGGAGAAAGGAAATTCACCCCGGGGATCACGTCAGTCGCCCTGCTAGACAGGGGTTCAGGGAAGTAAATAGTGTGGGAAGAAATAGCCAGGGAATTGTTATGGCTAGGCTTGTATAGGCCCTAGGGCTGATAGCCTAGTACCAACTTGTGAACCAAGAATCTAAAGGGATTGGCCAAGTCTGATCTGAGATCCGTACATTGAGGAATAATGAAAATGGACAACACAGATGCATAGTTATGGTGAGTACATAACTTAAATTTTTTTGTCATCAGAGTGCATCATTTTGGATTTTGTTGCATTGAATTCCCTTTTTTATTTAGCCCAGTGATGCAGGAAAATTCTGTAAATACTGATGTTAAGTTGTCTATCTCGCCTTCATTCTTGCTGGATGGGTTCGGAGCCGACCTTGGCTCCGACTCGGCCACTCTAAAAGCTCGAGAGTTGGTTCCACTGGCTCGAGGCTGCCCCTATATCCCACAATGCTAGGTGTGAATTACCTCAGATCTCGTTTGCCGCTACAGCGATCGAGGTGTTTTGTACCGGCTCCAGGTTAGTTTAAATTAGATTAGTTTAATAACTTTTAAACTTACTCTAGCTTAGTTTATCCCTTTTGTTACCCTTAGTGTAGTGGATATTTATCCCTTCTACCATTTTATCCAGCCCCTTTTTCTCAAGAACTAATAAGTTCTTTCCTTAGGCCTTCGGGCCCTTCCTCCTTCCCTTAGGGTGTGTATGTGTTTTTGTTAGGAATTTTAACTTAACTTACCTTTCAGAAGTTTTGTTTTAAAATAATCCTACTTAGATTTTCTAACAGTGTAATCTGTGTGTGTGTGTTATTGTGTGTGGTTACACTTCGGTTCCTTGAAAATGTCCAAGGATTCAAAGGTCTCAGGCTTCAAGAAGTGTGACTCGTGCTGTCAGAAAATGTCTCTGACAGACGGTCACACTTCTTGTGTGTACTGCCTGGGACCTTTACACCTGCAGGACTCTTGTGCTGTATGCCATGGCTTCAGCCCTAGAGTCCTGCAGGAAAGAAAAAACAAACTCATATTAAGGGGTTTGCTTAAGCCTGAAGGTTCCCTTTCTGCTACCTCGGGAAAACCTCCTAAGGCTTCCAAGACCACGGCTCCAGCTTCAGAGTCGAGGCCTAAGGCTTCGAAGCCTGCTGCTTCATCGGCTCCGGCTGGAGCCGATGAGTCTTTGACTACAGTATCTGTGGTTCCTCGGCTCGCCGGAGCCGAGGCATTAGAGATTCCTGGGTCGGCTCCGATCAGACCATCGGAGCCGACATCTAGAAAGAGATCGAGGTCACCATCCCTTGGCTCCGTTCATTCGGCTCCAGCGTCTCCCTTGCTGTCTGAACGGAGCCACAGATCTCACTCCTCCAGGTCATCGAGGCTCTCAGATCATGACCTCCAGAGGGTAGTGAGTCGACTTTTAAAGTCCGAGGCACTGGCCCAAATGCTCCAGAGCCCGACTCATCAGTCGATGCCTCAACTTATTCCTATAAATATTCCTCCTCCGACTCCTTTGAGTTCGGCGCCGGCGCGTCTCGGGACAGAGACTGTGGTAGCGTCGGAGCCGATACAATTGTCTTCGGCTCCATTGTCGGCTCCGATTTCTTCTTTTGAAGAATCTCGGCGCCGAGCTTCCCTCGTCGGCTCCGAGGGGGTGAGTGGCATTGGACCCTTGTCCCACCCCTCTCCCTCTCGGTGCTTCGGCGCTGGTGAGTTCGGCTCCGACATCAGCCTCGAGCCATCTCTGTCGGTGCCGAGGGAGGTTCTCAGCTTCGGAGCGGGGACCTCTGGCTCTGCCAGACAGGGGTGCGTTCGAGGTCATGCGGAGTGTGTTGGAACCTTGTTCGACTCCACAGTCGGCTCGCCCCTCCCTCTTCGGTGCCTTTGGTTATGTCGACTCACTCCCTCGCCCCAGACCGCAGAGAGCCAGCTCCTCAAGAATCCCTGTGGGATCTCATCCTCTTCCGAGGCCTCCCTGAATTGGCAGGGGAGCCCCTAGGAAGAGAAAGTGTAAGAGGAAGCACATAGTCTCACCTGAGTCTGTCACCTCTGACACAGATTTAAAGGATTCCGAGGGTTCCCCTGCCCCTTCTGAAGATGTCTCCTTCGCAGACATTCTAGAGATCCTGAAACAGAGGGGAAATTGGCCAGCCCTTAACCCTTCGGAGGATGAATCTGTGTATCTTGAGGCGTTTGGCTCTCGCCCTTCCACCTCCTGGGTGTCCCCTTTGATCCCCTCATGCAGGTGGTGGCAAAGAAGGCCTGGACGGCTCCTGATTCAGTGGACCCCACCCCCAGGAGACCTTCAAAATTTATAACAGCACCAACTGACAAACAATTTCTAACCAAAGGTGTTTCTGTGGATGCTATGGTGGTAGCTGCTGCCACCAAGAAGGAAATAGCTGATCCTTCAGTGCCTGTTCATCCCCCTAACAAAGAATCTAGGTCTATGGACAGGTATGGGAAGCGGATGTTTTCGTCGGCTGAACTACCTTTGCCATTTCACCCGTCTCCAGAGAGACTTGATCAAGGAAGCGAGTGAGATGTTGAAGGATCCTACAGCTGCAGATTTTCAGGACAAAATGAACACCCAGCTGACTACCCTTAATTCGATAGCTAACTCCTCCATGCGCCTCCTTTCATATGCGGCTGATGGAGCGAGTAGAGCCGCAGGGACAGGTGTTGCCTTACGCCGGCATGCCTGGATGCGACTATGCAATTTTGCGGACCCTTTAAAACGCCTTTCACTAACTCCCGTTTGATGGGTCATCTCTCTTTGGTCCTCAAGTGAAAGAAACCTTGACTAGGTGCGAGACGGATGGCAAAACTCTATCTGCCATCGGAGTCCGTTTTTCTACTCCTTCTAGACCTTACCCCAAAGGCCAGAAAAGTGGGAAAATGTGGTTCCGCAAACAATCTCAAGGGAATTTGCCTGACACACAGAGTCGGTTCCTCTCCAGAGGCAGAGGAGGGAACAATAATGGTAGACGTCGCCCCAGAGGCAGAGGGGGCCCGCAGAACCAGGGCAATCGAGAAACCTTTTCCGATAAGCCCTTTCAGCATCCCTGAGGTGTTGCCCGACTGTCCACCTTCGGAGGCAGTCGGGGGAAGATTGTCACTGTACCCAGAAGCCTGGCTATCCCTGACTCAAGACAAGTGGGTACAGTCCATCATTTCCGAAGGCTATTCCATTCCCTTCGTTCGCATTCCAAATCAATCAAAAAAATCCTTTCCAGATGTTCCACCCGCTCAAAGGGATCTTGCAGCTTTGGAAATTTCAAAGCTGCTTGCAAAAAGAGCAATTCAGCCAGTTCCAGCAGACCAACTAGGATCCGGAATCTACTCCAGGTTCTTTTTAGTTCCAAAGAAAACAGGGGACTGGAGACCAATTTTGGATCTCAGTATCTTGAACAAGTCAGTCAAAAAAACAAGATTTCGGATGGTCACGCTGCAGTCCATCCTCCCCTATTGGGAAAGAGAAACTGGATGTGCTCTATAGACCTTCAGGATGCGTGCTATCACATAAAATGAACAGACGCCCAGAAGATTCCTCCGCTTCAGGCTGGGAACCAGTCATTTTCAATTCAGGGCCCTGCCCTTTGGTCTCACCACTGCCCCCCCGGTGTTTACCAAATGCATGGCAGTGGTAGCTTCTCACCTGAGACGTCAAGGATTCCAGGTGTTTCCATATTTGGACGACTGGCTCCTCACAGCTCCCACCAAGCATCTTCTTCTAATGGCCAGGGACTACACCTTTCGCATTTGTCAAAATTTAGGCATTTCAATAAATTGCGAAAAGTCTGTTTTGTCGCCTTGTCGTACTATTACCTTCATAGGCGCAAATCTAGACACAGTCAACATGTCTGTGAGACTAACAGATCAAAGAATAACAGACATACACAAACTGGTCTCGCTCCTCTTCAGCAGCAACAGAATCAAAGCCAGGTTAGTTCTCAAAGTATTGGGGATTATGGCGGCTGCCATACCTCTGCTTCCATTAGCCAGATTCCACATGAGAATCCTTCAATGGATGCTCTTCACACAATGGTCATACCAGCAACTTCCGATGTCCCACACCATTATGATTACGCAAACATGCAGAAATCATCTTCTGTGGTGGATGTCTTCCCCTCAGCTCTTCTTGGGAAGACCCTTTGTTCCTTCCCCTCCGGTTGCTACTCTGACAACGGACGCCTCCCTGATCGGGTGGGGGGGGCATTATCAGGGCAGGACTGTCCAGGGCACATGGCAACCAAACGAATGCCACTTGCACATAAATGTTCTAGAGATGAGAGCAGTGCTTTTAGCGTTGCAAGCCCTTCAAGACTCTCTTCCCTTGGGAACGATAGCAATCCAGACGGACAATATGTCTGTAGTGTGGTATATCAACAAACAAGGCGGAACCAGGTCCTATCCCCTATGTCGAGAAGCACTCAGACTGTGGCAATGGGCGATTTCTTCTCAGCGGTTTCTGATAGCAACGCACATCCCCGGGAAGTCCAATCAAATCGCGGACAAGTTGAGCAGAGCTATCCTCATGCCTCACGAGTGGTCTCTGAAAGACTCTGTTGTGAGAGAAATTTTTCTCAAGTGGGGTCAGCCTTGCTGCGACCTTTTTGCTACTCCCCAAAACAGCAAGTGCAGAGATTATTTCACACTATTCCCGTTACCAGACCAGCCCAGCAGAGACGCTCTAGTCCAAGTTTGGCCCCGGGACTTCTGTATGCATTTCCTCCCTTCCCACTAATCTCTCAAGTGATACAGAAAGCTATCGCTCAGAAGGCCTTATTGATCCTCATTGCTCCTTACTGGCCTCGGCAGGTTTGGTTCCCCTTTCTACATCAATTTCTATTGGAGCAACCTTGGCATCTGGACCTAGTTCCAGATCTTTTGATCCATCAGTCGGGTCAGTTACATCGCTCCCTCCCCTCCCTGAACCTCACTGCTTGGTTCCTCCAGTTCCAACCTTAGCCAGGCTTCCTCAAATATCTCACTCTGTTCGAGATATTTTGATAGCTTCCCACAAATCTTCCACTCGGAAAATTTATCTGAGTAAATGGAAACGTTTTGCCTATTGGGCTCAAGGGAAGGGACTTAGATCCTTTCACTGCTCCCATCCATATGGTTCTTGATTTTCTAGCTGAACTCTTTCATGCAGGTTCTTCTCCTTCTACTCTCAAAGTTCAATTGGCAGCTATATCTAACTTTCATGTGGGCATTTCAGAGTCTGCCATAATGTCCCACAAGCTTTGCAAAGCCTTTTTGAAAGGAGTTTTTCTACTCAGACCTCCTATAAGAAATCCTCCTCCTCCTTGGGACCTTAATTTAGTTCTCAGTTCTTTGATTCTCCCCCCTTTCGAACCTGCAGCTTCCTGTTCTTTAAAATTGCTATCATGGAAGACACTCTTTCTGGTAGCTATTACTTCAGCCAGAAGAGTTTCAGAACTTCATGCACTCAGCTGTCGACCTCCTTATCTGTTGTTCCATAAGGACAGGGTATCTTTACGAACGAACCCGTCCTTTTTACCTAAGATAGCCTCGGCGTCTAACCTAAATCAAAGCATTGACCTCCCTGTGTTTTTTCCAGAATATTCTAATAGGTCTGAACAAAAATTGCATTGGCTAGATGTTCACCGTCAGTTAAGGTACTATTTGGATAGAACCAAACAATTCAGAAAATCTGACCAGCTATTTGTCTCTTATGCAGAAGGCAGAAAGGGACTTTCAGTTTCAAAGGTATCATTATCTAGATGGCTAACATCTCTGATTTCCCTTGTTTATGAAATTAGACACCAAAAGCTGCCTAGCAAACCTAAAGCCCATTCCACCAGAGCTTTGGCTACTTCTATAGCCTTCCAAGACAGACTGCCTATTGACACCATTTGTGCAGCGGCTACTTGGGCTACTCCTCACACATTCATTTCTCATTATAAGTTGGATTTAGCTTCTAGACATAGAGCTAACTTTGGTTCCACTGTTCTCAAGAGTCTGTTCCGTTAGGCCACCCGGGACAAGGTGCTAGGGACGCGGTCCCATCCAGCAAGAATGAAGGCGAGATAGACAACATATAGAAGTTATGTTCTTACCATAACGTTCCATGTTAGTTGTCTTCTTCTCGCCTTCTTTCTTGCGTCCCACCCTCCTTCCCCCTGGCCTGGACAGACCTAGAGGAGTTTGATTGTGACCTCTCTTTCTACCACCTCTTTGCGATAGGTATATGCTCTGCTGTGCATATTTCCTAGATCAGGCTTAGGTCACCCTTTCTCTACCCCTTGTTTATAGAGGTGGATTTTTTTTCCAGTTTTTCCTGGTTGTATTTTTAGCTGGGCCTAGCTCACAAACGAGATCTGAGGTAATTCACGCCTAGCATTGTGGGATATAGGGGCAGCCTCGAGCCGGTGGAACCAACTCTCGAGCTTTTAGAGTGGCCGAGTCGGAGCCGAGGTCGGCTCCGAACCCATCCAGCAAGAAAGAAGGCGAGAAGAAGACAACTAACATGGAACGTTATGGTAAGAACATAACTTCTATTTTTCTTGTCCTCAGCAAACTTACTGACATGTACATTGCTTCCCAGGAGAAAGTCCAATACAAGTATTACAGATAAAATAGTGTCCAGCACAGATCCCTGTGGTACCCATGTAACCAGTTCCTCTGTGTAAGATGGAACTTCTCTATCAGCTAGCCAGTTTCTTATCCAGATACTTGTGTATCTAATCACCTTGATCTTCCTTTTAATTCTAATACTTTTTATGAGGGGCAGTATCGAAGGCCTTTGCCAGATCCAAATATACCACAGCAATTGAAAGTCCTGAATCCAGCGTCCCCAAACCGCCAGATAGACATTAAGCAAATTAAACAAGACATCCTATTTGATAAACCAAATTGGTGTATGACATTATTTTAAAATTAAGGTTGCTATCATAACTTTACATATAGCTCATTGATACTTTTCCCACTATACATGTCAGATTAATTGGACGGCAGTTGTCAAATTCAGTGGATAAACCCCCCTTTAAATACTGGTGTAACAGTAGCCTCCTTTCACATCCTCAGCACCTTATGTGTTCATAAAATTTTCTAAAACACTGCAGACAAAGGAGTGTGTTTAGTGTAACATTTAATAAAAATAATCCATTTAGTCCATACAGAGCAGCAGCTGTAGGTTTTTTTATTGTTCTAATAGCACTGGCCATTACTTTACTAATTATCCAAGGGCAAGATTCAGAGCCAAGTAAAATCTTTCTCATCCTGTGACTACAAATATTATATTACTGCTGGTAAATGATTACACAGATAAGTTAGATAATACTCCAGGTTCCCTAGCAATGACATCATTTGCATCTGTATTAATTGATTGAGAATCTATGAAGTAATTTCTTAGGTGTTTATATAGTGCCTTTTTGCTCCTGGTTGTACATTTGTCAACCCTGGACTTGCATTGTAGCAGATCTTAGCCCTGGGGCCTATATAAGCCTAGCCAAAAAGGTTCCCAGGCTTTCGCCACCCAAGAAAATTATAATATATATATATATATATATATATATATATATATATATATATATATATATATATATATAAAATGTGTGTGTGTATATTACTGGGATTTTCACACTGCTTGCTTAAAACAGGTTTTTGCTGATGAAGCTGTTTTTGTAACTGTAGATAGCCGTGTCTCTGGACCAGAAAACGTTTTTGATTAACTAACACATAACTTAATAAATCCAAATCAGTTACTGTAGAGTATTAAGACCTTGAATGTGATCCAGGTGACATTAGGTTTGATTAGCAACCCAGACATCTGTGTATTTGAAGGATGGGAATACCCTCCCTGGGAGGGAGGGGTGTGATCTGGGTCACAAGGAGGTTCCTTGATGTCTCTTGGAGCTGGGGTGGAGACAGAGAAGTGATCCTGGAACACATGCAGCTTAACATACCACTTAGCAGTAGCCTTCACAGTGGGTGAATGAAAGTGTTCACTCGCACAGGGAGCTTGTAGTGGCCTCACACAGTGATATGGGGTTGTGTGTATATGTATATATATATATATATATATATATATATATATATATATATATATATATATATATATATATATAAAGAACCTGATGAAACTCTGTGATGGCCATTGCAGCTGTACCTCACTTAAAAGGTAGAAATAGGCAGGCTGTGAAATGTTATGCTTGATGGTAAAAGAGTCTACAGGGAAGAAAAGGCATGTTTGTATATAAAATAATGTTAGTCTTTCTTTTGCCTTTTATAGTTTTTTTGTTTCTATCTGTAAGTCCAGTGTGTCCACAGTCTAGTTGCATATGATCTTTTTGACATGTATGTTACTCACTTGTACCTGGGTGTAACTCATTGTTTTCTACTAGAGTATAGTCATCAGGAAAGCAGATTTACTGTGTGTCCTGTAAGAGTGTATTTGTCTTTACAGAAGACATCCTTGTACTCCTGAAATGATTATACGCGTCACTGTTTTCAAAGTCTAATTTCTGAAGTCCTGGTAAAGGTGCATGCATAAAACTAGTGCAGCAAGTTGGTATCTAGAAGCTTATATGATTAGATCTGCATGAATGTGAAATGGTCAGGATGGAATGTGCTGAAATGGAGTTATGGAATTCAAGGGTTTTTAGAAAGATATGAAAACAGCACATATTTTCATGTTTACACTAACAATGCAAGAATAGATTGTCATGTTGGGGGTGGTGTATTCAAGCAGCGGGAATTTTTAAAAAATTGCATTAAAATGGTGGGTAATGAGAAGACAGATGCTCTTTTAGTAAAGCAGTCATGACTAGTACCTGTGTTATGTTAAATGCATTAATTTTATAAAAGCTGCGTGGCCTGCAAGTGAACAGATGGTGTCATCTTGTACAAAACATTAATGCACACAATGTTGCCATTCATACTTGCTGTCTAACACGCACAGTTTGTAGCTCAGTATTGTTTTTGAAATACTGTGACATTATTACATACATAATTTGCATAGATATGGCAGTATCACAAAATAGTAATATGCTGTCCCCTCATCATGCATCAATGGGAAAGCTCTTGAAAAGGTGAGCAATTCCCTCAGTGATAATATTGGATCTGTCTTGCACACTTTCAGAGATGTAACCTTTTGTTGGACGTAAAACACTAGTATTTTGTGGAAAACAAAGTACCATATTCTTTCATAAGTCTGCAATATAAAATCAGCATCTGCTCACAAACCTTTGATGCTAACACTACTGTATAGCCCATTGTCTACAAAAGAGATATCATAATTTACATTTGTTGTAACTCCCACCATTTATCAGATGTTACAAATCTAATTAAGTGCATCTTCAGTACAGGATTCTGGAGAAAAGCTGTCAGGAAGCAAGTAGTTTCTTGCCTTAGAAGATACCATGAAGCAAAGGTTGAAGTTTTCACTCGTACATGGTAATTGTAGTGGTCTCCACAGTGATGTGAGGTTGCACATCCTCCACCTGGAAGAGGGGTTGGAATGTTTAAAAAAAAATGCTGCTTTTAAGGATTAAATTAGTTAAGTTGTTGCATGTCCCTGTGATTCATTCAGTTATTTCTATTCAGTTATTTATTTTCAGTCTTCAGTGTAGTCTTACCATGCACCATATAAAACGTTCCTGTGTTTGATGCATAAAAAGCATACGGCTTTTGAATGTGCCTCAGCTGAGCATGAGAGTATGGACTACCACAGATCCAGCCTATTTCCCTGGAGCCCCAGTGTGACATTGACAGCTGTCTCATTTGTAACTTGTTTTAAATGCTCAAACTTGTGACTCAGAATCGTAGGTGGAGAGTTAAAAGAGAGGGATATAGGAACTGTAGGGCTTCATTACCTAGCAACAATGGAAGAGGCACAACTGGTGGGTTTGTTTTTTACTCCCAGGCTGGAGTATGAAAGCCGATGATATATTCAGGATCACTCGTCTGAGCTCTGGTCTGGTCTGCATCTGTTTCTAACACCGCTGTGCCTATGGTAGCCTTTCACTTCATTACTTTGGGATCACCGTTCATTATCTCCTACCCTTTCTGTGAAAGTGTATAAGCTAGGTTGGATAAATGTCCTCCAAACACCATTCTGGGAAGTAAGACCGTAGGTGCTGCAGACATGCTAATGCTTGTTACCTGCAGAAACAGGCTGGTTCTTCACAAGCTTTTTAAATATTGTTTTAGGTCATCTTTTCCTCTTATCTCAGTACAACTTTTTTGATAATAGGGTTATTCTACAGTGAGATCACATATGCAGCAATGCAGACTGATTTTAAAGATTGATAGGGAAGTACTGTACTTGGTAGGTAAGGACACTATTCCAGAAATGGGGGATATGCTGGGCGAAGTATCTGTCATGCTTTCTTGCATTATTGGTGCAGTATTAGAGGTTTAAGACTCTAGACTGGATGTTTTGAATGCCGCTGGTTCTGCTCAGGTGAATGTTCAGAGAGAGCTGCGTCATTAATAACATGGAAGACTTATGTAGTCATGACCCTGCAGGAGTCTGTATGACACTGAATAGAATGACAAGGCTTTCAGTCTTAATTGTATTTAGGGGTACTGAAACTTGACATCTTTTTGGTTAGGGAATGTCAAGGTCTATCAAGCTGGTTAGAGAGAGATGCATGCAAAAAGGTGCATTATATTCAAAGATAAGACTAATAAGGGATGAATAAAGTGAGGTTATATAACTTCTACTGAGTAAAGTGGGACTGTAACATTTTTGGACCATGAAGAGTTGCCACAAAGGATACATTCTGCAAGGTATAAGAATTTTCTAACATTCGCAGAGATTTGGTGATCAAAGGAAAATCTGTTAACAGTCCCAGATGGCTGTGTCAAATTTAAATGGAATGTTATCTATGTGGTAAACAGTAGTAATGCTAGAGTCACCAAAGGAAACTGTGCCGGAGTTCCTGGTGTTTAGTATACACCCGAGCTTCTGAAAAATGTACATCTTTTGTCTTGCCTTTTCATCTAGCCTTTAGTAACAGTTTGTGTACCGAATTGTATACATAGTGTCCAGTAAGAAGTTGCATTTGCCGATTGCTGAACAAGTCTTGCTACGGTATTTTCATATAAAAAGTCGAATCACAACATTTTTGCATCTCATTCTGACATTTTTTTTTTTTTTTTTTTTTTTTTTTTTTTTCCACATTTTGCTAAGATGCTCCTGCACTTCACTGGGCTGAACTAGTCCCCCCTTCCACCAGCATACTTTGACTATGTTCAGAAAGAAGAAGTTACTCAAATCTGTTTCATAGGTAAAGCTCAAATAGATTTTTGCTTAAGCTATATTATCTAGGCATCTCTGTTCCAGAGTGTACTCTGTGTGTTTAACGTCGTCTCTATGAAATGCAACTTAATACTTTATTTACTGACCGTGTTCTTTTTCAGCTTGTTATAGCTTTCTAATATTTGCACTTTATATGTATAGGTTCACACTGTACAAGCCAAAGCTGAATTTTTTTACTTAATGCATCATTCTTCTGTATTAGGCTTTGTTATACTTTTAACTATAACCATATTATGTCAATGTGGAGTTTTTCTCACTGGGCCTCTGCTGAAAATGGGGTATTATCCCAGTCAGACTTTTCCGGTAAACAAATTTCAAATAAAAATAAATAAATGACTGCTGTACTACCAGTCCTCATTACTACATTTGTTCATTTGGGCTGCAGATATCATCACTTTCAACCACTGATGTCTATGAAGCTACATGATAAACTGAGAACTGGAAACTCTGGCTCAAGAAGATTGAGCACTGTCTCTGTGTGGAATTTCAAAAAAAACAGAAAAGTCCATTGTGCATTTTTGCGTCATGTCACAAGTGAAGTATTAAGGTACTCAATACTTAATGTGAGGGAAGATAAAAAAGACAAGTTAGAAGTACTGAGATCGATTCTATGCATATTGCAGGCCAAAGACATGTATTTTTTCTGTAGAAATCAATGGGATAGAACAATCTGATTCTTACATGAATGAGCATAAACACAGCCAAAAATTGAGAGTTTGGAGACATGCATGCTTCACTTGACATGAGATGGACCAGTTCCTGATGTATGTCAACATTTGATTAAGTTTATACCTGTATTAATTAGATGGTGGTTTAAAGCAATTTATGAAACTAGGTGGTAATACTTGTATGCTCATAGCTATATAACAGGACAAGTCTAGCTTAATATTTAAACATGTTTCAAGACACTATGGAAAAACATTTTCAGGATGTTCATCGTGTTACACTGCTGCAGTCATTACAGTTGGGTTATCCTGCCATCAGGCAGTTCCCCAGTCGGCCTGAGTTCCAAAGTCTTGGTCCGGCGTCGGTTGCTGTCACCTCCTCCCTGACGTCAGTGTGACAGAGGTATATAAGATGCAGCCAACACCATTCTCTTCAGTCTTTCTTGCCGCGCGGTGCCCGAAGCAGAAGCAGTTCGCAAGTGCCGGTCGGCGGACTCCTGAGATTTTCATTCCGAATCCAGAACCGAAGTCTTCTAAAAAAGCTAAGTACCCCGTTGTGGAAACTTTTTCTTGCCTCAGACCGATGTCAGTAAAAGTTAATAACTGCATTTCGTGTGGGAAGCAAATACCTCATAAGGACTTCCACTCCTATTGTATTCCATGCCTAGGCCCTGACCACGACGTCACTGGTTGTCAGTTTTGTGCTAGGTTTAACAAGCGCACTATTAAACGTCGGTTTGATTTTGCCCGACATTATTTTGGCAGAAAATTCAATTACACCATGCCGTCGGAACTTCCGACAACCGCAATGCATAGAAAGGACAAGGACAGGCATCCGAAGCCCAAAACTGACGACGAGGCCTCTTCTAGGCCGGTCGCCGGTTCTCCAGTTTTCAGCGAGGTGCCTACGCAGCCCCTGACGACTACTTCCACAGAACCACAGACCGCCTCTGACTCCCACGTGGAGCAGGCTGGGCCTTCGGACGCACTAGGTTTTCAGCTTTCCGATCCTAACCCTAGAGAGGGGACTGAAGTAGCTGAGCAATCCACAGCTGCAAAGTGTGTTTTCAGACCTACCCAGTTAACAATTAAACCCTCTGCTAAGACTAAGCCCCCCTTAAAAGCAAAGAAACAAACATAACTCTCTCCAGGACAGGCTTCCATGCCTAAGAAACAAATGCTAAAAATGGCCGAAGACCTAATCACCCTGATCAGGGGGACCCATCCCCCTCCTGATAAAAGGCCCAGACAGGATGCAGACTATGAATCTTCCGACCAGGTGTCCATTTCCTCATACTCTTCCTCGGACCTAGGATATTCTTTATCCCCTTATGAGGATTCTGATGCTGAGGAATCAATTCCATCAGCCCTTCTCCGCCTGAGGACTACTCCTATGGGGAGACCTTACATACCATGAGGGAACATTTCCATTGGGAAGGCCAGAATTACTCAGAATCCAAGAAAAGGCTCAGAGACTTCCTTTTTATTGCTTCAACACAGACCCCTTGCTATCCCGCCAGTTTTAGATATTGTGGATGATGTGTACACTGAATCCAGCTTAAACCCTGACTCCTTACCCTCAGCCCCAGTTAAACCTGATAGATATTACAGAGTCCCTGACTCTCACAAATTTCTGTACAAAAGCCCTGTTGCTGACCCTGAAACTATTTCTCAGGGACCCAAAGGGATTAAGGCCTCATCAGCAAAAAACCCAGTTCCCTTGGACAGAGATTCCAGAGTATTAGACAGATGGGGAAAAGAAGGTATATACGTCTGCAACTTTAGCAATGAGAGCCTTGAACTGCCAGTTTCACATGCTAAAATATCAGCAATTTTTGATGTCTCAGTTGAAACAAAAGATGCTTCCAGATTCAGATCCTCCTAATTTTAAAGAAATGCAGGATTTATTGCATGCAGCTGAACAAGTGGGAAAACATACTTTGCAATGTGGGTTTGATTCCTTAGAGGCCTCCTGTAGAGCAGCAGTTACAGCCTCTGTCATTAGAAGGCATGCTTGGTTAAAAGAACATACGTTACCATATCATGTTAAGTTCAAATTATTGGATGCACCTTTGCAAAGGGATGTGCTGTTTGGAGTTAAGGCAG
Organism: Protopterus annectens; assembly: GCF_019279795.1. Lineage (NCBI taxonomy): Eukaryota > Metazoa > Chordata > Ceratodontiformes > Protopteridae > Protopterus > Protopterus annectens. The sequence continues at coordinate 1,361,264,190 of NC_056739.1, forward strand.
AGGAGGTATTAAAGAAGATGGAGATAAGGCAAAATCTTTGCAAACAGTGAAAGATTTCTTACAGGTTCAGCCTCCTCGTTTTAGCAGAAATTGGCCAACAAAGAATTGGTCCTTTCCAGTTACAGACAGACCTCAAAGGGGCAGCTACAGACATCCAAGAGGTAGAGGTCAGACACAAGGCCCCTACAGGCCTCAACAATGGGGCACACCAGGCCAGAAAGAAGGGGAAGACAGGCCTCAACCTTACAAAAAGCAGCCTCAATGACTTTCCACTGCAGCTGCCAAACAGCTCTCTCTTGGCAGCCCCCTTAGGAGGAAAACTGGTACTTTTCTATCACAATTGGCATTGCATCACCAAAGACAAATGGGTTCTCAACATTGTATCTCAAGGTTACAGGTTCCACTTTCACACTCTTGTTTGTGTCTTTCGGCTTTTCCCGGTTGGGGGTCGCCACAGCAGAACTCATGTCCGCTAATGATTGGTAGTGGATTTTTATTAGTAGTGGATTTTTACGTACCGGGTTACCAGCCCCGACGCACAACCTTCAACGAAGGCACGCCCCATTCACGTATGCCTCCACACAGAAGACGGTCTAGCTGAGAATCGAACGGGACAACGTCTTGCTATGAGGCGACAACGCTACCGCAGCACCACCACTGCCAATGTTAAAAGGAATGCCAAATCTGCCACCAAATCAATGGGCAGAGGCTCAAAAACAAATTACAGCACTCATGGACATGAGAGCTATTCAAAGGTACCACCACAGGAACAAGGACAAGGATTTTACTCAAGACTCTTTCTGGTTCCCAGAAAGGACAAAGCCTGGAGACCCATTCTGGACCTTTTTTCACTAAACACTTACCTGGATGTTCCAAAATTCAAGATGTTGACACTACAGCAGCTTCTTCCCATGCTGGGCAAGAAAGCTTGGCTCGTGACTTTGGACCTCAAAGAGGCATACCTGCATGTCCCTATCAGACAAAACTGCAGAAGATACCTCATATTTCTAGCAGGTTCAATGCACTGTCAATTATCTGCACTGCCCTTTGGCTTATCTACTGCGCTCAGGGTCTTCACAAAGTGCCTGGCACCAGTAATTGCATTTTGCAGGCAAAAAGGAATTTAAATTTATCCATACCTGGACGACTGCCTGATTCAAGCAGAGAGCAAGGACATTCTACTAAAGCATCTGGCGTACGTAAAAAAGTTATTAAGTTGCCTGGGGTACACAGTAAACTAAAAGAAATCAAAACTAGCGCCCTCACAACAGATAATATTCCTGGGTGCCAGCTTGAACACAATGGCCCAGATGGCTTGTCTCACGCCAGACAAGCAAGGACAACTGACTCAATACTTTCATTTAATGGCAACAAAGACCCAATTCCCTGCAAGAAAAATTCTGCAGGCCTTGGGCTACATTGCATCTTGCATACTACTAATTCCATATGCCAGACTGCATTTGAGGAAACTACAGTGGTACCTAAAGAGTGTATGGTCTCAACACTGTCAAAGTTTGGAAACAGTTATACCACTAATTCCTTGCCTACAACAGGAGTTTCGATGGTGGGCTCAAGCTTGTCACCTCAACAAGGGACAGCCTTTCACTCAACCCACAGCCAGGCAAACACTGACAACTGATGCATCGGATTACTCCTGGGGAGCACATGGCAGGAAAATGTATTCAGGGCGAGTGGCCCACAGAGCAAAGCCATCTCCACATCAATCAAAAAGAGATGCTAGCTGCACAAAATGCAATTATAGCTTTCAAGGACCTGCTGCATCCAAGACAATTACTACTAAAGACAGACAACACCACAGTTATGTGGTACATAAACAAGCAAGGGGGCACGCACTCTTACCCCCTCTGCAGACAAGCCATGACCTTGTGGAACACCGCTGTAAACTATCAGGTTCATCTGCAAGCACAATTCCTGCCAGGAGAGAAAAACACACTGGCAGATGACCTAAGCAGAAACATCACGCACCCCCACGAATGGGAATTGAACCCAAAAATATTCAGAATGATGTAACAAAAATGGTGGAGCCCGGACATAGATCAGTTTGCTTCCCCAATGAACTGCCAATTAAAGAAATTCTGCACAAGAAGCTACCATCCACAAGCATGGAAAGTGGATGCCCTCTCATTCAGCTGGAAAAAACTACAAGTATACACTTCCCTCCTTTACCTCTCCTTCCAAAGGTACTCATAAAAGCCAGACAGGAAGAGCCAAAGATGATCCTGATTGCACCAGACTGGCCAAGTCAGCACTGGTATCCAATCTTAAAGAACTTAGCACAAGAACCACCCTGGATTTTGCCTCAAATCCCACAGTTGCTGACACAGCACAACAATCAGATACTTCGCAGCCAGCTAAAGACCTTAAGTCTAGCTGCATGGAAAATTCCTTAGTCAAGCAAGCAATGCCTCTCTCCAAAGCTGTTATGGATGTCATTCTGGAGGTCAGAAGGCCTAGCACCAGGAAATCCTACTCGGATAAATGGAAGAGATTCTGTGCCTGGAACCAAGCGCACAGCCTTGACCCTCTTGTCCCAAACATTCCTCAGATACTTCAATACTTAACTGAGATGCTGGACAAGGGCCTCTCTTTTTCATCCATCAAGATCCACGCCTCAGCTATCTCTGCTCATTACAACACGGATCCACCAATTTTTTCTAATCCTTTGCTCAAGCAATACCTCAGAGGGGCTAAAAACATAAGACCGCCCCGTAGAGCACCTACACCAACTTGGGACCTCAACTTTGTTTTGGAAAAATTAACTTTACCTCCTTTTGAGCCAGCTAGCACAGCAGAATTAAAATACATCTCTTGGAAAACTGCTCTGCGACTGGCAATAACATCAGCAAGAAGAGTTTCAGAATTACAGGCACTAATGGCAGTGGAACCTTTCCTCATCTTTCACCAGGACAGGGTGTCTTTAAGAACTAACCCTACGTTTATGCCAAAGGTGGTATCAAGTGTGGCTCTAAACCAAACTATTCACTTGCCAACTTTTTATCCAAAACCACAGAACAAGGGGGAGAGACTACTACATTCTTTGGACATTCACAGGCAGTTACGCTTCTACTTGGACAAAACCAAAGCTTTCAGAAAATCTGAGCAATTATTGGTTAGCATACGCTGCAGGAACACATGGAAAAGCCATTTCAAAACAGACTATTTCAAAATGGATAGGACACTGTATACGTTTCTGTTACACCCACCATGGGAAACCTGTACCTAACAGCATTAGATCTCACTCCACCAGGGCAACAGCCACTTCAACTGCCTACCTCAGAGGAGTACCTACCAAGGATATTTTGGAAGCAGCAACATGGAGTTCTGTGCATACTGTCACCAAACATTACCATTTACCTTTATACTCCAAATCCAGATCTGGCTTCGCCACTGCTGTACTGCAGGGCCTTATAGCCACCCCTAATGCCTTATAGATCCAGCCTCCCTACCTCAGCTTTGGGATTCCACCCAAGTGTAATGACTACAGCAGGTCTAACACAATGAACATAGTACAGTTTTGTACCTACCGTAAATGCAGATGTTCGAGTGGAAACACTGCTGCAGTCCAGGTTACCCTCCCTCCTTCCCCTCTTACTTTCTAGTACTTACCTAGGTCATCTACCCTTTATTACCTATGGGGAGTATTTGCTGGTAACTAAAAATGGTTGTTTGCTTTTTCTTTTGTATATTTTACTAGCAGTTTGAATTGCCTACCTATTTGGGGGCACCTGACATCTGGGGCAAGAAAAACTGAAGAAAATGGCGTCGGCTGCATCTTATATACCCCTGTCGCACTGACGTCAGGGAGGAGGCAACAACAACCGATGCCGGACCAAGACTTTGGAACTCAGGTTGACTGGGGAACTGCCTGATGGCAGGATAGCCCAAGTGTAATGACTGCAGCAGTGTTTACACTCGAACATCTACATTTATGGTAGGTACAAAACTGTACTTTTGTCTTAATTGTGGCATGAAAAGCAATAAGTGGTGTTGAAAGGAACATGAAAAAATGGTATGCATTTGAATCTTTACTGTGATAGCCAGTTAATTAGAAGTAGAAATACTGATGTCTTGTTTAAGTGGGGAAATGTATGGAGTGGCACTTGTAGAGCTCTAGCAAAAGCTTCCTTGTACATACAGCTTTTGTGAAACAGCATGAGGTAAACTAAATAAAAGATGAGGTTGATATTGGGGCCCATAATTTAGTTTACTTTGCTGTCATAGCTTTTCTTCCACTAAAGATTTGTAAATGTACGTTCATTGTACAGAAGGCCCAAAGTAGAAAATATGAAACTTTTAAAAGTCAGTACTCAGGATATTTACATGATGTGATTTAACACAATGAATACTGAATGTTCCAAAAGGAGTAGGGTAGTTTGAAAAGTGCCATTTTGTGGATTTTAAACATATTGCTTTGGCCCCTGATCTGATGTTGTACACGGAAGCACAAGCACAGTTAAGTGCTAAGACAACATGAAATAGCAAATGATACTTCAGTCATTTTACTTTGGAATCACTGTCTTGCTGATGTCCTTCAAGGATGCATCTGCAGTCATCACATATGGGTTGTCCTGCCTCAGGCAGCCCTTCGGTCGGCCGGATTCCAATGTCTGGGTCCGGCGTCGGCTGATGTCGCCCTCTCCCCGACGTCAGAGCGCCTGGGGTATAAAAGCGTCAGCCGACGCCATCTTCCTCAGTCTTTCTTGCCGCGTGGTGCCCGAAGCAGAAGCAGTTCGCAAGTGCCGGTCGGCCAGCTCCTGTAATTCAGCTACAGAAGACTTCAAAAGCTAAGTACCCCGTTGGGGACTCTTTCTTACCTCAGCCGATGTCAGATAAAGTTAATAATTGCTTAACTTGTGGGAAACAAATATCTCATAAGGATTTCCACTCTTACTGCCTCCCCTGCCTAGGCCCAGACCACGACGTCTCGGCCTGTTCAGCCTGTGCTTCCTTCAACCGACGCACTCTTAGACGTCGGGCGGAGTTTGCAGAGGAATTTTTTGGGGCTAGTTTTTCATACAATATGCCGTCGGAGACTCCGACTTCACATTTAACAAAGAAAAAAAAGGACAAGGACCGACACACGCGGGCCGCGGTTTCGGCTGAAACCATGGCCAGGCCTACCGCGAGTGTCTCGGTCTCAGCTGAAACCGAGTCCTTGGTACTTCCGACACCCGAAACCACTTAACCGACAACCTCGGCCCCGGAGGCCCCTGCTGAGTCGGTTATTGAATTTCCTTCAGAAACTGGTGTCTTGGAAACTTCTGACACCATTCCTTTAGACAAAACTACACCAGCACGTGGTGCAGCTAGGCCTCCTGCATCCATGTCCATAAAGGCTTTCACCAGGGCTAAAGCTGCTAAACATACAAAAGCTATGCCTCCCAGGGTTATTCCTCAGGGACCCTCTACCAGTTCACAGATTCTAACTTTAGCAGAGGACCTTATCTCCTTAATTAGGGGCTCTCAACCCCATCCGGACAGGGGCCCTCAACCCCCTCTAGACAAAAGGCCCAGGGTTGAGCCCTCTGATCCCCACTCCTCAGAGGAGGTCTCTGATGGCTCTGCTCTCTCGGACTACCAGGAGGAGGCTTTTTCGGCCTACGAGGATTCTGATGCAGAGGAATCAATCCCCTCAGCCTCCCCTCCTGAAGAACTATCCTTCGGGGAGACCCTTCACACTATGAGAGAGCATTTCAAATGGCAGGGCCAGGAATTCTCTGATTCCAGGAAAAGATTAAGAACTTTTCTGCATTTACCTCAGCATAGACCTTTGGCTATTCCTCTGCCAGACCATGTTAAAGCTAAGCTTCTGAATGCTCCACTGGAAAAGCAAAAGTTATTTGGCTCCACTGCTCAGGAGGTCTTAAAGAAATTTGAGGAAAAGGCAAAATCTGTACAAACAGTCAAAGATTTTCTACAAGTCCAACCACCAAGATTCAGCAGAAATTGGCCTACCAAGAATTGGTACTTTCCGGACACAGAAAGATTTCAGAGAGGCAAGAACAGGCGTGCCAGAGGTAGAGGGCAAGCTAGAGGCTCCTACAGAGGACGTCAATGGCAGCCTCCCAACCAGAGAGGTAGTGCAGGACCTACAACTGCTGCACAAGGACAGACCCAATGACTTTGCTTTGACTCCGCCAACCAGGGCTCAATTAGAAGCACCTTTCAGCGGAAAGCTTTCCTTATTCTCAGAAAATTGGCACAGTATTACAAGAGACAAATGGAAACTGCAAATAATAGACAAAGGATACAGGTTCCATTTTCACACATTGCCAAAAAGAAAAGGCATGCCAGACCTGCCACCAAATCAAAGGGCAGAGGCTTTGAAACAAATCTCCAGCTTAATGCAAATGAAAGCTATAGAAAAGGTTCCTCTTTCAGAACAAGGCCAAGGATTTTACTCCAGACTATTCCTTGTTCCAAGAAAAGAAAATCAATGGAGGCCTATTCTCGACTTGTCCGCACTGAATACTTATCTCATTGTGCCAAAATTCAAAATGCTGACTCTACAGCAACTCCTTCCCATGCTGGGCAAGGGGTCTTGGCTGGTGACTCTAGACCTCAAGGAGGCATACCTGCATGTCCCTATCAGACAAAGTTGCAGAAGACACCTCAGATTTCTTGCAGGTTCAGAGCATTATCAATTCTCAGCATTGCCCTTTGGCTTATCTACTGCGCCCAGAGTATTCACGAAATGCCTGGCATCAGTAATTGCACACTGCAGATTTCAGGGGATTCAAATATACCCATATCTGGACGACTGCCTTATACAAGCGGACAGCCAACAAACTTTGGTAAAGGACTTGAATTATACCATCCGCCTACTGCAGGCCTTGGGATACACAGTCAACATTCACAAATCAAGACTTGTTCCATCCCAAAGAATAACTTTTCTGGGTGCGGATCTAGACACAACCACCCAAATGGCTTTTCTCACAGAAGAAAAACAAAGACAACTACCGGACTACTTCAAGAATCTGACAAGACAAACTCAGCTGACTGCAAGGAAAATCCTGCAGGCCCTGGGTTACATGGCATCTTGCATTATTCTGATTCCACAAGCAAGGCTGCATATGAGGAAACTACAATGGTACCTAAGGAGTTTATGGACTCAGCACAGTCACAGCTTAGAAACTTTGATCCCACTCATTCCATGCCTCTAAAAGGAATTTCTGTGGTGGGCTCAAGCAAGCCAGTCAAACAGGGGTCTGCCCTTCAGCAAACCGATAGCCAGCCAAACCATTACAACGGACGCTTCAGACCACGGTTGGGGAGCACACGTGGAGGGCAGATGTATTCAAGGACTATGGTCACAAAAGGAGCTACACATGCACATAAACCAAAAGGAAATGCTGGCAGTGATGCATGCAATCGAGGCTTTCAAACTCTTTCTGCATCAAGGCCACCTCCTAATAAGGACAGACAACACCACCGTTATGTGGTACATAAACAAGCAAGGAGGCACCCATTCCTACCCTCTTTGCAGACTGGCAATGAATCTATGGGAACTTTCCTTGAAACTCAATATAGAGCTGCAATCCCAGTTTGTGCCAGGAAAAGACAATATACTGGCGGACAGCTTAAGCAGAAATATCATGGATGCACACGAATGGATGCTGCATCCAGACATCTTCCTACAGATAACACAGTCATGGGGAAGGCCAGACATAGATCTTTTTGCCTCCCCCCACAATCATCAGCTGAAGAAATTCTGCTCAAGGACATACCACCCACAAGCATGGAAAGTGGACGCCCTATCTTTCAGCTGGAGAACTCTAACAGTGTATGCATTTCCACCTCTTCCATTAATGACCAAGGTCTTACTGAAGATCAGGACAGAGCAGCCAAAAGTGATTCTGATAGCTCCGGACTGGCCAAGACAGCACTGGTACCCACTGTTAAAGAGCATGTCACGCACAAAACCATGGCCTCTTCCTCAGTGGCCACTTCTCCTGACACAGCACAATTACAAAACTCTGCATTTCAACCTGAAAACCTTGCAACTAACAGCCTGGAAAATACCTTGACTCCTCCTCAGGATAAGCTATCCAAGAGAGTGAAAGATATCATCGTGGAAGCTCGCAGGCCTTCCACAAGAAAGGCATATTCAGCAAAATGGAAAAGATTTCACACTTGGAGCACCACAAAGGGCCTAGATGCGACAGTGATGAACATGGCACATATCCTGGAATACTTGGCAGAAATGCTGCATAATGGCCTGTCTTACTCTTCCATTAAAATTCATGCTTCAGCAATTTCAGCAGAGTACAATACTGACCCACCTGTCTTTTCCCATCCTCTCCTAAGACAGTTTCTAAGAGGAATTAAAAACATCAATCCTCCAAGGAAACCTCCAGTGCCTACTTGGGACCTTAACTTCGTGTTGGAAAAACTAACTCTGTCTCCCTTTGAACCAGCAGCATCTGCAGAACTACAGATGTCCTTCAAGGATGCATCTGCAGTCCTAACATATGGGTTGTCCTGCCTCAGGCAGCCCTTCGGTCGGCCGGATTCCAAAGTCTGGGTCTGGCCTCGGCTGATGTCGCACTTCACCCGACGTCATAGCTGCTGTTTATCGGGTATAAAGGCATCAGCCGACGCCATTTTCTTCAGTCTTTCTTGCCGCGTGGTGCCTGAAGCAGAAGCTGTTCGCAAGTGCCGGTCAGTCAGATCCAGAGATTTCTACTACCGAAGACTTCTAAAAAGCTAAGTACCACGTTGGGGACTCTTTCTTGCCTCAGCCGATGTCAGAAAAAGTAAATAATTGTTTAACTTGTGGGAAACAAATACCTCATAAGGATTTCCACTCTTACTGTCTTCCTTGCTTAGGCCCAGACCACGACGTATCAGCTTGTCTAGCCTGTGCTTCCTTCAACCGACGGACACTTAGACGTCGGTCGGAGTTTGCAGAGGAGTTTTTTGGTCCCGCTTTTGTTTACAAAATGCCGTCGGAGACTCCGACTACACAAATAGCTAAAAAGCACAAGGAAAGGACCGACACTCGCGGTCCGCGGTTTCGGCTGAAACCACGGTTAGGCCAACAGCGAGTGTCTCGGTTTCGGCTGAAACAGAGTCCTCGGTTCTCCCTTCGGCCTAAAGCCTGCCTCGTATAGCCGAGGCCTCACAGAGCATGGTTGAATCTGCTACTGAAATTACTGCTACAGAAGCAGGCACCCAGGATTTGTCAGATACTATTCCTTTAGACATATCTACCCCTGCACGTGGGGCTGCTAGACCCCCTGCCTCTATGTCCATCAAGGCTTTTGCCAGGGCTAAAGCAGCTAAATCTTCTAAGGCCTTACCTGCTAAAACTCCCCCACATAGGCCTACCTCTAGTTCACAATTACTCAGCCTGGCTGAGGATCTCATTTCTTTGATCAGGGGATCCCAACCTCACCCAGACAGGGCCTCTCAGCCCCCTTCAGATAAGAGGCCTAGGACTGAACCCCCGGAACCTGTCTCTACAGACTATTCCTCGGAGGACTCGGACATTACAGACCCTCAGGAAGGCCCATATTCTCCTTATGAGGATTCTGATGCAGAAGACTCCATTCCTTCTGCTTCTCCTCCTGAAGAATTTTCTTTTGGGGAAACCTTACATGCTATGTGGGAGCATTTCCAATGGCAGGGCCAGGATTTTTCAGATTCAAGGAAAAGGCTAAGGACTTTTTTACACTTACCACAGCATAGGCCTTTAGCCATTCCTCCAGTACTAACAGTAGGTGATGCTGCATTTAATGATGCCTGTACTGCCCCTGATTCTCTTCCTCCGGCCCCTGCCAAGCCAGACAGATATTACAGGGTCCCGGACACACACTACCATTTGTATAAGGCTCCTGTTGCAGACCCCGAAACCATTTCACAGGGCCCGAAAGGTGTGGCAGCTGCTTCTGCCAAAAACCCTCTTCCCTCTGATCTGATAGGGAATCTAGAGCATTAGAGAGATGGGGTAAAAAGGTTTATACTTCTGCTGCTCTTTCGGCTAGGGCCTTAAACTGTCAATTTCACATGATTCAGTATCAGGAATTTTTGTTAGACCAGCTAAATAAAAAAACTGTCCTCTCCTGAACCTATAGACCGCAAGTCTCTTCAGGATTTGGTACATAATTCTCAGCAGGTCAGTAACCATTTCTTAAAATGTGGCTATGATGCACTGGAGGCTTCCTTTAGATCAGCTATGACTGGAACAGTGATTCGAAGACATGCATGGTTAAAAGAACAATCTTTACCAGACCATGTTAAATCAAAACTCCTAGATGCTCCCATGGAGAAACAAAGTTTGTTTGGCTCCCCTGCACAGGAGGTTCTAAAGAAGGTGGAAGAAAAAGCAAAATCTGTCCAAGCAGTCAGATTTCTTACAGGTCCAACCTCCGAGGTTTAGCAGAAATTGGCCTTCGAAGAATTGGTCCTTTCCAGACAGCTCCAGAGCACAGAGAGGCAGAAATAGACACCCAAGAGGCAGAAGTCAATCTAGGGGTGCCTACAGGGGACGTCAGTGGCAACCTACCAATCAGAGAAGTACTGCCACAGATTCAACTACAACCACTTCCACAGGACAGACACAATGACTTGGCTCTGATACCGCCTACCAGGGAACAACTGGAAGCTCCCTTGGGCGGAAAGCTAGCCTTATTTTCAGACAACTGGCATTACATTACAGGAGACAAATGGACTTTACAAACAATAGACAAGGGTAACAGGTTCCACTTCCACACTCTACCAAAAAAGAGGGGAATGCCAAACCTACCACCAAGCCAAAAAACAGACTCTCTAAGACAAATCAACAACTTACTAAGGATGAGAGCTATAGAAAAGGTGCCACCTATGGAACAGGGCCAAGGATTTTACTCCAGGCTTTTCCTGGTACCAAGAAAAGAAAATCAATGGAGACCTATTCTCGACTTATCCGCACTGAACACATACCTCATTGTTCCAAAATTCAAAATGCTGACCCTCCAGCAGCTTCTTCCCATGCTGGGCAAGGAGTCTTGGCTGGTGACTCTAGATCTCAAGGAGGCATACCTGCACGTCCCTATACGACCAGATTGCAGAAGACACCTCAGATTTCTTGCAGAATCAGAGCATTATCAATTCTCAGCATTGCCCTTTGGCTTATCTACTGCGCCCAGAGTATTCACGAAATGCCTGGCATCAGTAATTGCTCATTGCAGGCTTCAGGGAATTCAAATTTACCCATACCTGGACGACTGCCTAATACAAGCGGACAACAAGGCAAAATTAACAAAAGATTTGGAAAATGTCATACAACTGTTGCAAGCCTTGGGATACACAGTCAACATGCAGAAGTCAAGACTAGTACCATCCCAAAGGATAACATTCTTGGGGGCAGAACTGGACACATCAACTCAGATGGTCTTTCTCACAGAAGAAAAACAAAAGCAACTACCAGGCTATTTCATGTCATTAACAAAACAAACTCAGCTTACTGCAAGGAAAGTCCTGCAAGCCCTGGGTTACATGGCATCCTGCATAATATTGATTCCGCATGCCAGGCTACATATGAGAAAGTTACAATGGTACCTAAAGAATGTATGGTCTCAACACCAGCACAGTCTAGAAGACTAGATTCCAATAATTCCATGCCTGAAGCAAGAATTCCTGTGGTGGGCTCAGGCCTGTCAGTTGAACAGAGGCTTGCCTTTCCACAAACCACAGCCAAGCCAGACCATCACCACGGACGCCTCAGACCTAGGATGGGGGGCACACATGGTGGACAAGTGTATACAAGGCCTATGGACCCAAGACCAGCTGAATCTACACATAAATCTAAAGGAGATGCTGGCAGTGAAATATGCGATCCAGGCATTCAGACCACTCCTTCAACAGGGTCATCTGCTGATAAGGACGGACAATACCACAGTCATGTGGTACATCAACAAACAGGGAGGTACACATTCATATCCTCTATGCCGGATGGCAATGGACCTGTGGAATGTGGCCCTGAACCTCAACATTCAACTTCAGGCCAGATTTGTACCAGGAAAAGAAAATTCTCTAGCAGACACCTTAAGCAGAACTACCACGGATGCTCACGAATGGATGCATCCAGATATTTTCAAAGCCATAACAAAGAAATGGGGACTACCACAGATAGACCTGTTTGCCTCCCCACACAATCACCAATTGAAGAAATTCTGCACAAGAGCATACCACCCACTTGCTTGGAGGGTGGACTCACTTTCCTTCAGCTGGAAAAACCTGACAGCATATGCATTTCCACCTCTTCCCTTGATGTACAAAGTTCTACTGAAGATCAAAGAGGATCAACCAAGGGTAATTCTGATAGCTCCAGACTGGCCGAGGCAACATTGGTACCCGCTACTGAGAAGCATGTCTCGGACACACGCATGGCATCTACCTCTATGTCCCTTACTACTAACACAGGACAACTACAAGATCCTACATCCAAACTTGAAGACACTGCAGCTAGCTGCTTGGAATATTGCATAAAACAAAATAACCCAGATTTATCTCAGAGGGTTAAGGACATTATCCTGGAGGCACGCAGACCCTCCACAAGGAAGACTTATTCAGCCAAGTGGAAAAGATACCTCATTTGGAGTGCAGCAAAGGGAGAAAATGTCTCATTGGCAAACATAGCACACATCCTGGAATATTTAGCAGAGCTGTTCCATAATGGCCTGTCTTACTCCTCCATTAAGATTCATGCATCAGCAATTTCAGCAGAATACAACTTGGATCCTCCTGTCTTCTCTCATCCTCTACTCAGGCAGTTCTTGAGAGGAATCAAAAATGTAAAGCCTCCAAGGAAACCACCTTTACCTACATGGGACCTCAACTTTGTGCTGGAAAATTTAACTCTTCCCCCCTTTTGAACCAGCAGCAACAGCAGAATTACAATTCTTGTCTTGGAAAACTGCTTTCCTACTAGCAATCACTTCAGCAAGAAGGGTATCTGAGTTACAGGCATTAATGGCAGTACAACCCTTCCTTATCTTCCATCAGGACAGAGTCTCTCTGAGAACCAACCCTACCTTTATGCCAAAAGTGGTCTCCAGAGTATCATTGAACCAAGCTATTCATTTACCTACATTCCTCCCCAACCCACAGAACAGGGGGGAAAGACTGCTACATACCTTGGATGTGCACAGACAATTACGCTACTATCTGGACAGAACTAAGACCAGCAGAAAAACTGACCAGCTTTTGGTAGCATATGCAACAGGAATGCAAGGAAAAGCAATTTCAAAACAGACAATCTCAAAATGGATAGGAAATTGCATTCGTTTTTGTTACTCTTTTCATGGAACGACAACTCCTGATAATATCAGACCTCATTCCACAAGAGCTACAGCCACCACTACAGCTTTCCTACGAGGAGTGGCTACCAAAGACATTTTAGAAGCTGCTACCTGGAGCTCCGTGCATACATTTGCCAAGCATTACAATCTTCCTTTATACTCTAGATCCCGAGCAGGTTTTGCAACTGCTGTTTTGCAAGGGATCTTAACTACACCATCTTTATCTTAGTGCCTCCTCCCCCAGTTTGGCTATGGTATTCTACCCATATGTTAGGACTGCAGATGCATCCTTGAAGGACATAGTACAGTTTTGTACCTACCATAAATGTAGATGTCCGATAGGTATGCATCTGCAGTCAGGATTACCCACCCTCCTTCCCCTCTGTGGTACTCCTAGGGTATTTACCCATCTTTTAGCTAGCTGGGGGAATCTGTTATGCAATATTCCAAGCATTACAATCTTCCTTTATACTCTAGATCCCGAGCAGGTTTTGCAACTGCTGTTTTGCAAGGGATCTTAACTACACCATCTTTATCTTAGTGCCTCCTCCCCCAGTTTGGCTATGGTATTCTACCCATATGTTAGGACTGCAGATGCATCCTTGAAGGACATAGTACAGTTTTGTACCTACCATAAATGTAGATGTCCGATAGGTATGCATCTGCAGTCAGGATTACCCACCCTCCTTCCCCTCTGTGGTACTCCTAGGGTATTTACCCATCTTTTAGCTAGCTGGGGGAATCTGTTATGGTGTATTTGTTTGTATATATGTATATATATATTTTTTTTTTATATGGTTTGCTCTCTACTGTTTGGAATTATTTGCATTTATCCAAATTTAGCCTTACTAGAGGGCACCTGGCATCTGGGGCAAGAAACACTGAGGAAAATGGCGTTGGCTGATGCCTTTATACCCGATAAACAGCAGCTATGACGTCGGGTGAGGTGCGACATCAGCCGAGGCCAGACCCAGACTTTGGAATCCGGCCGACCGAAGGGCTGCCTGAGGCAGGACAAACCCATATGTTAGGACTGCAGATGCATACGTATCGGACATCTACATTTATGGTAGGTACAAAACTGTACTTTCCTGTCTTGGAAGACTGCCTTCCTTCTGGCCATAACCTCAGCAAGAAGAGTATCTGAGTTACTGGTCCTCATGGCAGTACAGCCATTTCTTATTTTTCATCAGGACAGAGTCTCATTGAGAACCAATCCTTCATTTATGCCAAAGGTGGTATCCAGGGTCTCATTAAACCAAGCTATTCACCTGTCTACCTTTTTTCCAAATCCACAAAACAAAAGGGAGAAACTAATGCACACCCTGGACATACACAGACAGTTGTGCTACTACTTGGACAGAACTAAAAGCTACAGAAAAACTGACCAGCTGTTGGTGGCATATGCTGCTGGTGCACAAGGAAAAGCAAATTCCAAACAGACAATTTCAAAATGGATAGGGAATTGCATACGTTTTTGTTACTCCTTTCATGGAAAAACTGTGCCAGCTAACATTAGACCTCATTCCACCAGAGCCACAGCCACCTCCACAGCCTTCTTAAGAGGGGTGGCTACCAAGGACATTTTAGAAGCTGCTACATGGAGCTCCGTGCATACATTTTCCAAGCATTACAATTTACTTTTATATTCCAGATCCAGAGCAGGCTTTGCTACGGCAGTCCTGCAGGGCATTTTAGCTACACCATCCTATACATAGATCCTCCACCCCCAGATTAGCTATGATATTCTACCCATATGTGATGACTGCAGATGCATCCTTGAAGGACATAGTACAGTTTTGTACCTACCATAAATGTAGATGTCCGATAGGTATGCATCTGCAGTCAGGTTTCCCCTCCCTCCTTCCCCTCTGTGGTATTTCTTGGGTAATACTCCCTCCTATAGCTAGCTGGGGTTATCTATTATGGTGTATTTGTTTGTTATTACTGTGCATGTTTGGAATATTTTGCATTTCTCCAAATTTAGCCTTCCTTAGAGGGCACCTGGCATCTGGGGCAAGAAAAACTGAGGAAGATGGCGTCGGCTGACTCTTCTATACCCCAGGCGCTCTGACGTCGGGGAAAGGGCGACATCAGCCCACGCCGGACCCAGACTTTGGAATCCGGCCGACTGAAGGGCTGCCTGAGGCAGGACAACCCACATGTGATGACTGCAGATGCATACCTATCGGACATCTACATTTATGGTAGGTACAAAACTGTACTTTTCTGCTACTTACACCATGGTAAACCTGTGGCCACGGGCATTAGGTCTCATTCCACGAGAGCTGCAGCTACTTCAGCAGCCTTTCTCAGAGGTGTACCAACCAAATACATTCTAGAGGCTGCTACTTGTAGTTCTGTTCACACCTTTACAAAGCAAAGCATTATCATTTGCCTGTCTACTCTAAGTCCAATGCAGGCTTTGCCACTGCAGATGTTCATTGCGTTACACTGCTGCAGTCATCACACCTGGGTTATCCTGCCATCAGGCGGTCCCGCAGTCGGCCAGAGTTCCAAAGTCTTGGTCCAGCGTCGGTTGCTGTCGCTTCTTCCCTGACGTCAGTGTGCCAGGGGTATATAATATGCATTCGACGCCATTTTCTTCAGTCTTTCTTGCCGCACGGTGCCCGAAGCAGAAGCAGTTTGCATGTGCCGGTCGGCCGACTCCTGAGATTTTCGAAGTCTATTTTCAGATCAGAAGTCGTCAGTAAAGCTAAGTACCCTGTTGGGGAAACCTTTTTCTTGCCTCAGACCGATGTCAGAAAAAGTTAATAATTGTATTTCTTGTGGGAAGCAAATACCTCATAAGGACTTCCACTCTTACTGTATTCCATGCCTAGGCCCTGATCACAACGTCACTAGTTGTTGGTTTTGTGCTAGATTCAACAAACGCACTATAAAAAGACGTTTTTATTTTGCTTTACACTACTTTGGCCAAAGGTTCAATTATACCATGCCGTCAGATCAGCCAACGACCTCAATACTGAAAAAACGCAAAGACAAGGATAAAGACAGGCATCCGAGGTCCAAAACAGACGACGAAACCTCTTCTAGGCCAGTCGCCGGTTCTCAGTGAGGCACTTTTGCAGCCCCTGACACCCGCTACCTCAGAGCCACAGGCTGCTTCTGACTCCCACGTGGAGACATCTAGGCCTCTGGAAACACAAGGTATTGGGCCTACGGAAACTAATCCCTCAGATGGGTTTGGAGCCGCTGAGCAGGCACCGGCTTCTGAGTGTGTTTTCAGACCTTCACAACTTACCATTAAAACAACAGCCAAGACAAAGGTACCATTAAAGACAAAGAAACAAGTACAGCATTCTCCTGGACAGTCCTCCATGCCTAAGAAACAGATGCTTAAAATGGCCGAAGACCTCATTACTCTAATCAGGGGTTCCCATCCCCCTCCTGAGAAAAGGCCTAGGCAGGATACAGACTATGACTCCTCCATTTCTTCTGATTCCTCTTCAGACCAGGGAAATTCTTTACCCCCCTATGAGGACTCTGATGCTGAGGAATCTATCCCTTCAGCCTCCCCTCCTGAGGATTATTATTTTGGGGAAACTTTACATACCATGAGGGAACATTTCCATTGGGAAAGTCAGGATTACTCAGAATCCAAGAAAAGGCTCAGGGATTTCCTCAGCACAGGCCCCTGGCTATTCCACCTGTGCTAGACATTGTGGGTGATGTGTTCTCTGAATCCAGCCTATCTCCTGACTCTTTGCCCCCTGCTCCAGCCAAGCCAGATAGGTATTATAGAGTCCCTGACTCTCACAAGTTTCTTTACAAAAACCCTTCTGCTGATCCAGAAACTATTTCCCAGGGTCCAAAAGGGGTTAAGGCTTCCATTGCAAAAAATCCAATACCCTCTGACAGAGATTCTAGAGCTTTGGATAGATGGGGGAAGATAGTATACACATCTGCAACTTTAGCAGTAAGAGCTTTAAATTGTCAGTTTCACATGCTTAAGTACCAACAATATTTAATGGCTCAATTAAAACAGAAAATGCTTGCTAGCTCAGAAGCTCCTGATTGTAAAGAAATGCAGGATTTATTTCATGCAGTTGAACAGGTGGGAAAACATACTCTGCAATGTGGTTTTGATTCTTTAGAGGCCTCTTGTAGAGCCACAGTTACAGGTTCTGTTATTCGAAGACATGCTTGGTTAAAATAACAGAGTTTACCTGATCATGTTAAGGCAAAGTTATTGGATGCTCCTTTACAACATGATACCTTGTTTGGTGATAAGGCAGAAGAGGTGTTAAAGAAAATGGAGGATAAAGCTAAATCTATTCAAACAGTCAAGGATTTCTTACAGGTACAGCCACCTCGGTTTAGCAGAAATTGGCCAACAAAAAGTTGGTCCTTTCCAGTGTCAGACAGGCCACAGAGAGGCAGATACAGACCCAAGAGGCAGATCTCAACCCCAAGGCTCAAACAGACAATGACAGTGGGGCACCTCAACCCCAAAAGGAGGTGAGGACAAGTCTTAACCTTACAGGAAACAGTCACAATGACTTTCCTTTGCGTACGCCAAGCACGGCCCTTTTGGAAGCCCCCGTAGGGGGAAAACTAGCACTTTTTTCTCAAAACTGGCAAACAATCACCCAAGACAAATGGGTCCTGAATATTGTGTCTCAAGGTTACAGGTTCCACTTCCGTACTTTGTCAAAGCTAAAAGGAATGCCAGACCTGCCACAAAATCAATGGGCAGAGGCACAAAAACAAATTTCAGCCCTTATGGACATGAGAGCTATACAAAAAGTACCACAACAGGAACAAGGACAAGGATTTTACTCTAGACTCTTCCTGGTCCCCAGAAAGGACAAAGCCTGGAGACCTATACTGGACCTTTCAATTCTGAATACTTAAGATTCCAAAATTCAAAATGTTGACATTACAGCAGCTTCTACCCATGCTGGGCAAGAAGGCTTGGCTTGTTACTCTGGACCTCAAAGAGGCATACCTGCATGTCCCTATCGGACAAAATTGCAGAAGATACCTCAGATTCAAAGCTGGTACAATGCACTACCAATTCTCTGCACTGCCCTTTGGCTTATCTACTGCACCCAGGGTCTTCACAAAGTGCCTAGCACCAGTAATTGCATTTTGCAGACAAAGAAAGGAATTCAAATATATCCATACCTGGACGACTGCCTCATTCAAGCAGAGACAAAGGACATTCTTCTACAGCATCTGGTGTTTTTGAAAAAGTTGCTAATTTCTCTAGGGTACACAGTAAATGAAAAGAAGTCAAAACTAGTGCCCTCACAATAGATTACATTCCTGGGTGCCAGCTTAAATACAACGGCCCAGATGGCTTACCTCACGCCAGACAAACAAGTGCAGCTAACTCAATATTTTCAACTACTGGCAAAAACGTCCCATCTCCCTGCAAGAAAAATTCTGCAGGCCCTGGGATTCATGGCATCCTGCATACTACTAATACCATATGCCAGACTGCATATGGGGAAATTACAATGGTACTTAAAATGTGTTTGTTCTCAGCATTCTCACAGTCTAGAAACAGTAATTCCAATGATTCCCTGCCTACAACAGGAGTTTCGACGGTGGGCACAGGCATGTCACCTAAACAAGGGTCAGCCTTTTACCCAACCCACAGCCAGGCAAACTCTAACAACAGATGCTTCGGATTACGCCTGGGGAGCACACATGGCAGGAAAATGCATTCAGGGCAAGTCGACCACAGACCAGATGCATCTTCACATCAGTCAGAAAGAGATGTTGGCTGTGCAAAATGCCCTAACAGCTTTCAAGGACCTTCTGCATCCAGGACAACTATTACTAAAGACAGACAACACCACAGTAATGTGGTACATAAACAAACAAGGGGGCACTCATTCTTATCCCCTATGCAGGCAAGCCATGACCTTGTGGAACACCGCTCTAACGTACCAAGTTCACCTGCAAGCACAATTCCTGCCAGGAAAGAAAAATACTCTGGCAGACGACCTAAGCAGAAATATCATGGACCCTCACGAATGGAAATTGAATCCACAAATCTTCAGCATGATAACACAAAAATGGGGATGCCCAGACATAGATCTTTTTGCCTCCCCTCTGAATTGCCAACTACAAAGATTCTGCACAAGGACTTATCACAAACAAGCATGGAAAGTGGATGCTCTTCTGTTCAGCTGGAAAAACCTAAAAGTCTATGCCTTCCCACCACTGCCTCTCCTTTCAAAGGTACTCCTAAAAGCCAGACAAGAAAAAACACAGATGATCCTGATTGCTCCAGACTGGCCATGCCAGCACTGGTACCCTATCTTAAGGAACTTGGCTCAGGGCCCACCATGGATTTTGCCCCAAATTCCACACCTTCTGACTCAACAAAACAATCAGATCCTGCACGGTCAGCTCAAAACCCTAAACCTGGCTGCATAGCAGATACTTTAGTCAAACAGGCAACACCTCCCTCTAAAGCCGTTATGGATGTCATTTTGGAAGCCAGGAGGCCTAGCACCAGGAAAGCTTACTCAGAAAAATGGAAGAGATTCTGCGCCTGGAACCAGGCTCACAGCCTTGACCCTCTTGTTCCAAACATTCCTCAGATTTTACAATACTTAACTGAGATGCTGGACAGAGGCCTGCCCTTTTCATCAATTAAGATCCACGCCTCTGCCATTTCTGCACATTACAACACAGATCCTCCATTATTCTCTCATCCCTTGCTAAAGCAGTACCTCAGAGGGGCTAAAAACATAAGACTGCCCCGGAGAGCACCAACACCAACTTGGGACCTCAATTTCGTTTTGGAAAAACTGACCCTACCACCTTTTGAGCCAGCTAATACAGCCGATCTAAAATTTTTATCATGGAAAACAGCTCTGCTCCTGGCAGTAACTTCAGCATGAAGAGTCTCAGAGCTGCAGGCATTAATGGCAGTGGAACCTTTTATAATTTTTCATCAGGACAGGGTATCTTTAAGAACAAACCCTACCTTCATGCCAAAGGTGGTATCTAGTGTGGCTCTTAACCAAACCTTCCATTTGCCTACTTTTTATCCAAACCCCCAAAATAAAGGGGAGAAACTTCTGCATTCTTTGGGCATACACAGGCAGCTACTCTTCTACTTGGACAAAACAAAAGCTTTCAGGAAAACTGATCAACTGTTTATAGCATATGCTGCAGGATTACAAGGCCAAGGCTATCTCAAAGCAGACTATATCCAAATGGATAGGACAACTGTATTCAGTACTGCTACACACAGCATGGAAAATCAGTCCCTAATAACATTAGGCCTCATTCCACCAGGGCAACAGCCACTTCAGCAGCCTTTCTCAGAGGAGTACCTACCAAGGAAATTTTGGAGGCTGCAACTTGGAGTTCAGTGCACACCTTCACCAAGCATTACTACCCGCCTCTTTACTCTAAATCCAGAGTAGGATTTGCCACTGCAGTTCTGCAGGGCCTCTTAGCCAATCCTAACTCTTTATAGACCAGCCACCCAAATTTAGCTTTGGGATTCAACCCAAGTGTGATGACTGCAGCAGTGTAGCACGATGAACATAGTACAGTTTTGTACCTACCATAAATGTAGATGTTCGAGTGTTCACACTGCTGCAGTCCAGGTTACCCTCCCTCCATCCCCTCTTGAACTAGCTGGACTTATCTATACCCTTCTATCCTATACAACCTTTGGGGTGTATTTGCTGGTAACTGAAGGTATTGTTTTTATTTTATATGTATATTTTTGATTAGCAATATGTATTGCCTACCCATTTGGGGGCACCTGACATCTGGGGCAAGAAAAACTGAAGAAAATGGCGTTGGATGCATATTATATACCCATGGCACACTGACGTCAGGGAAGAAGCAACAGACGCCGGACCAAGACTTTGGAACTCTGGCCGACTGCGGTACCACCTGATGGCAGGATAACCCAAGTGTGATGACTGCAGCAGTGTGAACACTCGAACATCTACATTTATGGTAGGTACAAAACTGTACTTTCTGCAGTGCCTTATAGCCGCACCTAATGCTGTTTAGCTCCAACCTCCCAACCATAGCTTTGGGATTGTACCCAAATGTAATGACTGCAACAGTGAAACACGAAGAACATAGTACAGTTGTGTACACTTACCATAAATGTAGATGTTCGAGTGTATTCACTGTTGCAGTCCAGGTTACCCGCCCGCCATCCCCCAGTCATTCTGGAGTTATCTTTCCTTCTCTATTTTCTACAACCTTTGTGGTGTATTTGCTTGTAGATGAAGGTAAAGTTTATATTGATGCATGTGTGTGTGTGTGTGTGTGTGTGTGTGTGTGTGTGTGTATATATGTATATATATATATATATATATATATATATATATATATAGATATATAGATATATAGATATATTATATATATATATATATATATATATATATATATATATATATATGTGTGTGTGTATATAATATTTATTTATTTTATTTTACATTTGTTGACCGGGCTAGTCTAACTGGATACATGTCCATTTTCAGTAGAAGCCCGGGGAGATAAGCTCCAAGACAGAACAATGAAATTAACAAGATAGCAAATAAGGAAACATTAAACAAACAAAAAAAAAATCATACTTACATTGCATTTTACAGGTTATCACAGTAAATTCAGCAGTGCAGAATACAGGCATAACATAGCATGCCAGTACAATCAAGATGTTCTAGAGGGAGATAGTATTATGGTTAATAAGGAAGGAATTACAGTTAATGAGGAGAAGGGGTAGGAAGAGCAAAGTATTAAGAGATGCATAACTAATCAGGCTTAATACATTTTTTACATATTATATTTTTTTGGGGCACCTGACATCTGGGGCAAGAAAAAATAAAGAAATTGTGTAGGCTGCATGTTTTATACCCCTGACGACCTGCCATCATGGAAGAGGAGACAGCAACCGGCGCAGGACCCAAGACTTTGGAATTCAGGCCGAATGAGGGCAACCTGCCAGCAGATTACCCAAATGTAATGACTGTAACAGTGAATACACTCGAACATCTACATTTATGGTAAGTGTACACAACTGTACTTTGCCGTACTTGCAAGGGCTCTGTTAAATTCAAAGAGAACAACCACAAATCTTGTTGGTGACCCCCTACTGGCCAGGGCAGCATTGGTTCCCCCTATTACATCATCTAGCCAAGGGCAATCACCACAAGTGGACCTGCTCACACAGGAGAAGGGAATGTTCATACACCCCCAACTATCTACCCTGAACCTTACATTGTGGGTGATAGGGCATTGATTCCCTTCAGAAACCTTTACACAGAGGACGTGCTTCAGGTTCTGCAGGATGCCAGAAAAAACAACTACCAGAAAGTCCTATCTATCCAAGTGGAAGACGTTTTCTGTCTGGTGTCAAAAACAAAATTTCCAACCACTGACTATAGAACCTCCAGTGGTTTTGTCTTACCTGTGTGAACTGATAAACTCTGGCTTGTCTTAGTCTTCTATTAAGAGCCACTTTATCTGCCATCTCAACATGTCTTCCTCTCAGCCCATCTCTAGCCTCTAGCGTAGAAGTTAAGTTATTTTTGAAGGGAGTACTTCACCTTAGACCCCCCCCCCCCAAGGAAGACCATTTCACCTCCTTGGGATCTGTTCTGGAAAAGTTAACCCTAGCCCATTTTGAGCCAGCCAAGGACTGTTCTCTCCAGCGCTGTACATGGAAAACTATCATCTTGGTGGCCATTACTTCAGATAGAAGGGTTTCTGAACTGCAAGCCATCATGGCCTTGCATCCTTTTGCAGTTTTCCACAAGGACAGGCTTTGTTTACGTACTAACCCATCCTTCATGCCCAAAGTTGTTATTGAACTTTCCCTGAATCAGGCCATCAATATTCTTACCTTCTTCCCGTCACCCCAAAACCCTGCTGAAAGGATCCTCCACTCCTTGGATGTAAAGTAACAACTCTGATAACTATTTGGCCAAGACCAAATATATCCGTAAATTAGACAGGCTCTTTGTCTCCTACCACCCAAGAACCCTGGGACATCCTTTTTCCAAGCAAACCACTTCCTCTTGGATCTCTAAAACCATCTCCTTTTGCTGTACAGCCCATGGCAGAAGGCTTCCCTTCCCTGTAAAAGCTCATTCCACTAGGGCGGTGTCCTCCTCGGTGCCTTCTTTAAGGGTTTGATACAGCTGCCATTTTGGAAGCACCTACATGGTCATCTGTCCATACCTTCATTAAACACTATAAGGTGGACATCATTTCTAGGTCCAGAGCAGGACTTGCCAGAGCCATCCTTCATGACTTTGTGGAAAATGCTTCTGTCCCTCCTCCCAGTTCTTAATGGCAGGAGCTTTTGCCGTCTCCCTTATGTTATGGATACAGCAACATATGAATAGAAGGACATAGTATTGTTGTATAAAATCTTACCATAACTTTAGATGTTCTTCTCTTCTTGCTGCTGTATAGTTTTCCACACTGTTTATCCCCTGACACTTGCCTAACTTCTGAGTACCCATTCCGTAGTTTTTGGCGGCATACAGTTCTGAGGTAGGTGCATGTTTTGTACCCGGCGTCTGTTTATGACCATACACTGAGAGACATGGGATGTCACATGTACCTTCGCAGTAGCATCTATCTTTTGTAGAATGCCCGGACATACGAGTTGACCAGAGGTAGATTCCCTTATGTTATGGATACAGCAGCATATAGAAGAGAAGGACATCTAAAGTTATGGTAAGATTTTACACAACAATGCATGTTAAGTTGTCTATCTCGCCTTCATTCTTGCTGGATGGGTTTTTACTAAAGCTCGAGAGCTATTTACCGGCTCGAGGCCTCCCCTTATCCCACAATGCTAGGCGTCAGATATCCAGATCTCATTTGCTGCTTCAGCTACGAGGTTGCGTTTTTTACCGGCTCCAGGTCATATAATTCTTTTACTACTATTTTACTGTCATTGTTGTTATTTTTAGATTTTCTTCTATATTAGTTTTATTAGTTCCTGTTACCCCTTTAGACCCCACTTAGGATCTCCTTTTTTCTGTTGTTACCGAGTTTTCTCCCCCCCCCCCCCTTGGGGTAGTGGTTAGGCCTGTCTCTTTATAGTATTGTTTTTATATATATATATATATATATATATATATATATATATATATATATAATTTTTGTGTTTTTTGTTATTTATAGCTGTTATAGTTGTAGAGTTATTGTATTGTTAGATGTCCTTCAAGAATGCAACTGCAGTCATAACATATGGGTTGTCCTGCCTCAGGCAGCCCTCGGTCGGCCGGATTCCAAAGTCTGGGTCTGACGTCCGCTGATGTCGCATTTCTCTCCGACGTCAGAGCGGCTGGAGTATATAAGCATCAGCCGACGCCATCTTCTTCAGTCTTTCTTGCTGCGCGGTGCCCGAAGCAGAAGCCGTTCGCAAGTGCCGGTCGGTCAGCTCCTGTATTCTTCGATCCAAAGTCATCAAAAAAGCTAAGTACCCCGTTGGGGACCTTTTCTTGCCTCAGCCGATGTCAGAAATTACTGAAAAAGTAAATAATTGTTTGTCTTGTGGTAAACAAATACCTCATAAGGATTTCCATTCCTTCTGCCTTCCTTGCCTTGGCCCAGACCATGACGTCTCGGCCTGTGCCTCCTGTGCTCGCTTCAATAAGCGCACACTCAGGCATCGGGCGGAGTTCGCTGAAGACTTTTTCGGCAAAAAATATGATTATACAATGCCGTCGGAATTACCGACATCGCAGACTCCTAAAAAACGTAAAGACCGGGACTGACATCCTCGGCCCGGGTCTTCCACCGACACCATGCCAAAACCTACCATGAGTGCCCTGAATCCCTCTGAGACAGTTATTTCACCGCTCCGAACTGAAGACACCGCATTACCGAAACCTCCGATACCGGAGACCATACCGACACCAGTTGTTGTTTTTCCTCCGGATACTGAAACCGAGGAAATGCCCGAGACCATTGCTGTGGATAAGGTCACTCCTGCACGTGAAGCTGCTAGGCCTCCCATGTCCATGTCTATCAAGGCCTACACACGTGCTAAGGCAGCCAGCAAGACCAAGCATCTTACTGCTAAAGCCTTACCTCAGCCTACTCCTGAAACACAAATCATGACTATGGCAGCAGACTTAATTTCCATGATCAGAGGTTCCCAGGCCCATCCTGAGAGAGGATCCCAGCCTCCTCCTCCTAAGAGGCCCAGGGTTGAGCCCACTGACCCTCTCCCTTCAGATGAAGATTCTGAGGACTCTGTTCACTCCGATGGCCAGGAAGAGCCTTTCCAGACCTATGAGGACTCAGATGCAGAGGACTCCATCCCCTCGGCCTCCCCTCCTGAGGATATTTCTTTTGGGGAAGTTCTGCATTCCATGAGGGAACATTTTAAGTGGCAAGGCCAGGAATATTCTGATTCCAGAAAGCGCCTTCGAACCTTCCTTAAAAAGCCCCAACACAGGCCCTTAGCTATACCTCCTGTGCTTGATGTTTTGGATGATCTATACTCTGACTCCAGTGTTACCCCTGATACTCTTCCTCCAGCTCCTGCCAAGCCTGACAGATACTATAGGGTCCCAGAAACACATTCTCATTTCTTTAGGGCCCATGCTGTTGATTTAGAAACTATTTCACAGTGCCCGAAAGGGGTCTCAGCTACCACCTCCAAAAACCCTTTGCCTTCCAACAGGGAAGCTAGGTCATTAGAGAGATGGGGGAAGAAGGTTTACACCTCCACTACTTTATCTATGAGAGCTCTCAATTGTCTCTTTCATATGTTTCAATATCAGGATTACCTGTTAGATGATTTACAGAAAACTTTGGCCTCTCCTGAACCTTTAGATAGGAAGTCTTTGCAGGAGGCTGTACATAACTCTCAGCAAGTTAGCAATCACTTCCTTCAGTGTGGATGTGATGCATTGGAAGCTTCATGTAGGGCAACTATGACAGGGGCGGTCATTCGTAGACATGCATGGTTAAAAGAACAACCTCTACCAGATCATGTTAAGGCAAAACTTCTTGATGCACCCTTGGAAAAGAACAAGCTTTTTGGTGCTAATGCTAAAGATGTATTAAAGTCCATTGAGGAAAAAGCCAAGTCAGTTCAGACAGTCAAAGATTTCCTCCAGGTTCAGCCACCCAGATTCAGCAGGAATTGGCCTTCAAAAAACTGGTCCTTTCCTAATCCTGAAAGATTTCAAAGGGGCAAAAACAGGCGTGGCCGAGGAAGAGGACAATACAGAGATTCCTACAGGGGACGACAATGGCAACCAGCAAACCAAAAAAGTGACACAGGGGCTTCTCCTGCCCCGCAGGGACAATCCCAATGACTTTCCTCTACTTCCGCTGACCAAGGAGCAAACAGAAGCTCCCTTGGGCGGAAAATTATCTCTGTTTTCAGACAATTGGCACAGATTGACAAAGGACAAATGGATTTTGGACATTATAGACCAAGGCTACAGGTTCCACTTTCATACCTTACCAAGGAAACAAGGCATGCCAAACCTACCACAAAACCAGAGGCCATCAAGCAAATTTCTCTGCTTGCTCAGATCAAAGCAATAGAAAAAGTTCCACAACAAGAACAAGGCCAGGGGTTTTACTGAAGACTGTTCCTTGTTCCAAGAAAAGAAACTCAATGGAGACCAATACTGGATTTGTCCGCATTAAACACCTTTCTCATAGTACCAAAGTTCAAAATGCTGACCTTACAGCAACTCCTTCCCATGGGCTGGGCAAGGGGTCTTGGCTGATTACTCTGGACCTCAAGGAGGCATACCTGCATGTCCCTATCAGACACAGCTGCAGAAGATACCTCAGATTTCTTGCAGGGCCAGAGCATTATCGATTCTCAGCATTGCCATTTGGCTTATCTACTGCGCCCAGAGTATTCACGAAATGCCTGGCTTCAGTAATTGCTCATTGCAGGCTCCAGGGGATCCAAATTTACCCGTACCTGGATGACTGCCTCATTCAAGCGGACGACAAACTGATTTTGACAAAAAACCTGAATTATGTCATACAATTGCTACAAGCTCTGGGATACACAGTCAACTTCCAAAAGTCAAGACTTCAGCCATCCCAGCAAATAATCTTCTTAGGAGCCAAACTAGACACAGCCTCTCAAATGGCTTACCTGACAGAAGACAAGCAAAAGAAGTTAACTCATTTCAAAGGTTTGGCAAAGCTTACCCAGATGACTGCAAGGAGATTCCTACAGGCCCTGGGTTACATGGCATCCTGCATTCTCCTGGTTCCATTAGCAAGACTACACATGAGAAAGCTTCAATGGTACCTAAAAAGTTTATGGTCTCAACACAGCAACAACCTAGAGACAACCATACCGCTCATTCCATGCCTACAAAAGGAATTTCTATGGTGGGCCTCGGTAAGCCAGGCAAACACAGGTATGTCATTCAAAAAACCTCAAATAACACAAACAATGACCACAGACGCCTCAGACCTTGGATGGGGGGCGCACATGGAGGGCAGATGTATTCAAGGACAATGGTCTCCAAAGGAAACACATCTGCATATCAACCAAAAAGAAATGCTGGCAGTAATGCATGCCATCAAGGCCTTTCGACAGCAACTTCAGCAAGGCCACCTGCTAATACGGACAGACAACACCACTGTCATGTGGTACATAAACAAGCAGGGGGGCACCCACTCTTACCCCCTTTGCAGACTGACAATGACTCTTTGGGAAAAATCACTGAGCTTAAACATACAGTTGCAATCCCAGTTTGTTCCAGGCAAAGACAATGTGCTGGCGGACAGCCTAAGCAGGAATTTCCTAGACCCCCACGAGTGGAAGTTACATCCAGAAATCTTCATACGACTCACCTCGACATGGGGCAGGCCAGGAGTAGACCTATTTGCCTCCCACCTCAATCATCATCTACAAAAGTTCTGTTCAAGAACATATCATCCACAAGCATGGAAAATAGATGCTCTCTCATTCAACTGGAACTTCCTAAAAATCTATGCATTCCTATGCATTCCCACTTCTGCCACTGATGACCACAGTATTACTAAAGATCAAAGCAGAGAAGCCCAAGGGGATCCTAATAGCTCCAGACTGGCCAGGACAACACTGGTACCCACTACTACGGAGCATATGTCACAACAAAAAGTGGGCCCTTCCCCAATGGCCCCAACTTTTGACTCAACACAACTTCAAGACAGTACATCCCAACATTCAGACGCTGCAGCTAACAGCTTGGGGAGATCCCATGAATAACCTCAATCTATCTCTCTCTAAGGAAGTTCAGCGGATACTAACAGAAGCCCGAAGACCATCCACCAGAAAGGTTTACTCAGCAAAATGGAAGAGATTCACCATTTGGAATACCAGCAAGGGTCATGATGCATCATTACTGAACATCCCACTCATTCTGGAATATTTGGCAGATATGCTACAGAATGGACTCTCATATTCTTCCATAAAAATACATGCTTCAGCTATTTCAGCTAGATACAACACTGATCCACCTGTGTTTTCACATCCTTTAAGACAATTCCTTAGGGGAATCAAGAATATAAAGCCACCAAGAAAGGCTCCAGTACCAGCTTGGGACCTCAACTTTGTCCTAGAAAAACTGACTCTACCCCCCTTTGAGCCAGCAGCTTCGGTGGACTTACAATTCCTCTCATGGAAGACAGCTTTCCTGTTGGCAATTACCTCAGCAAAAAGGGTTTCGGAATTACAGGCCCTAATGGCAATATCACCGTTCATAACCTTTCACAGCGACAGGGTCTCCTTACGAACCAACCCTACTTTTCTGCCAAAAGTGGTATCTAGGGTTTCTTTAAATCAAGCAATTCACCTGCCTACTTTCTTTCCCAATCCTGAGAACAAAGGGGAAAGACTGTTGCATACCTTGGACATTCCCAGACAACTTCGCTACTACCTGGACAGAACCAAGACCAGTAGGAAGTCTGATCAGCTTTTTGTAGCTTACGCCCCTGGAGTACAAGGAAAAGCAATTTCCAAGCAGACTATTTCAAAATGGATTGGGCATTGCATCAGATTCTGTTATTCCTTCCATGGAAAGAGTGTACCAGCCAATGTCAGACCACACTCCACCAGAGCTACAGCCACCTCTACAGCATTCTTAAGAGGGGTGCCTACAAAAGACATTCTAGAAGCTGCTACATGGAGCTCCGTGCATACATTCTCCAAACACTACAACCTCCCTTTATATTCCAGATCCAGAGCAGGCTTTGCTTTGGCAGTCCTGCAGGGATTGATAGCTACACCATCCTTTTCTTAGAGCATACCACCTCCCCCAGCTAAGCTATGGTATTCAACCCATATGTTATGACTGCAGTTGCATTCTTGAAGGACATAGTACAGTTTTGTACCTACCATAAATGTAGATGTCCGATAGATATGCAACTGCAGTCGGGTTTTCCCTCCCTCCTTCCCCTCTATGCCTTGGGTCCACTCCTATCCCTATTATCCTTAGCTGGGGATATCTGTTATTGTGTATCTGTTTATTGCTTATTTATTGTCTGGAAACCTATTTTTGTCTTCCAATTTGATTACAGCCTTCATTGGAGGGCACCTGGCATCTGGGGCAAGAAACACTGAAGAAGATGGCGTCGGCTGATGCTTATATACTCCAGCTGCTCTGACATCGGAGAGAAATGCGACATCAGCCGATGTCGGACCCAGACTTTGGAATCCGGCCGACCGAGGGCTGCCTGAGGCAGGACAACCCATATGTTATGACTGCAGTTGCATATCTATCGGACATCTACATTTATGGTAGGTACAAAACTGTACTTTCTAGTGCGCGTGTGTGTGTGTTTAATGTTTTAAGCATTAGTTTAACTTCCCTTGGTATCTCTCCTATCATGTCTAAAGATACCAAGGTTTCAGGTTTCTAGAAGTGTGACTCGTGCTGTCAGAAGATGTCTCTGACAGATGGTCACACTTGTGTTTATTGTTTGGGCCCCCTACACCTGCAGGACTCTTATTCGGTCTGTCGTGCTTTCAGTCCGAGAGTCCTGCAGGAGCGTAGGAATAAACTCATTTTGAGAGGCTTGTTAAAGCCTGAAGGATCCACGGCTAAGCCTTCGTCGGGGAAATCCTTAAAGCCCGCCAAACCGTCGGCTCCCTGTTCGGAGCCGACGCCGAGCGGAGCTTCTGCCGCCTCAT
This sequence comes from Protopterus annectens, assembly GCF_019279795.1. Classification (NCBI taxonomy): domain Eukaryota; kingdom Metazoa; phylum Chordata; order Ceratodontiformes; family Protopteridae; genus Protopterus; species Protopterus annectens. The sequence continues at coordinate 1,361,294,634 of NC_056739.1, forward strand.
CGGTTCAAGACCTCAATCGGCTCTGACTTTGCTATCGGAGCCTTCTCTGAGCCGAAAGCATTCGAGATCCCCCTCCTTAGTGTCTGTTCGCTCGGCTCCCAGGTCCCCATTACTACAATCAGAGCGGAGCCATAGATCCCATTCCTCTCGGTCCTCCAGGCTATCTGACCATGACTTAGAGCAGGTGGTCAGTAGTCACAGGCACTGGCCAATATGTTGAATAGCCCTTCTCAACAGACTGTGGCTATCCTTGTTTCTTCAACGGTTCCTCCTCCGACTCTGCTACCGTGTTCGGAGCCGGAGCTTGTTGGGGCTCGAATCGTCGGAACGTCGGAGCCAATGCCCCACCCTTCGGCTCCTTCATCGGCTCTGATCTCTTCATTGGTTCCGTCCTTGGAGGGATCCGGGCGCCAAGACTCCCTCATCGGCTCCGAGAGGGCGAGTGGCATCGGACCCTTGTCCGACCCCATTCCCTCTCGGGGCCTCGGTGCAGGTGAGCTTGGCCCCGACATGGGCCTTGGAGCCGTCCCTCTCGGTGCCGGGAGGGGTTCACATCTCTTCGGAGCGGGGACCCTCTTCTCTGCCTGATAGGGGCGCCTTTGAGGTCATGAGGAGCGTGCTGACTCCAGTGTTGGCTCCACGATTGACCCCTTCGGCTCCTCCCTTCATGGTGCCTGCATCAGTCTCTGTTCACCCTCCTGACCCCAAGCGTGGAGAACAAGCGCTCCAGGTAGCCCCATTGGGTGTATCTTCCTCTTCCGAGGCCTCCCCTGCTCTCTCAGAGAAGCCTCCTTGGAAGAGTAAATGTAAGAGGAAGCATGTTGACTCCCCAGAGTCAGTCACCTCTGACACCGACTTGGAGGATTCGGAAGAGTCCCCAAGGTCCCCCACTGAGGATGTCTCCTTTTCAGACATCCTTAAGCAGAGGGGGAACTGGACCGCCCTCAACCCTTCCGAGGATGAGTCGGTGTATCTGGACATGTTTGTTTCTCTCCCTTCCACCTCCTGGGTGTCTCCGCTTTTCGACCCGCTCATGAAAGTAGTGGCTCGGAAGGCGTGGACGGCCCCGGACACAGTGTAACCAACTCCCCGCAGGCCCACAAAATTCATTACAGCCCCGTCCGACAAACAGTTTCATACAAAGGATGTCCCTGTTGATGCCATGGTGGTTGCAGCAGCCATTGAGAAGGAGTTGGCTGACCCTTCAGTGCCTGTCCATCCACCTAATAAAGAGTCTAGGACAATGGACAGGTACAGGAAGCTGACGTTCTCTTCAGTGACCTTTTCCATGCGGTCGCTGAACTATCTGTTCCATTTCACCTGCCTTCATAGAGATCTCCTTAAGGAACTGGGTGATACCCTTCAGGATCCATCTGCTGCGGGGTCTCAGGAAAAGATCAACTCCCAGCTGGCGACCCTTAATTCTATAGTCAACTTCTCCATGCGGCTCATTTCTTATGCAGCCGATGGGGCGAGTAGAGCCGCAGGCACAGGCATGGCTTTGAGAAGACATGCCTGGATGCGGTCATGTAACTTTGCTGACCCCTTTAAGGCGTCCTTCACCAATACCCCCTTCGATGGTTCGGCTTTGTTCAGACCACAGGTGAAGGATACCCTTACCAGGTGTGAGCAGGAAGGCAAGACTTTCTCTGCCGTGGGAGTCCGTTTTTCTACTCCTTCTAGACCATACCCTAAAGGTCAGAAGAGTGGGAAAATGTGGTTTCGCAAACCCCAAGGAGTCATGCCTGACACACGTGGCGAGTTTCCCTCCAGGGGCAGAGGAGGGAACAACAACAGATGCCGCCCGAGGGGCAGAGGGGGTCCGCAAAATCAGGGTAGCAGGGAATCTTTTTCTGATAAACCCTTTCAGCACCCCTGAGGGGCTGCCCGACTGTCCACTCTCGGAGGCAGTCGGGGGAAGATTGTCACTGTACCCAGAAGCCTGGCGACTCCTCACACAAGACAAATGGGTACAGTCCATCATATCCGAGGGTTATAAAATCCCCTTTGTCCACACCCCCATGCAAACAAACAGGTCCCTTCCAGATGTTCCACCCGGTCTAAGGGAACAAGCAGTACTAGAAATTTCAAAACTGCTAGAAAATAGACCCATCCTGCCAGTCCCAGCAGACCAGCAAGGATCCGGGATTTATTCCTTTTGGTACCAAAGAAAACAGGGGACTGGAGACCCATTTTGGATCTCAGCAGGTTAAACAAATCTGTTCAAAGAACGAAGTTCCGGATGGTCACGCTTCAGTCCATTCTACCCTTTTTGGGTCCGGACATTTGGATGTGCTCCATAGACCTTCAGGATGCGTACTACCATATCAGAGTGAACAGATGCTCCAGGAGGTTTCTCCGCTTCGGGCTGGGAGCCAGTCACTATCAATTCAGAGTCCTGCCCTTTGGTCTCACCACAGCCCCCAGGGTGTTCACCAAATGCATGGCAGTGGTTACGGCTCACCTGAGACGGCGAGGATTCCAGGTGTTTCCATATCTAGACGACTGGCTCCTAACTGCTTCCACCAGGCATCAGCCAATCCGAGCCAGGGATTATACCATCCAAACTTGCTCAGAGCTAGGTATCTCCATAAACTTTGAAAAGTCTGCGTTGTCGCCTTGTCAATCTATAACCTTTATAGTTGCCATATTAAACACAAAAGAACTGTTGGCAAAACTTCCATTAGAAAGAGTATTAGACATTCGCCGACATGTTCAAACGTTACTACAATGCAAGAGAATCCAGGCCAGATTTGTACTGAAAACCTTGGGTCTCATGGCAGCAGCATTCACATTACTTCCCCTGGCTTGTTTTCACATGCGAATTCGTCAATGGATGCTTTTTACCCAATGGTCTTTTCAACAGCTTCCGATGTCTCACAACATAATAATCACTCAATCATGCAAAGACCACCTTTCTTTGTGGATGGTCTCCCCTCAAGTTTTTCAGGGCAGACCGTTTGTACTTCCTCCGGTTGCCACGGTGGCAACTGATGCCTCCCTGATTGGGGGGGTGGTGCATTTTCAGGGCAGGACTGTCCAGGGCACTTGGCAACCCCTAGAGTACCATCTGCACATAAACGTCTTGGAGATGAGAGCGGTACTTTTAGTGTTGCAAGCTCTTCAGGACTCTCTACCTATCAGGACTATTGCAGTTCAGACGGACAATATGTCGGTAGTGTGGTACATCAACAAGCAGGGCGGAACCAGGTCCTATCCCTTATGTCGAGAAGCACTCAGACTCTGGCAGTGGGCGATCTCCTCTCAACGTTTCTGATAGCAACACACATCCCCGGGAAGTCCAACGTCATAGCGGACAGGCTAAGCAGAGCAATCCTTATGCCTCACGAGTGGTCTCTCAATCAGTTAGTAGCGGACAAAATTTTCCGCAGATGGGGTCAACCTTGCTGCGACCTTTTTGCAACCTCTCTCAACAGCAAGTGCAGCGACTTCTTCACTCTCTTCCCCCAGATACGCTCTAGTTCATGATTGGCCCCAGGGTCTGCTCTATGCATTCCCTCCTTTTCCCTTAATTCCAAAACTGATTCAGAAAGCGACTGCTTTGGGATCCAGGATGATCCTCATTGCTCCTTACTGGCCTCGACAAATTTGGTTCCCATTCCTGCATTGTCACCTGCTGGAGCAGCCCTGGAATCTGGACCCAGTGCCAGACCTCTTGATCCATCAGTCAGGAGGGCTGCACCAATCCCTTCACTTTCTCAACCTCACAGCTTGGTTGCTCCACTTCCAACCTTAGCCCAGGCTTCCACATGTTCCTCAGCCAGTGCGCAAAATCATACTTTCTTCGCACAAACCTTCTACTAGAAAGACTTATGCTAGTAAGTGGAAACGTTTTTCTTTCTGGGCAGAGGCTAGGAAGATAAATCCCTTTACAGCCCCTGTCCATAATGTTTTAGATTTTTTGGCGGAACTTTTTCGAGCAGGTTCCTCGTCTGCCACCATTAGGGTCCAATTGGCTGCTATCGCAAATTTTCACGTTAGCCTATCAGAGTCCAGTATCATGTCCCACAAACTTTGTAAGGCTTTTCTTAAAGGGACTATGTTACTTAGACCCCCGGTTAAAGATCCCCCCCCCCCCTGTGGGATTTGAACTTGATATTAACTTAATTGACTCTCCCTCCTTTTGAACCTGCAGCTTCTTGTTCCTTAAAGTTACTCTCCTGGAAGACTCTCCTCTTAGTAGCCATCACCTCGGCCAGAAGACTATCGGAACTTCAAGCCCTTTGTGTTCGCCCTCCATATCTTATTTTTCACAAAGATAGAGTTTCACTCAGGACTAATCCTTCCTTTTTGCCCAAAATACCCTCAGAGACAAATCTCCATCAGGCTATTGATCTTCCTGTCTTTTTTCCTAATTTTTCAAACAGAACTGAACAAAAGTTACACTATTTGGATGTTCACAGGCAGTTACGTTTTTATTTGCATAGGACCAAACAGTCAAGAAAATCAGATCAACTCTTCCAGTCCTATGCTGAGGGGAAGCAGGGCCTGCCAGTTTCTGAGGTAAGCTTGTCCAGGTGGCTGGCCTCTATTATTACCTTGATCTACCAACTGAGACATAAAGAACTTACTTAAAAACCAAAAGCTCATTCCACCAGAGCATTGGCTACGTCAGTAGCTTTTCAGGCTAGACTTCCAATGGAATCTCCAATGGAATCTATTTGTGCTACAGCAATATGGGCCACTCCTCATACCTTCATTTCACATTACAAGTTGGATATGGCCCCAGGAGTCGAGCTGATATTGGTTCCACTGTGCTCAAGAGTCTGTTTCGATGAGCCACCCAGGGCTAAGGTGCTAGGGACGCTGTCCCATCCAGCAAGAATGAAGGCGAGATAGACAACTTAACATTAAGAAGTTATGTACCTACCATAACGTTCCATGTTAGTTGTCTTCATCTCGCCTTCTTTCTTGCGTCCCACCCTCCATCCCCCTAAGCCTGGTTAGGACCAAGAAGAATCCCTTTTGAGGCCTTCTTCCTACGGTTGACCTTGTTTTTAGGTTACGTCATCCTCTGTTTGTAGCATTGTAGGTAAACCTTTGGTGGGAACTAGTGTGTTTTTTCCATGGTGTTAGCTTTTCCAAATGAGATCTGGATATCTGACTCCTAGCATTGTGGGATAAGGGGAGGCCTCAAGCTGGTAAATAGCTCTTGAGCTTTAGTAAAAGGCCGAGTCGGAGCCGAGGATCAGCTCCGAACCCATCCAGCAAGAAAGAAGGCGAGATGAAGACAACTAACATGGAACATTATGGTAGGTACATAACTTCTTATTTCATGACATCCATAATTTTCATTATTCCTCTCACCAGACTACACATGCGGCAAATCCAATGATTTTTAAAAACTATGAAGACTAAACATTGTTACAGTCTGGGATTTAAATTCCAGTCTTTGGTTTTATGAAGAGAGAACTTCATGGGTGGAGAGACCATTTTCCCTGAATCCATGTCTTCCTTTCTTTTCCCACACCTGCTCAATCATTTACAACAGGCACATCAGATTTTGTTTGGTGTGTTGTATCTATGGGTTGAAAGAGCAGGCTCTTTGAAACAAAATAGGCAGACTAAAGCACTTAAAATGTGTAAAAGATGTTAGCTGTGATCCATGCTAGAGTCTCTTCATCATCTGTTATCCCTGGGACCTCTGTAGGTGATTACAGACAGTATTGCAGTCATGCAGTATGTAAACATCGGGGGGGGGGTTACCTTTTGTGCCGGCTTTCTGTAGTGGCTTGGGAGGTTGATCTGAAGCTTTAACACATTAGGCTCTCTAAATTATTTACAGCAAAATATAGTGGCAGACTAGCTGAGCAGGACCAGGACAGACCCACATGAATGGAAGTAAAACAAGCGTGTCTTCCAGGATTTGATCCATTTCTTTGTTTTATTTATTTGTTTTGGTTTGCTCCCTTCTTTCCTTCATTGGTACTGACATGGCACCTCAGTGCCCCTATCCATGTTGGGTCTACCAGTTATCTTTTTGCCCCCCCTAAAACTTATTCCAGTATTGCTGGGTCAGTCATAGATCCTTAGACCATCCTGCAGGCTTAGCACATTTTTGCATCTGCCTGGGTGGGGAGGTCATTACTGTATGACCTACCCCCCCCCCCCGGAGATGTAATTATATATGCCTGTGGGGTGGGCGTGCAGTGAAGATGCATGGAATATCACTCTCCTGCATTTCCAACCTATTCCCCTCTACTAGGTGTGCCTACCAAGTGTCACACCCAGCCTCTAACAGGGATCAACGCTGGAAATGCCCGCAGGTCCACCCACCCCAAGATTGTAACACCCACCCTTCACTTTCACTCCATTAGTCACCCAAGCCACTAATCAAACCTAGTTTAGATGAGTTGTAGTCAAGATTTTGATCCACATAGATCCATTTGCCTTCATTCAAAACAGACAAACTCTGCAGTATGACTCATTGCAGGTAGACCAGGAAAACAGATGAATGTGATGTCCTTCTCATTCTTCCTCACAAAATGGTCTAGGATCCGATCCTCTGATCACACACTGCCTATAAATCTCAAGCTCCTCTGTTTACCCATAATGCTCTCTTCTATCCCCAACTACTCAGATCTCATTTGCCACCATAGTTGTAAGAAGGAAAGATCCAAGCTCCTCTCTATTTCCAAGTTTTCTTTATGAATTTATAGATTTTCTACTCTTTCTAAAAAAAAAAAGCTTAACCTGAAAGGATTGCTGCCTGCTGGGGCTGAAACCTCCTGAAAACATTCTGAAGTGGTTTCAGAGCAGAAAAAGACACCACCTCATATCTCCAAAAACCTT